>NC_089746.1:4382387-4439887 GCF_040412425.1 Macrobrachium rosenbergii | reverse complement strand
TAATTACGGTCATTTGTAATTCAATACCAGGTAATGAAACCGAGTCAATAACATTGATAATTATCTAGATTCTCATCATGCGACTGAAAAATCGCACTGTCATCTCTGCGCTCTGCCGCGCCGTCGCCTTCAGGTCCCTAGGAATATCTCGCCCTCCAGGCTACACGGTGCAGCATCATGGAATCCAGCGAGAAATGACGTTGCACTTACATTGCACTTCGCCATTTCACAACTTTGAGCCTACGGGATCTTTCTTGCTTTTTTCTCTTGCTGGTATCTTGAAGCAGCACCGGCTCTTTGCAGCGAGCAGCCTGTACTCAGCGCTATTGTCGTCATTATTTATACGAGTATGTGGACACACATATGTGCAACTCATTTGAGAAATTCTCTCTCTCTCTCTCTCTCTCTCTCTCTCTCTCTCTCTCTCTCTCTCTCTCCGCAAAGATTACTGATAGTGAGAGCCTTTGTACAAGGGTTGTGTAAAAATTTTTCATTCGGCCCTCGTTCTTTCTATGGTTACTTGATGCGTTTGCGGATGAAGATGCTGAAATAGAATAAGACAAGAAAGTTCAAGTGTTTGCGAACGAAAGGGCCCAGGAAAGGAGTATGAGACTATATTTCTCGAAGTTCGAACCGGTTATAATGCCGACTGACGAAAGAAAGTGGGCAGAGAGAATTGTGCAAATGTGTCAGATGATTCGGCGTGTGTGCTACAGGGATTGATTAGATGAAAAGGCAAAAATGGGATCATTACACAAAACGGTGAAGAATGAACGGTGGCTATGAAAAGTAGAAAGTGATTTTCTGGTAAAAGAAACCTTACATTTTGTGTTTTATTCTGCCAAGCTGAGAATAAAACATGATTTTTTTTTTATAAATGCTATGAAATTGTTACGAGGAGGAGAAAAACTCAGAACATTGTGTATTGTTGACGTTATCGATGTGTTTTCCTGTAAGTAGTCCATAAAATAAGTAACTAGAGAATTTCAACTAAGTTCTAATTCACCGTAACTAAAGATGCTCAACGTTTTTATCCAGCCTACGGATTTTTAGTAGGTCTGTGGATCGGTAATTGGTATCAACTCTTTTTACGAACCACATAGGCAGTACTGCTTATCATCAGAATAAATATTTACATGAAGATCATATTCATATTATTTATATATATATATATATATATATATATATATATATATATATATATATATATATATATATATATAATATATATATATATATACTGTACATACCAACATATGCATATATATACATATATATAAATATATACTGTATATATATATATATATATATATATATATATATATATTATACACTTTTACACCAACAGCGCTAGTATTAACTGTTAGCTATATATTGCTTGTATTCTCTACTTGAAGACATGTGTAGAGAAGATCATTCAGTCTCTGTAACTATGTCGTTAAATATAGTGCACTTATAAGCTGAATGAAAGGATAACAGAGCGCGGAAGAAGTGTTCAAAGCTTGTACTACCCGGTGACCTTCCCACCGATCGTAATCGCGCCAAAATACCGATTGAAAAGAGTCGGACTTTTTGTGATGTGACGGTTTACCTTCGTCGTACTTCAGTAATTGCTGCAATGGTGCTGAAAGTAGAGTATATTGGTTGTGTCATTATTCATAAGAGAATAATAGCCAGTTTTTCAGCGAATCTGAAAGTACGTACAAAAGCCCCAAACAGCTTTGATTTTTTGAGCTGACGAAAACGATTCGCGGATTCACGAAGTATTGAACACTTTGTATTGATTGCCTAATATGTGCATGCATTTATTTGCATTTCATGAACATTATTATTTGTTAGTACCGTCAGACAATTTCACTTGTAAACAAAAGCAACTTATCGAAGTCTGCAATAGATGCTTTCGTCATTTCAAAAAATAAAGTTTCCTACTTCATTCTATATTCAGCCATGTCTCAAGGTACCAGTATATATGTTAATGAGTCATTTTACTCAGTAAACTCATTGCAACTGACTCACGAACTGATCTGCACCGAAGAGTTGCTGCGTTGAAGTGTATGGTTTTGGCCATGCTGAGACTACATCAGTTTTTTCTGGAGACGGGCGGTTTTCTAAAAGTTATCGTTTTTTAATAATAGTAGATTTTGGGGTTCCGTCTACCCTTATATAAATCTCTTTAAGTAAACTGATTATCGTGTTGGTTTATGTTAAAGAATATCAAGGTGCAAATTAATAGTTGCCAGAGGTAAATCTTCCATCAGATTTTATTCTAAAAAACACAGCCTGGCGCGACACTCCCTAAAGATATTCAACGTTAAATTTTGGTTGCCTGTTCTGAGTCCAGGGGCCTGCACCAGACGTCTTGTTAATGAGATTCTCGTCAAACTTACGGACTCCTTTGGTCAAGGATCCCTTCTGGCATAAGGCCGGATTATTCTCAAACATCCTAGCAAAGGTGACAGTTTACTCGTCCAGTATCTTAACTGGATGCGTAAAATTCTGAAGCATCGGTCCTTCATGGGGCAGTGATTATAGTCCTACACAAAACTTCGTCAGTGACTTTCGCGAAAGGCACGAAGGTGAAGGCTTAGAAAGAGAAAAGCGTCATTTAAAGGAAGTTATCCATTCCAACTCCATGGCAAGGAAAATGGTGACTGTTTTATATGATATTACGCTATGTATAGTCATAAATCTGTATTCAACACACATTAACAATACTCTTTTGACTGTGTCCATAAAGGTTTTCAGCTGAAAAGTTAAAGAGAGAAAGAATTAGGATTATTTCAAGAAATGTAGCAAAGTCAGCTCGAGGGCATAGAAGTCTGACTGTGTGCTCTCCAAATAATTCGAAGTAACATGAAGAAACGCGTTATGTCGAATTTTAAATCTTTTTGCCTTCACTCTTAATCCGCTTTAGACATTTGTTTCTCAAGCCAAGGTGTCCAGTTTAATGAAATTTTAGCTGTTATTCTGTGGGGATTATTTTTATACCGATCGATTCCTTAGTAATATACTATACTTTTCCTTTGTGTTTACCGACAAACTATTGAAAGGATAACACAAATGTTGCTTTCAGAAGCTACACTCTGCAGAACACTACAGCACATTTTGCACGGTGTCAATCGATGATTTGCAAGAAACTAAGTTCCGTTAAATCTGGAATTCCATGCATTCTTTCGTTCCCTCTGATTTATATAATCTTCCTGTAGCTTTCCCTTCCCACCCGCCTTGGCATAAGAGAGAACTGGTAGATGATGAATTTCATTTTCAAAAGACACTGATGAGGCTTTAACAAACGAATCTGTGTCACCACAAAGTCTTTTATTTGGAAGCAATATTCGGCCTCGAGAAGCTTATTCCTGAGATGGTTTTTGGAGGATACTTTTGCCGGAGAAATCAGACTGCAGTTATTATATACAGGAAACAAGCCGAGAAACAGAAGGAAATGCAGTAAATCCACCGTTCAACAAACAAATCCTTGAGAAGAAGAAGAAAAGAAGAAGAAGAAGAAGAAGAAGAAGAAGAGGCAAGAGAAAAGGCCCTCTGAAGAGGGCTGGTGTCTCGAGAAATGGGATTAATCTCATCATAGAAATTCAAGAACACTCAAGTTACCCTATCCATGCACAGAGTGCCATAAATGTTATAATCAAATTGAGGGGAGAGTGCAAAGACAAATCAGTTGTTTTCTGTTCAAACGAAATTGAACAAATAAAGGTTGTTCGATAACTGTTGCAGATCAACATGAGAGGAAAAACCATCCCCAGGACCTCTGAGACTCTGCAGGATATGGCGAGAATTTCGGAAAGGAGGCGAGGTTTTAGAAGCCTGCGTTATGTCAAGAACAGTGAGAAATATCCGATAACTCTGAGTAAAATAAAATATTGGAAATAACAAAAAATAGAACTATGCCAAAGAAACTGAATTACATTTTGAAAGAATTTCAGTCAGTGGAACATACCGTAAAATTTCGTTGGATATATTCTAATGCTCTTAAAAATGACAATAGATGTACTTAGTTAACTATATAATATGCGACACTATTTCCTGCATGCAAGTGTAGGGCACCTGGACTTCCTTCCAAAAAATATATAGGATAGTGAATTCTACAATTGTTATTTGATAATGAACTGAAATATTTTCCAGCGAATAGAGAAAAAGAAAGAGACAATGTCTACTGAGTAAAAAAATTCTTTATATTTGGTAAGAAAAAATAATACAATAACTGAAAAAAAGAGGGCAATTATTTGGGTGATTTATAAATTAATCTCTTTAGTTGTACATTTAGGTAAAATAAGAGTATAACTTTTGTCTCTCTAGCTATCTATCTATCGATCTATTTACCTAAAATCTACAGGTGGTTGATGAGACCAGTAAGAGCAGTTGTTTCTCATGTGCAAAATGTGGTTTTATTTTCATCTTGGCATTTTCCCATCCGTTCGAGAACTCTCCTAGAAGCTTTAAGAAATTTTACTTTCCTCATTTCACTCATCCATTGACCCATACCTGCGTTATCCTCTTGCCTTCGTGTCTGTCAGAAAAAGAAAAGTCCACGGGCCATCACCTTGACTTCATATCCCAACAGTTACCTACATACTTCACGACTGCTTCAGCCAGTAGTTTATATAGATTCGGCAGTTTATGTAGGTACCTCCTGCGTCTTTTGACCTCTGCTTCATTCGGTGCTAACACTCCAGTAACCCTACAGCAGACCTGCCTAAACAATTTCCTCAAACACATCTCTTGTCTCCCCTAACAAATAAAAAAGTAGTGCAAGATATTGAGGAGGGATGCCAGGAGTTTTTGCAAAGGAGAAATGGGAGAAAGTGGAAAGCTCAGATATTTGCACATACAAGAAGGAAGGGGATACTACGTGGCTGTCTGCAGAACGCGGAATTTCTAGAATGGAACAACTTGTGAAAGTACTCCAAGTGTCGAAAGTTTCAAAAAAGAAAATTGAACAAAATCTAAATTAATAACACCGGAAATTGTCAGAATTTATTTTTCAACGTTTTTAAGAAATTTCAGTAAATAGAAAATTAATTTAAATGTGATTTTCAGAAAAGATATATGAAATATGGACTACTGGCAAAGGAGAATTTTAGAGAGAGAGAAAAAACATAACTGAAAAAGTGTATCAGGTAAGAGACGCTCCATAAATATAAGGATTTTTAAGATAAATTAAATGTCAGTTATTATCACAGAATCATTCATAATAAGCATTTACTCCCATCAAACACACTTAAAAGCCATGGACTTTGGAAAATAGAGTAATACCTGTGCAACAAGTTGGCGGTAGCAATTCCTGTGACCTATTAAGAAGACTTTGAGCCGTAGCCCTCCTCATTAAGGTTTGAATTCAGTCACCTATAGATGATAAATATGAAGTTTGCGGCCTTTGGGTTCAAAGACATTGAAACTATAGTGCACTAAAAAACTTCTACCCTTACTGGCTGAGATGCAGATAGACGTGGGGACTGTAAACGAGAGCTGTAAAAGAGTACATTAATTTCATAAAAGAATGAACAACAAATAGAAAAACATAAGACGAAAATCTTTTATTAATCACGAACAGTAAACAAATTGATAAACAAATAAATCAAAGCTAAAAGACAGGTGATCAAAGGAAATACGCTCAAGTGTACCTTTAAGGCAATGAAACAGACCCAACACCGTGGAATGTTGTGAAGTAGTGGATCTGACGCTGTCCAAAGTTAGAAAACAGCGATTACTGGGTCATCATCTAATGTAAGGTAACTAAATGTGACACCTAAGAATAAAATCTGCCGGTAAATCTGGTATTTTCAACAGAAGACAGGAGCTGGAAAAGATCAAAATGACAAGCAAGAGAGGTACCAGGGTCTTTGGAAAAGGTCTGGGAAGAAGAAAGGTGTTCATAAGGGGGAAAGCTGAGGCATCGTTGGAAGGGTTTTGGAGTCCAAATCGAAACATACAAAGGCAGAAATTCCAATCAGGCAAATCAGTGGAAGGATGGTGTGCTGAGTGAGTGCTTGCAATTATCAGAAATGAAGTGGACGCGAAAACAATTTTAGAAAAAATTACACGAATAAAAAGAGGGTGGGGCTCAATTACAAAAAGGGGTTTTCAGAACGAAAGAAGAAGCTCTGGATGACAGTATGTGAAAAGCAACGTTCTTTGACAGTCACATCATTGATAAAATACAATCGAGCGGAAATTAACCCAAAATGGATAATTATCCACTTAAAAACGATCCCAGAAAGAACTGATATACACAAAAAGTATCAGAAGGGACTTTTTTCTGTACAAGGTACGAGAGAAGCAAAAGAAAAAAAATTCATGTGATAATATCTGTAGAAAACTTACAAGTATTAAAAAAAAATATCTAAGTTAAACGTCGGATCTTTTCTTACAGGAATCACACTTCAAAATGTGTAAAGACGATATATTAAAAAAAGTGAAAATTTAAAGGTCTGGTTTATCGAATACGTGGAATATATATATATATATATATATATATATATATATATATATATATATATATATATATATATATATATATATATATATATATATATATATATATATATATATATATATATATATATATATATATATATATATATATATATACTCTCATAACAATAAAAAATTTTCTTGAAGACGATACTAGGGAAAAAGTTGGAAAAATTAATCTCTTTTTATCATTCATGTAACTGCTATCTATCTATCTATTTAGCTATCTTTATCTTGAGTCTCTCTTTCCTCTCTCATTCTTTGTTCTCCATACACCCTCTCCCTTTCTCTCTCTCTCTCTCTCTCTCTATCTCTCTCTCTCTCTCTCTCTCTCTCTCTTAGCGCTCATGACAAGTCCAGTCACGTCTAGGAGACTTGGTTTTTGGAATCTTCACTAGACGTCATTTTGTTACATTATAAAATCCATCACGATAACTTCATTTTCCGAAATCCCAGAAGAATCAAACGAAACGACATCTTCTAGTTGGATTTGTATTAGGCTCTGTGGAAACGGGCGTGTGCACCAGTGTGCGCGTGTCAGTGTGTGCATCTGTGAGTTGAGAGCGATCTTATGTATGGGAAAGGAATGTTTTTTTTTACCTATGGTCAAGGTTTTTTTTTTTTTTGAATCATTTTATAGCAGTAATTGTTCTGTATGTTATAGAGGCTCAATGAACCACAAATACAAAAACAAAATCACACTGAATTATATTTGTGAATGTAATTCAGATCTGAATTTTCAAAGTAGGTCTGTCCAAAATCTATTAGCTTAAAGATTATAGGATATGAAAATTTAAAAATTGTAATAAAATTAGTTTTTTTTTTTTTCTCTCTCTCTCTCTCTCTCTCTCTCTTTCTCTCTCTCTAATCTACCAATGCGCAAAACATGCAAAATAGCTACTGTATACACAAAAAAATTTGTTTGTATATTGTAACACACTATATAAAATTTTAAATTTCTATTTCCTATAATCTTGAAGACAATAGATTTTGACAGAAATGCGTTGAACATTCACTTCTGAATTATTTTCACAAATATAATATAATATAATATAATATAATATAATATAATATAATATAATAATATAAAATAATATATATATGTATATATATATGTACATATGCATATACAAATATATAATATATATATATATATATATATATATATATATATATATATATATATATATATATAAATATATATATACATATATATATATATATATATATATATATATATATATATATATATATATATATATATATATATATATATATATATATATATATAACTTTTCATTGCTATCCCTACCAACCTCCTCACGTTCTTTCTGTTCCCAAAGGAGGAACACGTCCCCATATGACAGCTCGGTTTTCATAATCATCTCAGCAGCATTAGTGACGTGAGGTCCACTCCGGGTTCGGTCACGCCCTCAAAATAAAGGGGGACGGAGGACCGCTGGCCTTTGTCTATACAATAAGACTTGCTTGCGGATATTGGTAGGATTGAGACGGACTCTTTATAGTCCTCCAATTCAAAAAATGAAGAAAGAAGGAGAGGCAGTGATCCTCCAAACTGTGGCGTTATAATGCGAAGCGTCTAGCATTCGATTTGATACGCAGTGGGAAAACTGGAATAAAATGGAAACGCTGACTTCTTTTGACTTTGTTTTCCACTGTCGTTATAGATGGTTATTCTATAGTCTTAGCGCGTGAGTGTATTAGACGTTCACTTAGTATAAGAGCTGATACATAGAGAAATCTGACAATCAAAATGAAAATGACATTGTTTCTCTTGGTTAGACGGAATTAGACTAGGAAACTTGCATGTCTCATATGCTTTAAAGATTTGAGCTATCGGGGCACTTTGGCACGCTTGCCGATATACTTATTCTTTAATGCTGTTTAATTAGTGTCAATTTTAGTTTTCTGTAAAAAGAAAGCTATTGTGCCGGCTTTGTCTGTCCGTCCGCACTTTTTTCTGTCCGAACTTTTTCTGTCCGCACTTTATTCTGTCTGCACTTTATTCTGTCTGCACTTTATTCTGTCCGCCCTCAGATCTTAAAAACTACTGAGTCTAGAGAGTTGCAAATTGGGATATTGATCATCCACCCTCTAATCATCAAGCATACCAAATTTCAGCCCTCTAGCCTCAGTATTTGTTATATTATTTAAGGTTAAAGTTAGCCATAATCGTGCTTCTGGCAACGATATAGGATACGCCACTACCGGGCCGTGGATAACGTTTCATGGGACGCGGCTCATACAGCCTTATACCGAGACCACCGAAAGATAGATCTGTTTTCGGTGGCCTTGATTATACGCTGTAGCGACTGTACAGAAAACTCGATTGCACCAAAAAATCTTCGGCGTATTTTTTACTTGTTTATTTTATCAGTTCTTGTTGGAATCATCTTTCTGGCTTTAATATTATTCACATATTCCCTCATTCGATATGTTTGGTTTTCTTTTTCACACACACACTCGCACACACACACACACACAAGCATTCCTTCCTGAAGCAGCTTGCTTATGATTCATGTAGCTCACTGGCTCACTTTTCCCCGCAACCCCATAGACACACACAGTGAGTGCACATTATGAATACTTGTGATAATGATCTAGACAGCCAGTGTGACAACTACAATTGGGAGATAGTCAGTGAAGGAACTACCATATGTTACTAATGCATCTTGCAGTATCCTTTAATTGCAGTTAAATACCACACAAGGAGCACTGTCGTCAGTGCACCTCACGTGGTGCACTATAGATAACCTCTGTTGCCTCGTCCTTTCCTCAATCTTGCTGCCCAACCTCTATCATTTCTTAAAGCACCTGCGGCGGGGGCGGGGCCGGGAGAGTTCTCCAAGTTTCACATTCAGATCCTTGTACTTCATTTCCTTTATTTTTTGGAGCTCTTTTTCTTGCTGTCCAACCACTTCAACTCCCTCTTTGCACTGTCTTCAGCGCTGAATGCCCGACAGTGCCCCAGTGCTTAGCCTGACACCCTAAATTTCGTAAAAGCAAAATTGCAGGATTATAGATTTAGTTAACTAGATGTAGTTCTTCAGATCATCAATTGTACTTTGAGCGATTATAATTTTCATTTCAAAATATCCCATTTTGTGCACGTATGGTATACTACACACTCAGGTTTATATAGGATTTTATTTACGAAAATCTTCTAACGGCATCCATTTTGCCTGCTAATTACAATGAATATTCTTTTGTCATTCTGAATTCCATCATATGCAAAGGTTGACAGCAGAAAGTACTCATCAGTATTTATGCTGAGACTCTGTTACCCGGACAACAAATTCAGTGATCCGTTTTTAGCATTTTGTCTGACATTACATCCTTTACAGATATATCAGCCAATTTCTAGCCCAGTAAGCCCTTCGCTCTTAAAACTAATTGTATCGTATCTATGACAGTTAGGGGATATTTCCCTGGATTAAAAATTAATGGACAAATATTATTAACTCTCTGGTTAGAATAAAGGGTTTGGAGCAAGTAAAAGGCAGGAAATGATATGGCGTTATTAAATGAAATATCTTTCACAGAATATGGGGTATTTGTTATTGACCCTTGCAACGCCAGGTAACTTCCAATTAACGAATCCATTAGCTAGTTTATCTGCTGTGAAATGAGAGCAGCATTTACAGCAACGGGCGAGCTTCGTCCTGCCTATACCTGCCACACTCGACTCACAAAAGCTGTTTGAGAGCAATGCTGAGGGAGAATTGGCTCGCTCTATCGACTGATAGATTCATGAGAAGCTTGAGTTGGCGTCTGGCTCGCATGAGGACGAGACGCTCTTCATAGCAGTCTCCTCGGGGCTTCGGCTAAGCTTCCCAGCAGTTGCTGTCCAAACTGTATCACAAATGAAAACAAAAATATTATTTCGGTTTCGATTAGCCAACGCACTTATTCGACCATTTTTCCAATGATTACTGCGGAATTTGAACCAACTCCTTTGAACATTTCTATAGCAGTTTCTGTTCCAAGTTGAGTCACAAAACTAATAAATCAATTAATCGTGTTCACCACTGTTTTTAATGATGGCAGACCAGATTAATTATTTCTCTACTTATTTAACCAATACAATTATTCTGCGTACGTTACGTAGTTGCCTGACAGGTTGACAAAACCTAGTAATGAGATTGCAGCGTCTATTGGAATAAGGATTCTAAGTATGTACTGATATTTTTTAAGTCTACAGTGTACCCATCAAATGTACGTTATCAATATACGAGGCTTAATTACATTTTTTATAAAATAAAAAATAACATACGATATTCTTACCAATGTAGCTCTTTGATTATCTATTTTGTGCACATGTGGCCTCCCCGAAAATTAATAGAAATCAGAAAACTATGAAGAATGACAAACGTACCCAATTCGCTGAAAATAAATTGATAAGCAAACCTATAACGCCGATTAATTGTTTTCTTTATCCTCCAGAAGTTTCCTTCTTTCCTTCAATGCACAACTTGGGGCGGTCTTCCTGTATGGCTTGTGAAGTTTGAACGGTGTGCACTCCGTGAGTTTTGGAAATGTTACCTCAGTGTCGTCATTGTGTTGTGGGTTTACGCGGGAACAAATTCATAGCCGTTGAAAGGTACATAAAAACTCACACTTGGACCTAGAAAAATATTATGATAGAAATGATATAAATGCAGTGTTGAAGGTGCTGAAGTTCCTCGTTGGACGAGTCGGTAGAGTTGTCGACTAGCACTCTGCTAGGCCCGAGTTCGAGTCTCCGGCTGGCCAATGAAGAATTAGAGAATTTATTTCTGGTGATAGAAATTCATTTCTCGGTATAATGTGGTTCGGATTCCACAATAAGCTGTAGATCCCGTTGCTAGGTAACGAATTGGTTCTTAGCCACGTAAAATAAGTCTAATCCTTCGGGCTAGCCCTAGGAGAGCAGTTAATCAGCTCAGTGGTCTGGTTAAACTAAGGTATACTTAACTTTGAAGGTGCTGAAGATGGATGCAGCAATGATAAAGAACCAAGATCGATTTTGTTTGCAGGTGATTTGCATCGACTGCGACAGTGAAGAGAAAAGGTGAAAATTGGTGAAAATGTTGAAGAATTCGCAAGAGAAGAAATTTCAGAGCAAATGTGAGCACGAGAGAGGTTAGAAAGGGAAATGGAAACCAGAAGGAAGGAGCACTGTATGTTCGTATGGATGGTAGAAGTATGGAAGCCACTGATTCGTTAAGGTATTTCAGAGTAAATGTAATGAGCAGTGGTAGAATAAAAGAAGTGTCGGGTCACAGTTTAGGTGAGGCGTGGAATGAGAATAATATGAAAATTGGAAATGAAGATTAATGAAAGAACATGACACAAGAGTTTTAAAAATACAAACACGTGTCAAGGAAAAACAGGAAGTTCTGATAGAATAAAATCGAAAGGGGAGATTTTAAGAATAAATGTAGATAAAGAATTAAAGTGAATTTGTCAATAACGGAAAATTTGCTTATAAGGATGATGGAAAATCACTGGTAATAAAAAGATAAAAGAACGAAAAATGAAATACGGGTTAAGTAGGAAACTAGGACAACAGAAGCACCACAGTTTGATGAGGTAATAAGAAAATCCTGTCGATTCATATGCACTTCAACTAATCTCCATTTCAGCATCATATTACCTAATGAAATCTAAAACATTTTCGCAAAGAGGTCCTCGAGAAATTAGGTACATTAAAATCTGCAGGTAATCATCTGTTTCCCTATTTATCATAAGCAGGGCAGGACCTCAGTAATTTGGAATTGACTGAAGGAGATAGGAGGGACAAAAAGTCTTTCGAAGCAGTTCAGATAGGAAGCACGCATGCACGCGAGCGCACGCGCGTACAAACACACACACACACATATATATATATATGAATAGATAGATAGAGAGATAGATGAATCTCAATCAAATGACAATAAGGGCGAATTTCTCAAGGAAGTTGGGTCTCCACAAGCTTCATCTGCTAATTAAAACAACATCATTACTCTCATTAAACATGCAGCTCTCGGAATACAGGGACACCAACGTTTTTAAAGTCAAGTAATTATTCAAATCCTAGAAATGATAATATAATTGTTGAAGAGCTCTCGAGATGCGTGGAAGCTCATGTCGAAAGTTTCCCCAAAACACGTCGACTTTCAACGGCGGTGTGCAAGTGAGTTTGAGTAATTGCGCGTCCACGAATGCGCGTGCACGCGCGCTCGCATAGTAGACAGAGTGTATTATATTGATGGGAGTTGTAAGTGTATCCAAGCGTCCTCCCAGGAGACCCACCTTCCCTACACAATCTGGTTAACGCGCCCAACTGTGCTAAGGGTAGGGAGATGGCTGTCCTATCTATCACCCCACCTCCTGCGGCTCTCAAGCGGCGATTTTATTTCGTTTTCTCTGCCTGTTTGTAAGCGTTGGGCTTCCCTCTGTCGCCGCCATGTTGGAATGACTCTACAGTTCTCCCCTGTTTGTCAGGAGACAGTAAACGGTTTTTTATGTCGCCAGCTACTGCTTCATAATTCTTGCTAAGGAAACCACAAAAAAAAAAAAATTGCAATTGCGAATTACAGTAACTGTGTTATTCAGTCGGAGCCCAGATTCTTTTTGCTCTTTCTCTGATTTTTAATCCAATAGCCTTCGACCCCAGTCAGACTAAATTGAGTTAGAACCCATCTCTTTTGAACTCTGTGGAAAGAAAGACAGAAACATCAAAAAGTAAAAATAGGGAAAAAAGAAGGAATTTCTTAACCTTATTTAATCCTTTCCACTCAGGCCCGTCATGAAATTCATCAATTGCTGCTCACTCTGTGCACCTACTCGCCCTATTTGTATGTCCGTAAATAATGCCCCTCCTGTTGATATGGACGCCGGCCTTTTATGCGTGATATATTTACAATGTGGAGACAATTCTCTACGGAAATTGCAACTGACACTACATGCAAGCAGGTTCATCTTATGTTTATTTACTTTGGAGTTATGAAGACCAACTGCACATGCGCGAATTCCGGCATTTACGTGACGGGAAAGCATGCTACAGTTTAATCATATCCGCCTGGCGCGTCCAACAGGTAAGTCCCATCGCATTAAATCAAATGACTGAAAGTGTCGTCGCATTGAACCTCTTAGCTGCTACATAAAAAGGGATTTGTACATAAACATGTGTTGTGGTCGTCAGTGAGAAACTAAAATAAGGTTTCTTTGTCGCGGCATCGTCTTATGCACACAAAAGTTTCAAACTACCTCTGCCTGACCCGTTGTTGAAAATAAGGCATTACCTTTCAAAGGCAAAAAAGCGAGAAGGGTTAAAGGAAGAACAATATACCTGGAATTAACGGTTGTTAATCCAAAGCTAAGACGAAGTCATTATACGGAACATCTGGCAACCCGGAGCACTGGAAAGGAAAAACGATCATTGATTTCTTTGTCTTCTGATAAGATGTTGATTTTCAGTGGAATTTAAACCAGATTGACAGATAAACAGTTAACGCATGTATAGAGAGAAATCGAGAACGCCTCCTAGTCGTTTTCAATATGCCACCCTTTTTAAAGAGCATAATAGCAGCTTTCAAAGAATTGATTGCAACTCGCCACGAGAAGACGTCAGGATGTCCTCCCATGGCATTTGCCTGGCCCGAGCGATGTGACGCCGGCACTGGAAGTGTCCTATATAAAACACTTGGCGAGGCAATGCTATTATGCTGCTGACATCAAATAATCCAATAAATATAATGATTCATCAAATGGAGTCATTAAAGTTGTTAGTTCTTAATGGATCTAAATTAATGCGATAATTCATTAGTAATGGGATTATCTCGATCATCCATAAGGTAAATTGGAGCCTAATTAATATATTTATCTGTGTCAGTACACAGGGTGGAGTGAAAAGGGTCATCAGCATTGAGGCGGAAATGATGCGTCGGTTGAGGGATTTGTGCTGCCCCGCTCACACGGAGGGAGCGCTGATCTTTATTCTCATATTCTGCTCATTTCGTTAGGCATCTAAAAATGAAGAAGAAGAAGAAGAAGAAGAAGAAGAAGAAGAAGAAGAAGAAAAGAAGAAGAAGAAGAAGAAGAAGAAGAAGAAGAAGAAGAAGAAGAAGAAGAAGAAGGGTGAATGGAAAACGCGTTTAAGTTGCTTTTTCATATCAATGATTTCTTTAAACTCTTTTTCGGGAATTGTTGTCTTTTCTTCACTTTTTCCATCCAAACGAAAACTGAATGGTATTCCAGCTAACATTATTATAATTGACAACGAAGCAGGTTCTTACTTAACAGGATGCTTGTACAAATTGGATCTCCCATTCATAAGTACAAATTTGTTTGGTGTTTGATTTTTACACAGAGAAACACTAGAATAAACTTAACAGAATGAGGCTAGCAGCCTCATTCCAAAGACTTTGTGAGACCTGGAAGGTTTTCACCTTCTGAAGACAAACATCTCTAGCAAAGGAAAGGCTTATCGTTAAGCATATATCTATAATCACAAGTTTATATATATATATATATATATATATATATATATATATATATATATATATATATATATATATATATATATATATATATATATACATACAGAAGCAATGAGAATAGAGTATGCATATATATATATATATATATATATATATATATATATATATATATATATATATATATATATATATATATATATATATATATATATATATATATATATATTATATATATATATATATATAAGCATACCTCCGTTCTCATTACTTGTTTTTCATATAATTATTCTGAGTCCTATATCTCCAGATGTATGATGTATTCTACTAAGCAAACTTTGCAAGCCTTGTGGTGTTTTACTGAATAAAACTGCCGTATCTGCCTACTCTATGTCTGTCAAGTGTCTATCGATACTGCGGTCTTCTTATATGCATGCAGTATATATATATATATATATATATATATATATATATATATATATATATATATATATATATATATATATATATATATATATATATATATAAATATTTATACAGATATATATATATATATATATATATATATATATATATATATATATATATATATACATATTTATAAATATATGTGTCTATATGCATGTATATACATACGTATTGTGTTTAACTTTTTACATCCCGATTCTTTCCATGTAGATTAAGGAAAATGGAAGGATATGCATACATACTACATACTGTACAAAGTATAGCAAATCGCCCTCCCGGGAATCTAATCTGACCATGAATAATGAAAGTAAAGTTATCAAAACCATTTCCAGTAAGCCAACGGGATGACACATTGCACGTTAAATGACTTTTTCTGAGTCGTAACTTTCGTTTTTCCAACATGCATTTCCACTCCAAAATGCACCAGGGAAATCAGTTTTCCTTTACGTTCGTCCTTGTAAAAAGAACTCAAAAATCTAGTTCGTTTATTCAGGAAAACTAGAATTGAATGATATTTGATTTGACGATAATTATAACAACTAACATCAAGTAAACTAGTGAATCTAAAATAAAAACAGAGGACATAATGTTAAAAGCAGACGTGATGAACTTATTTTTTCGAACTAATTGTGATATGTAATCAAGATGATCCCTTCGTAAAAGACGCCTTCTCTGTTCTTTGATGAGTAACTACTATTTTTGACTTCACAACAACAAAGGTAATTGACGTGGCATATTCTCTCTTATTTATAACGACGCTTACAGTGAACGGGTTTATGTCGTATACATCCTGTCTGAAGTATTATTATACAGGCAATGAACTGATTTATGTCGTACGTGTGTCTTTTCGTTAGAGAGTATCATTTTCACTCGTGTGTTACTTGTGTACCTTTTCTCTACGAAACTCTTGCTTTTCCAGATGCACATGTAAATTATTCCTTGTGAGCCAGTGCGCGTTATGAGCATCACTCCCTGCGTTATGTCATCACATTGCAAGAAAAATAAAGGGTTATTAAATATCAAAACTGTTCTGAGTAATTTTGCTTACGAATCTCCGCTCTGATGGTCATGATAAACAGAGAGAGAGAGAGAGAGAGGGGGAGAGAGAGAGAGAGAGAGAGAGAGAGAGAGAGAGAGAGAGAGAGAGAGAGTATAGAAACTACTGGTTAATCATATGTCAATAATATTCATCACGAAGTCAAGATCATCAAGTTCGACATTCTCCGAAGGGACTCACCTTCCTCCGCTTTTTCTTTTGCCTTGTCTTTTTTTCTCGTTTCCACGCGAGGAGATTTAACTCTTACTTACTGCAAAAGAGGAGGCGTTGTTTTAGCCTTTGCGGAATACTAATTTTTGGGAGCAATGTTATGTAAACAGATAACAGCGAAGAAAAAGTAATACCCAGTAGAGTGCTTTTAAAGAATACGCATGTAAAAACAAAAACAACCGCAGTATTGCACAAACACATACACTCTCTCTCTCTCTCTCTCTCTCTCTCTCTCTCTCACACAAAACACACATGCATGCACACACACACACACACACACACACACACACACACACACATATATATATATATATATATATATATATATATATATATATATATATATATATATATATGTGTGTGTATGTATATATAGTATATATATATATATATATATATATATATATATATATATATATATATATACAATATATATATATATATATATATATATATATATATACATTTATTTTTATTTATTTATGAATATTTCAAATTAAGATTTTGCTTCTTCTCCATTAAAGGGTTGGCCTCAGAGTGTTTTAATTTTCCAGTCCATAACCAGTTATTGGTTAAAAACAAATGCTTTTCAGATGACTGTTGTGCCCCAGTGCCTCGTTTTTTGGTTTTCTGTAAAATAAAACTATTGTGACGGCTTTGTTTGTCCGTCAGCACTTTTTCCTGTTCACCCTCAGATCTTAAAAACTACTGAGGCTAGAGGGCTGTAAATTGGTATGTTGATCATCGACCCTACAATAATCAAACATGGCAAATTGCAACCCTCTAGTCTCAGTAATGTTTATCTTATATAAGGTTAAGGTTAGCCGTGGATCGTTCGTCTGGCAGTGCTTTCCGGAGGCGGCGTGTGTCACACGTTTACTTGACCGCGTCTGGGGAGCAACTGAGTGCTGGCCGGTCGTACCTGATAGTTTTATACAGCATTATACGGCGTACAGAAAGCTCGATTGCGCCGAAGAAAATTCGACGCATTTTTTATTTGTTTTTATTGAATAGCATTGCTTTAGTATCAGAACATGCTTTGGAATATTAGTCAAGTGTTCTCTTTTATTTGTTACGAGGAAGTTATATGTAAGTCCCAGGGTGCTACGGACATATGACCAAATATCGGATCATGAGGGACACTGTAAAAACTACGCTCCTTTCTAACAAAACTTTTTACGAAACATCTGGTCTTTTATATATGTGAACACACATAAGTATGTCTATGGTTATGTATGTATCATATTTGATTATTTAATGAAGTATAGAGGTTAGTGTCAGAAACATTCTGACTCTGCAATAATCAAAAGCAATGAAAATCCTTCCCAAGAAAATTTCAAGTCCGTTGCTCTTTTATTTGCAAAGATCAATACATGACCACCACCTTTGTTTGAAGTGCTTTAGCATACATACATGCATGCATACATACATATATACTTATTCGAGTCTTCTGATGGATGAAATAAGCTACTGCCAGATTGAGGACAAGGGAGAGGGAAGGGATGTAAGTCTTGCAACCCCACTCTTAGCATGGAAGGCATGCAAACGATAAAGTAATTGTATACGTATTTAGATGGGCAAATTAAGTAGAGTACGGTGCAAACAAATAGGGTAACGAAATAAAATATAATTCTGCTGCTGTAGTTTGAGCAAATAAAAGATTATATAATATACCTTCTATATGGGCGAAAGCTGAATATAATAATGTCCTCACACTGCGGCTCATTATACATTGTAATTAAAAATACCGAATGATAATCATCCTTAATTAAGCTGGAAACAAACAACACCAGTGTTGCAACAAAGTCGTCATGTTCGGGTAAATCACTTAACCAGATAAAGTTGTTTATCCGTGTGTTTAGTTGTTTGCTGTTTTCCTTCGCTGACTTCCATCAACAGTATTGTAATCTCTAACGTTTTGTATGTGAATTTAAAGTTATTTTATTATTATTGTGTGTATTCCTATTTAATATATTTTTCAACCCCTGTTGCACAAAACCCAATACTGTCATTTCAGCTCTTCGACGTCTACAAAAATGGATATTTCAAAAGCTGGATACAAACACACACACACACACACACACACAGAGAGAGAGAGAGAGAGAGAGAGAGAGAGAGAGAGAGAGAGAGAGAGAGAGAGAGAGAGGAGGAGGAGGAGGAGGAAGAGGAGGAGGAAGCATATTACACTTAATTCAGGTGAATCTCATAGGATATGGAGATAAGCATTTTATGCTGAAATATTTTCCCTGGCTTCGAGTTTTATTACGATTTAGCAAAACCTTTTCAAGAGCAAAACTCTTTGCAGAGAGTGATTTGTTGCTTAAAGCTTCCTGGTTTAGAAAACCCAAATGCCTCTATCGAGACCATTCACTTACTGTAGATGAAATAAAACGGTATAAAAAAAATCAAGACCATAAGAGAAACGACGCCACTTGGAGGTCACAGAGAAAGATGAGCTAAAGTAGAAGAGGTACCAGGGTCATAACTGAATATGTTTACCAGTATTCAGTCTTAGACTGTAAAAGTTACCAATAAAGAATAATTCTAACAGTAGACGAATAAACAGGGGTTGGGAAGTTTTCTGAAAACCTCAGATGTACATGATCCGAAACTTTATTTGACTGAGGAGTTCCACAAAAGAAGGCCATGATCCTCAGTGACTGGGTTTACTTTGTAACTCAAAGGCTCTTTTCACGTTTGAGCACTTCTAGAAACAGATTTGTCGGATGAAAAGTATAGGTTGCACAACATGGAGTTATCTACATAGGTTATAAGATATAATTCACTGTAGAGGATACCGCGTTGGATGGATCTAGATTCTATAACATGGAACTGATAATTTATGTTTAATACCTTATAGACTACGGTACTGTATCTGCCAATACGTACAATTCACGACACTTAGCGATTTTTTTCAGTGGTTAGAAAACTTTCCATTTATCAATGGATGGACCCCCCCCCCCAACAAACCTGTAAAAATATCTTATTAGAATGAACGTTTATGAAGTTTTCATGTAATGTAGGTTTATTCTATAATTAATGAAATACAGCATGTCTCTAACAACAAAAAGCCTTGGGCGAATTTCCTTATTTTCTCATATTTCTCTTACCGAAGGATAGGGACGATTCTTACTAACTGCCTAATGTGAAGTCTATTAAGAAATGCAAATATTTTCTCGTGTACTGAGATCCGATTTACCTTCTCATCTATAAAAAACAGAAAAGGCACATGCCGTTGTTGATCTTTTGATAAGAATGGAATGGTAACTGTAAAACCAAACCATAATTAGGTATTCGAAACAATCAAATGAGTAAATAAATTAGGAGGATAAACTGAATCTAGTTCATTTAAACTAAGGCAGACCCACGCGTTGTAATAAGATAACAGATGTCGTTTGGCAGGACCAATGAAAACGGGGAAAGGCATAGCCAGGGTCTCAGTATGTACTGTAAAGAAGTTCTTATATATTTCACTAACCAAACTATCTACGGAAGTGAGACGAAATCCGATTAAGACTGACGATCAGTCAAGATATTGTGGAAAGAAAGGAGCAGGCTGCTTAAATGTGTATCATACTTGATGGAGAAGAGAGAGAGAGAGAGAGAGAGAGAGAGAGAGAGAGAGAGAGAGAGAGAGAGAGAGAGAGAGAGAGAGTAGATTGTTTTTGAGTAACATGTCAGCATATAAGTGAGACGAGAGGTATTTCAGATGTATCTTATGTTTATTAAGCTGTTTAGAAAGACTCATGCCCGTCTGTTAAAAAAAAGAAAAGCATTTATGCCAAACTTAAACTTTTGAAGTTCCAATGATTTTAATTACTTAGTGAGGCAGATCATTTCCTAATTTAGTCACGGCAAGAATAGAACTTCTAAGAACCTGAGTAAAATTTAACCTCATTTAAAAAAAGAGGACGTCTGTTAGAATTAACAACATATCTAGCTGTGCTGAGTACATGGTGTTCTTTGGAAAGGTCTGAATGCACAGGATGATCAGAAATAAGGAAAATTTCATGAAAGCAAAGTCAGCTGATTAAACGACGATGCCGGAGATAGCATTAAGATCCAGGATACAAAATTCGAAAGAACATAATATTATGTCAAACAATAAGATGCGAGTTGTCTGCTGAAGACACACCCGGAAAACAATATTCAGAAGCTAGCAGAATAAAATATTTATGGACATTTCCTCAGGATAGTCAAGTCTTCGAAAATCTTTTTCTGGAGAAGAGATAGGTGGGACATGTTTCTCAAAAGTAAGTTTACAGTCAAACATGACACCTGGAATTCTGAATGAGTGGCATATAATTAAAGGAACAAAGGCCTATGAACAAATTCTTATTTCCTTTCTATACATAAAGCTATTTCCAAATCCTTTTTATTGGATGTAATATATATTTTCAAAATTTAACTTTTCTCTATCCTGATACTATTTTTTTAAGCGGTCTATTTTTCAAAATTCACTTTTTTGTAAAATACTTTTGTCACTAAACCTTTCTTATTTGTAAATATTTTGTGCTCTACTTATAAAACTATCACCCAAATGACTTGTTTATGGTAGCTATTTTCATGAAATGATTTTTCCCTAACTTAACTTTACACTAATGCGTTTTTAAAAGTTCCGTTTGCAATTTTTGTTTTCCCATTATGCTTTTTCTCACAAAAACATTTTCAAAATTCCTTTTCCAAACTTAGTTTCTCCGTATAGCATACTTTATCCAAAAATGGTTTCCGCCAAGCCCTCAATTTTCAGAATCATTTTCTCTGAAAAATATATTTTTCTGCTATTTTCAAATTTTTTTACCTTAAATCACCGCGCCTTACTGAAACTCTCCTAAACCCTTCTCTTTGATATCCTCCGCATCCAGTCGTCTTTAATTCTTTGATTTCATTAAGTTTGTTCTCAGTTTTGGCAGCAGGGAAAGAAAGGAACAATATTTACAAAAACCATAACGAGTTCTATACTTTCAAATCTTTTGACAGAATACGGTCTCTGACCCCAACGCATAAACACACACACACGCGCGCGCGCACTCACACACACAGGCACACACACGCGCGCGCACTCACACACACACACACACACACACATATATATATATATATATATGTGTGTGTGTGTGTGTGTGTGTGTGTCCATGTGCTTTTGTATATAAAGAGAGAGGGGGAATGAAAAGATCACTATATTTTTTGCCTAATCGGAGAGATGTCATCGGCAATTGACTTAGAGCGTCATTTCCGAGCAAAAACTTTGATGGCGAGTGAATGTAAAAAAGGGTCCTACTCGTATCGGAGGGCGAGAAAAAGGTGATGGCATTTTCATCTTTCATTTAAATTTTAGAATTCGGTTCAGCTGAATCATCATCACCCACCGCCGCTGGATGGACAGGCGTAAGGGCGTAACCCGCACGTGTAAGTAATTAAGTTGGCAGGCGGCTAAAATGATCCCCGAGTGGCCTCGGCTTAGTGATGGAATATTCATTAGAATAATTCGCTCTTCATCATCCCGGATTAAAAACATTAATTCCTCTGAAGTACGCCCCAGCCTATCAACAAGTGCATAGCTGCAGTGTCCCGGATGCTGCCACCAACGCACGCACGCACGCGGGATATAGGCACACGTCTAATCTCTCTCATTCGCGGCCAACATAGCAACAACGAGCTTCAAGAATATCGCCTCATTAATTCTCACCTCCCGCCTCCTCGGCCCATGACCTGCCCGCCTCTTCGTCATTCCCTCTTTCTCTTCGTAAAGGAAGTTCTACGCGGCCTCCTCCTCCTCCTCTTCCTTCTGCATACCCAACCTAACCCAGTCTCTTCCCCGCTCTCTCTCTCTCTCTCTCTCTCTCTCTCTCTCTCTCTCTTTCAAGTTGTTCGTACAAAGAAGCTCTTATTAACGAAGCCTTCTACTTATTTGTATGGGAATCTGGTGAAAGTAATTACAATTAACGCAAAGGAAACAAAACAAACACAACACACACAAACACACACACACACACACACACACACACATATATATATATATATATATATATATACATATATATATATACGTATATATATACTATATATATATATATATATATATATATATATATATATATATATATATATATATATATATATATAATGTATATATACTATGTGTGTGTGCGTGCGTCGGGAAAGTGCCTATACCACGAAGACAAAAAGATTCGGGTGTTCCCTACTGGTGTCTAAAAGAAAGCAGGAGTCATAACCTTGTTACATGTGTGTGTCTGTGTGCAGATGTCTGATGTCTGTCTGTCTAACTATCAAAGCTGTCCCTTCCTTTACTACGTCTATATTTATATGACGTCAATGCACTTTGAGAACTTCCTCTGCAAGACTAGAACCTTAAACCCACTGTGTGATATTGGTAAATATCAGTAACAACCTAATAAGGAAATAAATTAAAATACTGTTTTACTACGGACTTATCTTATGTGGTATAATCATATTTATCTTTATTTTATGCAGATTTCGGTTAGATATTTGTTATCACTGCTTCCGGCGAATATATCTTATATATTGTAAGAGGTTACCACTTACTTGAAGGATGGTGGAATATAATCCCTACTAATAAAATGCTGATTAAACCAAATAGTACCTAACTCTTCGAAGACATGCTTTATAGTTTACAAAGTCAGTAATGATGAAATAATGGATCTTGATTGAAGCAGACTGGGGGCCATTCCTAGCCGTGAATGTCTGTTGCAAGATGAAAAAAGGACATTCTTTTCACAAAGTGGATATAATAACAGTCCTCCCATTCTGTCTAATTGTAGTCTAAACTTTATTATCACTCTTCGAGTTCCATACTTTCATCCATACAAACATAAAAAGATCGCACAAACACAGAGGTTCAGACGAACTCATCCACACACTCATCCATACCCAAGGCCGTGTGTACACTGCTCGTGTTTCTCTCTGCCTCTCACCGTCGCTTCCTTTCCCTGGCAGCGGAAAAGGAATATATCATAAAGATTACTTCCACATCCCGCGTAATCCTGGTGTAACAGTTTAAGAAGATAAGACAATATTCGCCGAGCTTCGACTCATGCGAGTGGTTACTGAGCGACTGATCAAATCATTCTTGACGCAAGAATTTTCATCTTGCATTTTTCATCCGGAATCATTCGAGACATTTTGCTCTGTTAATTATCGAGAGTGTTTTGCATCGTCCTTTTTAGAATCAAAGAGGATTGCATTTAGTTATACTCTCTCTCTCTCTCTCTCTCTCTCTCTCTCTGAGAATTTCCGCTTTCTTATAATTTTTCGTTCAGATAAAGATGATTACGCCTCACAAAAGTTTGCCACAGTTGCAAGGAATATTTCTTAATTAACAGACATCTCCAATTCAGCGAATCATCTCATCGGAAAAGCAATCTGATATTTAATGCAACTACCACATGTTATATTCTGATATGATGATTGCACCGTCACCTGAAAGTAGCATAATTGTGGGAATATTTGTACGTCTTGGGGTCAAAGAAATCCATAGTACCATGAAGCTGTTTTCCCTTTTCTCAGCGAAGTCTTTTGTCCCTTTACTCTTTTCTTTTTCGAATAAAAACCTCGGTTTTGACCAGAAATAGGAACCCAAAATTGGTGGCCGTAAGTTAATCGTAATAACACTTTTACAAAGACCACGAAAAGGATAAAATATCCTTTGTTAGTGAGGAACAAACGGAAAATAGTTCTTAATGACTTTTTAACGGGTACTTTGTGTATTCCAAGAAAAGAGAATGATAAAGATTAATAAAAGAAATAAGAAAGCTCTTTACCTTGAATTGTAATTTTTAAACAGTAATAAAGTGACATCATTTCGTTTTTACTTTCTGTTTGAAAGATTTATCACCACAATCGACACTATTCTTCACTTAGCTTTTTTCATATGCCTTCTAAAAAAACTCGCTTCACTCCCTCTTTACCCCCTAAGTTCTCTCTCTCTCTCTCTCTCTCCATCCCTCCACCGCAATAACAGGGAGGAGGGTTTTAGGTCGGATTAATTGTAGGATAATCATCAAAAATTCATTTGGTCGTGCGGACGCCCAAGCTGTTAACAAATTGATACCCATTTTCTCTCTCTCTCTCTCTCTCTCTCTCTCTCTCTCTCTCTCTCTCTCTTTATTCTGTCAAGCATTTTAAGACTGGATTTCTAATCATCTTTCACAACTCCCTCGTTCCTCTCCCCGTTCCTCCAACATAAACCAAGTCAAATAATTCGGTTAGGTTTTTCATTCACTTCGTTTTCGAACCTTCTGTATAAAGGACTTCACATCTATGTCTGGTGCAAGAGATACTCTTTTTTTCATTCTATGACTCACAGTCAGCTTAGATGACACTCAATTCACTTTGGGTATAGAGAAGATGTTAAAATTTACATAGCAACTTAAGCCTTAAACAAAATGTTTTGGTTCAGTTCGCCTGATGCAAGATTTGGTTCTGAAACATAACTTGTAAAGAGAGGTAACGAGAGGAAAGGTATTTTACTTTGGGTAAATATGTCCGACCATATGGTCTGATTTCAAATGCTTCAGAAACCTATATTATGGTGGAGTTCAAAAATCCACATTTTCCCTAACTAAAATCATCAGCAGCTGGACAAACATGGCTCAACAGGAAAGTCGCTTTGAAATGCAGAAGATCACATGATTTGAAGAAAACGGAAGCAGGATGAGAATATCTAAATGATATCCGGACTGCTACTCTAAAAAAAAAAAAAAATAAATAGATAAAGGGGGCGTAACAAAGGCACAGTCAATTTGGAAGCAGAATTGCAGCACGAAGGAAAAATCGAGAATAAAATGTGGTCTACCAGGAAGAAAAAACGAAAATGTGCGATGGCAAATAAACCTTCATTTTCAGAAGCAGAGTTAGCAATAACATGTATTTTAAGGAAATGATAACTAGCCAGCCAAGACGCTGTTTGAAACGAGAGGGGGAATGACAGTTTCATCAGATGAAATCGGAAAAGTGAAGAGAAAAATGGTGTGAAACGGAAGGTAAAGTTTCTTCGAAAGGATCCCCCCAAAATCAGAAAGGATAAGTGAAGAAATTCAAGAGGAACTGCTCAGTGTCAAGATCATAAAAAAAAGAATGGTAGAACTGGGAGTGGTGTTCATAGGGGTAAGGAGTTGGGTTAATGGCACCAGCTAAGTGAAAATTTATGGAGGAATGATGGATCTCAAATGTTTTAACCATACTATGGACTATGAGAATATATATACATATACATACATATATATAAATATACACATATACTGTATATATTATATACATATATATATAATATATATATATATATATATATATATATATATATATATATATATATATATATATATATATATATATATATATATATATATATATATATATATATATATATATATATATATGATGATGACGTTCCAGTGAAAATTTCACTGTGCCCTCTGATAAGCTAGACAGCGAATTACGTAACTGGTAGTCGAATGACTGTCACTTTCGTAACCAGGGCTTAAAAGAGCACTAGCCAGCAACCTCATCCCAAAAGACTTGCTAAAAAAGAGCAGGCTAACTCCGTGTGGCGCCATCCCCAGTAAGAGGGAAAACGAGTGTGCATAAAAACCCATTTATATGTAAAGATACATAGCATATATACATAAATATTATATACATATATACATACATATATATATATGTATGTATATATAAATATATGTATCTGTATACATACACACACATTTATATATATATATATATATATATATATATATATATATATATATATATATATATATATATATATATATATATATATATATATATATATATATATATATATATATATATATATATATATATATATATATATATATATATCTTACATGAAAATCCACTGGGCCTGTTTAAGCTAATCCATGAATTAAGTACATGGTATATTCTTACATACATACATATATATGTTTGTATATATACATATATACTGTATATATTTATACATATGTATATATATATATTTATATATATGTATATGTATATATACATATATATATATTTATATGCATATGTATATATATATATATAAATGTAAATGTGCATGCATGTATGTATGTATGTATAAGGAAACCGGAAGAGCCAGGTTCAATATCTGAGGCTTTGTCAGGGATGATTATTCGGGACGGAATGGCCCAAAAGAGACAAGGTTTTTCAGCGGCTGAGTGAACGAAATAAAGGAGAAACAAGTAGTAACTTACACTCTCCCGGTAAGAGAGCAAACTGAAGCGAGAAATGGTTTGTTATTGTTAAGAAGAGAAACGAACGGGATGAAAACATTTTCGTTCATATCGACAAGGGAAAGCAAAAACAGGCTGGGAAGGAGAGAGCGCAGGCAGATTCTTTGGAAGAAGTTAGAGAAACAAGTTTGTTTAGGCGTGAAAGAGGTCGACCTTTAGTGAGACAGGATATTAACAAGTTATGAATAGAAGGACAGAGGGAAGTGTGTTTATCAAAATTAAGAGGAGAGAATCTGTGACAACGTTGGTACTGCTGAGAATACTTAAACTAAATTTTTAGTATTCTTTTAGAAAGGAAAATTCTAAATTAAACAAGAATGTTGAAACAGAAAAAAAATAAAATTTGTAAAGGTTATGGATGTTGGGATGGGTGTTCACCAAAAAAGAAAAGTGATAAAGCATGTAAACATTAAAAGAGGGGAAAAGAAAAGGCAAGCAAAGCCGATGACAAAGGAACAAGGAAAACCAGATAAAAAGGTTCTCTGACGTTCAGAGGAAGACAAAGACACTTTTTTTTGTGGCTGTGATTAAAAAAACCAAAGAGGAACCCCTTTAATTGACTAATTACCTCGCTTAATTAGCCTGGATTCATTGGCGACAACACTGCCCTGATTGTGGCGAACGCTCATTTTTATTCTGAACTTGTAAATTCGTTCAACGATTCATCCTACGCATTTAAACTTAGCAGTATGTACACTGATTTTCGAAGACCTTTCAGATACAGCGCTCCCTGGAGGACATTTGCATATGGAGACGGTATATGCCCCATCCATGAAAGAAAAAAATAACCATGAACGACTAAAGTCTCAAAGAGAACCATACATCTTTATAGTAAGGAACCCAATAGTGGTATCCATTTCTTGGATATCCTAGGAGAGAGGCCCTCTTACGTTGCTGCTGAATTTTCTCGATTAGAGAGAGATCCTAGACAAAGTTTCCTTATAGGTTTTCACTAGCAAAGTGAAATCATGATAAACGATGCTCTCACCAAAGGATGTGATAAATCGGTGGTAATCACACCCAAATGACAGAGATAAAGTTTCGCCGTGTTCTTCCTCAAGCTGAGCCTCTTACGACAAGCTTTCCCTGTTGTCTGGATACTTGTGCGAATTCCTTTTTGATACTATAGCTTCTGCCTCATGCCATCATCAAATCATGATGGGGTGGCTGTCCGAGTTATGCTAAGATTCTTTTTTATCATATCGATACGATCGTTAGCACCTAATTCTCTTGCAGTTAAGAGAATCTTTTACTGAAATGACATGACATTTTATGAGGGGCAAATGCCGCAAAGGAATGTATTGTAGCTTCATGCAAGCAAACGCAGACAAATACACACACGCACACACACAATATATATACATAATATATATATATTATGTATATATATTACATAATATATATATATATATATATATATATATATATATATATATATATATATATATATATATATATATATATATATATATATATATATATATATATACACTACACACACACACATATATATATGTGTGTATATATATATATATATATATATATATATATATATATATATATATATATATATATATATATATACTGTATATAGATAAAAAGGAAGATATGATATTACGAGTACAAATACTGTATCTACAGTGATAGTGAATGACTCAGCAACGCATTTTCCAAGAATAATATCTAATAAAACTGCTTGTCAGACTCTGGCGGGATTTACAGTGACATCATGAGGTCTGTTTTGTTTTCTTGTATAATTTCCTGGATCTTATAATGAAGCTTTGTTTTCTGTTTGTATAAACACACTATTGGCGAAGACAAAATCCATAAAGGGTCTTGTTAAGTACCAAGCCTCATAAGTAATGCAATTAGTAATGAAAAGTCATCAATTGTTAGTCGAGGTAAATCTCAATCCTAGACTCAGCTTAAATGTAAAGTAATTTGTTGTCAAATGAATTCCAGCGTTAAATGAATTCGGAAGAAATCAATCATGAGACGTAATCCAAAGTTGCATGCGATCAAATGTATTGCAAATGGTAATCTAACATCAAACGCATTTCAAAGTATTCAGTCATCAGTGCCATTCCTAAGTAATAATGTGTTCAGCATTTTCCAGATTACTCTGTTATCAAATATATTCCAGAGATTCAATAATGAAAGGCATTCAGGTTAATCTGCAATCAAATGTCTTTAACAAAAACCAATAATGAAACATATTCTTTATTAATATATAATATATCGTCCCCCAATGTAATAATTAATCTAGCTTATTCCGAATTAGCGTCATCAAACGTATTCCAAAGAAACATGAACTAAACGGATTCTAAAATTACCATGAATCCAACGTATTCCAGAGTAGACAGTCATTAATAATATGTAGTGTCTCGTCAAAGGTATTTCAGTGAAATATGCAATCAAAGTATTGCAAGGTAATGAGAAACGAAAACCAATCCGGAATAATTGGTAATAATACTTGTATTAGCGTATTCAGTCATCAGCTGTACTTCGGAGAAACACGTGACTTAAGGTACTCAAAGCATTAAAAACCACATCTAACTAACGATCCATCAAATACATTTCGAAGTATTCTGCTGTCAAATGTATATTAGAGTAATAAGCAATCGAGCGTATTTTAGGTCATCGGCAATCAAACATATGCTAAAGTCATCTGTAGTTAAACTCATCTCAAAATTATGTTCAGTCGAACGTATTAGGAAAGGGGCATTTCATTCCCATGAAATGAGATTTAGTTGATGAAATCTCCATTACATATATAGACAGAAATATTTAGCCACAGCCATCTCGCCAGATAGACTGAACACTCAGAGAAAGTTTCAGTCAAATCCACCAGCCGGATTGATAGAACACTTAGAGGAACTTTCAATCAAATCCACCAAAAAAAAAAGTATACCTTAGTTTTACCAGACCACTGAGCTGATTAACAGCTCTCCTAGGGCTGGCCCGAAGGATTAGACTTATTTTACGTGGCTAAGAACCAATTGGTTACTTAGCAACGGGACCTACAGCTTATTGTGGAATCCGAACCACATTATAGCGAGAAATGAATTTCTATCACAAGAAATAAATTCCTCTAACTCTTCGTTAGCCAGTCGGAGAGTCGAACTCGGGTCTACCGAGTGCAAGGCCACAACTCAACCGACTCGCCCAACGACGAGCTTATCAAATCCACCAGGCCAAATAGACAGAACACTAAGAGAAAGTTCAAACAAATCCACCAGCCGGATGGACAGCACACTAAGAGAAAGCTCCAATCAAATCCACCAGGCCAGGTAGACAGAACACTAAGAGAAATATTCAATTAAATCCACCAGGCCAGATAAACAGAACACTCAGAGAAAGTTTCAGTCAAATCCACCAGCCGGATAGACAGAACACTCAAAGGAACTTTCAGTCAAATCCACCAGGCCAAGTAGACAGAACACTTAGAGAAAGTTCAAACAAATCCACCAGCCGGATGGACAGCACACTAAGAGAAAGTTCCAATCAAATCCACCAGGCCAGGTAGACAGACACTAAGAGAAAGATTCAATCAAGTCCACCAGGCCAGGTAGACAGACACTAAGAGAAAGATTCAATCAGATCCACCAGGCAGATGGACAGAACTCTAAGAGAAACCACCAAGAGAAAGATTCAGTCAGATCCACCAGATAGACAAGACACTAAGAGAAACATTCAATCAGATACACCAGGCCCAAAAAACAGAACACTAAGAGAAAGATCAATCAGATCCACCAGGCCAGATAGACAGACACTATGAGAAAGATTCAATCAGATCCACCAGGCCAGATAGACAGACACTAAGAGAAAGATTCAATCAAGTCCACCAGGCCAGGTAGACAGACACTAAGAGAAAGATTCAGTCAAGTCCACCAGGCCAGGTAGACAGACACTAAGAAAAAGATTCAATCAGATCCACCAGGCGGATGGACAGAACTCTAAGAGAAACCACCAAGAGAAAGATTCAGTCAGATCCACCAGATAGACAAGACACTAAGAGAAACATTCAATCAGATCCACCAGGCTCCAAAAAACAGAACACTAAGAGAAAGATCAATCAGATCCACCAGGCCAGATAGACAGACACTATGAGAAAGATTCAATCAGATCCACCAGGCCAGATAGACAGACACTAAGAGAAAGATTCAATCAGATCCACCAGGCCAGATAGACAGAACACTAAGAGAAAGATTCAGTCAAATCCATCAAGCCAGATAGACAGACCAGTAAGAGAAAGATTCAATCAGATCCACCAGGCCAGATAGACAAAACACTAAGAGAAAGATTCAGTCAAATCCACCAGGCCAGATAGACAGAACACTAAGAGAAAGATTCAGTCAAATCCACCAGGCCAGATAGACGGAACACTAATAGAAAGATTCTATTAAATCCACCAGGCCAGATAGACAGACCACTAAGAGAAAGATTCTATTAAATCCACCAGGCCAGATAGACAGAACACTAAGAGAAAGATTCAGTCAAATCCACCAGGCCAGATAGACAGACCACTAAGAGAAAGATTCAATCAGGTCCACCAGGCCAGATAGACGGAACTCTAAGAGAAAGATTCAGTCAAATCCACCAGGCCCGATAGACAGACACTAAGAGAAAGATTCTATCAAATCCACCAGGCCAGACAGACAGAACACAAAGAAGAAGATTCATTCAGATCCACCAGGCCCAATAGACAGACACTAAGAGAAAGATTCAATCAGATCCACCAGGCCAGATAGACTGAACACTAAGAGAAAGTTTCTGTTAGATCTACCAGGCCAGACAGACAGACAGACAGACAGACAGATTCAGTCACAGTTACCATGCCACATAAACAGACGTACTGAGAGATTCAGACAACTGAAACGCAACACAACAAGTAAACAAAAACAGAAATGCTATTTGTTGGTTTACTGGGTTTCGCTGATAGCAATAGCATGCAGCTCTCCCGGATTATATTGCAACCACTCAAAACAAGAAATCATTCAATTATGATACACAAATGGCCCTCACTATTCCGTTTCCAGGGAAAGTTAGGCATTATTTCTGAGTTACTTATAATAATAATATTAATAATTGTAGATTCTGATAATACCATAAGCAGCAAATTGTAGAATAAAATCCACAACGTTGTCGTGTGTATCTAGGCAACCAAATAATAATAATAATAATAATAATAATAATAATAATAATTATTATTATTATTATTATTAAATATTATTATTAACAAAAATAATTATAATTAATGATGATAATCATGTTATTTCCATTCTGTCAATAATCTCTCTCCTTCGTTACATATTCAGCATTTGAGTATATAGAAAAGGAAAGGATAGCCTGCATATCCGCCCAGTACCGCTATGGAGAGAGCAAAAGCGAGGGAGTGAGAACTGGGCAAGCTCAGTTCCACCCTTTCTTGCAGCGAACGCGGCCGACTCGACGTTAATTCGTTTGATTTCCTTGATGAGAAGCCTTTCATCTCAAAGCCTTCTATCAGCGAGCAATGTAATCAGGGCACACACATATTCGCTTTAGCTGATCCAATTCGTTATGCACAGCGAAGCCAAGATAAATATTTTCTCTAAACAGATTGGTAATATCATATTCCACTTAAGTCCGACCTCATTGAAGTTAATTTCCATGCTCGTTAATCTAATTCTGATGCCATATGAATAAAACGCTACCCAAGCTCGAAATTATCCTAATTGATTTACTTCTGGCTTCGATATAAATAATAAGCGCTAAAACTCGCATAATTCATCAGGAATGATCCTGGATACGCGGACGTCATTTAGAACTGCTTTATGGAATGGCTTTAATTTCGTTTCGATGATAATGCCGAGGCAATGAGACACACATTTACCCAAATTGATCCGGAAAAGTAAGTACACAGTTAGACACATTTATACCCATTTATATCAATGGGATTATTGTTGATGCATATGTTATGCTATCAATAATAAATAGCCTGAGTCAGACATGCAAAAAGTGTTTGCTGATACGACATACATTATACCGGCAGCGCAATACAACTAATGGAAAATACATTATGAAATACATTATGCCTTATTTGGTAGCGCGCAGCTATCGGCTCTAATGGTTGGGATTTGACGGCAACCCCGACCGAGAATGGAAATTCAATAGCGATCCCTGTCTCCCGAACCTAAAACTGTCATTCGTAATCACTGCAGCTATGCCCCAAAATGCATTGCTCATGGCGTCATGCGCCGAAGGGAAAACATTTCTCTCATCTTTTTAAAAGGGCTTTCTTTGTTGCTTTTTTTTTTGGCTGGGGGGGCGGGGTTGTGGGAACTAGCTTTACCTTTTTCAGCAGTTGAACTCTATCTACATTTCAAGGAAAGTTTAAAGCAATGAAGATACAATTAAGGCCCACCCGATACTGAGACGTGGATGGAAAGTATAATTTGGCTATCAGCAATCCGAAGTCTGTAAGAAATGATCAGAGCAAAATCTTAAAGGTACTTTTTCTACATAAAGGAAGACAAAGGGGATTGTACAAGGTATGTGATTATCAAATAAAAAAGTTCAAAGGAGGCGGACAGTCACGAAGCTTTGTATTGTTAATTTAACGAGTGAAGAAGGGGGATGAACGCAAAATTGCATTTGTTTAGCTAAAGGGTATAGTAACAGGACAATATCAGGTAACCATTAAGATTATCGTTAAATGTAAATATTAAAAAGGGGTGTAATGGATCGGTTACAATGCATGAATTCATTGCCGCTGATACCAGGCAAGGTTTGTGTATACCTATTGACTGATGCAGAATATGAATAAAAAATCTGCCAAAATGTCTGTAGTTAGTTCATACCTAGAAAACAAAATTTCAGTTTATTCTTAAACTTGTGATATTCAACGGACTTGTCCAGTGGCAGACAAATGTAGAGAAAATATATATATCACTCTTAGCATTTTGCTGAAGAGTATGAAGATGAACCAGATGTTTCATTACCAAATAGAAGACTAACATTGAACTCCATGCGCAGGCTTCGATGTTGACAGACAAGGTATCAAAGCAAGTTAATGTGTGTTTGACCAAGGAGAAGATGATGATTGTGGAGATAGGGAACAGTAAGTAACTCATGGGGAACACCGCGGGGAAAGAAGCACGCATAACTTCATAAACAGGAACGCTGAATAAATCCTGAAGCGGGAAGAATAACTAACGATGTTCTGAAATGCAGATTTGAATCCATCTAGTGAGATGTTTTTAAATGAAAATCGCTTTTATCAATACAAGGGAATTTTTTAAAATTTTCGTTTCAATTTCGTTTTATTCCCCTCTCTCTTTTCTGATTTTCCCGGTGTTGAAATAAACATTCTATTTCATCTAAATATTAGGACTCTCTCTCTCTCTCTCTCTCTCTGTATGAAATAAAGAAAGCATGACATGACTACTGTGAAACTTATACTGTAGAAGGTTTTCCTGTGCCATTTTGCCTACCAAAATCGGACATAGCCGACGTCACGTGCGTGGGGTCGAGGGGAGGTGAACATATATTTTTTTGTAAGCATTATAGTTAAGTTGATCCATTAGGCTCGTCATGTGGGCTAATGGCTTTGTAATATTCACTTTGACTATCGAATGGCAGCCAATCAATAGTCGTGATTCCTGTAACTACAAAATCAGAGTTCACTAAATATTTTGTGAGGAGTAAATTGTTTCATTGAGTGGCCTTGTTTATTGATGGTAGCTGTTTCATAGATATCTCATTTTGAAAATGGTGCCTGCATGGTCCCCGTCATGGTATGGTATTACCATCCATAATACATTAATCTCTGTTTGTTTGGTCCAGTCGCTGTAGAAAATATGTGTGCGTGTTTTTGTCAGATTTCTTCCTTTCTTTCTTTCTCTCTTTCTTTATTCAGTTTTGTCAGCACGGATCGTATTCATTAATTTCCTCCTTTCACCTTCATTCTGTATATTGGCATGAAAAGCAGAGAGATGTATCGTATTTCTTGTTGCCTGTTATAATAATGGCATCTTTCTTTACATCCTTAGGGTCTCATAACAGAGACACTTTATTGCTTAGAGATTCGAGAAGGGTAAAAAGTGGAATGAGAAACCGCCAACCAGCGCAGAACGCCTTTAAAACAAGTGTTTCCCAACAAACTACCCTTGGTAAGAGGTCATTGGAAAATCAGAATAATAAAGAAAAAAAAAGCGTTCTAAAAAACGGTTAACCCTCGAGTTCACAATCATTAACCTAACGCACAATCATTTTTTACTCCAGTACATATTATAATGCTCGGTGAAAGTACAACACTCCCGGTGAGATATCAGTTGCGTAGTTGGGTTGATGGGAAAGGAATTCTTTTAAATATCAACACAGATTTACATCATTTTAATTAAGTGAATAAAGTTGCTTTTGAAAAGGGAGAAAAATGATTTAGGTTCTTACAGTAACAGAAATTTCATCGTTTTAACAGATGAACAAAACATAAAGGAACTAAACAGACACTCAGTGGCTTCTATTTCCAGCAGACGTAACGACATTCATAATGAAGAGGTGTATACAGAAAGGAAATAATGTGAACATTATGACAACCACTGAAACGAAATAAAGGCGACATTTTTGTCGCATCAAAACGACCCTTTTGGACGCAGAATAAAAATATCTTTCCTAAACCTCTTTTCGTTTTCTTCTTTTTTAATCAATGTTTGGCAATTATTCCGCTCAAAAGGTTTTATAGAAGTGGGAATAACCGAGATACTGAACAATACTTCTCATATCACAATCCTCTTCTCGCCATTTCGTTTCATGTTTTACTGACATCATTCTCCATAAACGGCCTAGAAAGGTCTTATGCAATGTGCTTGCATTTTAATGGATATTGTCTATGCATGCTTTTTAAATTTCATGAAGGCTACAAGATTTTTTAATGCAAATATATATTTATGTGTGTGTGTGTAGGTGTTTGTGTGTGCGTGTGTGTGTGTCAGCATGTGAGCGGGTGCAAATATTCTTTTGGTATTTCATGTACTTATTAATTTTGGGTTATTATTATTATTACCATTGTTCTTCTTGTTGTTGATGGTGTTGTCGTTCTTGTTGTTGACGCTGTTGGTGTTGTTGTTGTACCAACAACAACAAAAATTACGGTTACACGAACAACAGACATCTTGACTCGGGAAGTTACCGACCGTCCAAAGCTCCACAAGGCATACAGTATATATACCCTCATTCTGCACACTCATTTGGCGGCCATGAGTCAGAGGCAAACCCTGGGCTGGACGAAGGCGACTCTAAACGTGGAATTAAGTACCTTAAGACTATTTTTGTTACACACAAAGCTGCAAACACAAAAATTTATATGGACATACTATGTATTTTATCACATAGAGATTATTATGACTGTTGTAATGCAACAGGTACCCACTTTCACGTGAAACAATCCAAAAGGTATCAAATTTGAACACGAAGAGTCCAAAGAATAGAAGATAGATATCAGAGAAAATAAATAAAGAAAAAGATATGATCAAATAAACAAAATTCCTGTGTAGGTGATAAATGAATTTTCTTTTAAAATGACATTGGAACAAGACCTTTCCAGTAGCATCGTAGCCTTTATGAAGCTAATGAAAATGAAGCGTTTTCTGCAATTAGATAAAAAAAAGGAAAGAAATTTTGAGTTCTACAGATGCTGCGAAAGATTTTGATAGTTTCATTATCGTGACCTGGCAAGAAAACCTATCGGCCAAAAGAGTGCCTGGATGTTTTTTACGGTAGGTTGCCAGGGCAGGATAATGAACCCTCGGACTCGTTGGCTGCAACTATAGACAGTATGACATGACAAATCTTAGACGATATCTTTTTTTTATACGTTTCACAAGCATGCTAGAGTGACTTTTTGCACGAGCGTGTGTCCAAAAGGTTTGAAAATATATCACAAAGGTTCACTAAATAACACACAAAATAGAAAATACAGAAAATTCATTGACTCCTAAAATGTTACCAAGTTCTTGTACGTTGTTGCTCAAAGGAGACTAATTTGTTTCTGGTTTCAGCTTATTTATTTGTTTTTTATTTCTTTTAGATTTTAGTTGACGTCCCGAATAATGCATTATGTCGTTACTTGGGAATTGTTAGTATTTCTATTCTAAGCAATAGCGGGCTACTGATGACGTTGCGAGTCCGGCGCCCACACCACAGCCGCTATGGACCTGTAGCGTCAGGTGCCACAGGTCGCCCTTCTTTTGAGCGCATCAGAAAATCGTCCTTCCTGCCAACCTCCACCCCGCTGGGAGTGACTGGGCAGTCATACATGATAAACCTGAGTAGTAACGTTGTTTCTGTTGGTCAACAGCGACTTTGTATGACAGATCTTCCTCTCCCCGACTCGGATACAGACGAACCATCGTGAGAAGTGGCAATGTGCTCTCCTCTTTTGAGAGTCATTGAACAGATAATCTGTAGATGCGATGTAACCGAGGTATCAGTGTGTAGCCTAAATGCGTGTAGCTTTCACAAGTAATTTCCTTACTAAATCATTTACACGTTAAGTAGAGGAAAGCAAGACAGCAGCGGCGAGCTTAAATCCGTCCATCAGTGACAGATCGAGAGCTAACGCGCAAATGTATCGGGGTTCAGATGGAGGCTACAAAGCATTGGCAGCGGGATGAAGGGTGTTTGGAAAGCTTTGCAAAATGAGGAAAAAAAGAGATTCGATATCTGCTCTGTCAGATCATTTTAGTTTTACTTTCAGCGCTTTCTTAACGCCGAAAGGGCGTAAGAAAACTTATCTGACGAAAAGGCAAGTTTTTATTTATTCAAAATGGATAGAGCAGATAGGAGACCCCATCGCAGCGAGTGATATATACAATGTAAAATCAGGACGTGTCAAATTGGCAGTCACGAGCGTCCACAACGTTTGCCAGAGAATTAGCCCTTTCCCACCCAAGCAAATAATTTACACCACAAAACCCAAATTATCCAGTTGACCACCGACGCATCCTAATGAACTCTTAATCAAACTATGTATCCTCTTCCTCAACCACAACCGTCCCCACCATACGGCCCATTCTCTCTCTTCTCTCTCTCTCTCTCTCTCTCTCTCCTGTTCTTCCAAATGATGATCATGAGGAGCATATCGCGTTGTTCTCCCTCCCTTCCTCCGTTCGCCCTTTCTCTTGGCGTTCTCTTCCCCTCCCTCGGCCAAGTGTGTCTCATCTCCCTGCTATTACCACTAGTAATTTGGGTCCCTAATCCCGGTAATTCTGTTTACCCATTTAATACCCATTTATATTCAAATCCGGCGGTCACCACCCTGCACAATGGGATCAGACTAATGGAACAGCAGGTGTGTGTATGTGGAAGAGAGAGAGAGAGAGAGAGAGAGAGAGAGAGAGAGAGAGAGAGAGAGAGAGAGAGAGAGAGAGAGAGAGAGAGAGAGGCAGTGTTCCTCAATGAACAACCACAACAATGGCCTTCTCTGTTTCCCCAGCCTTTGATATACTTTGAATTTATGTTTCGCGTCCAAAAGTTCAATGAAGAAGAATTTTACAGTTGTATACTTATTGCTAACAGCAGAAGATAATCTTTCACTGGAAATATGAACTAAAAAATAAGTAAAAAGAGAACAAGAAAACATGAAAGTTACTGATACCATTCATTAAGCATACTAAAATCCATAAAGATAGGAGTGCTTAACACTTACGTCACGGGGAATGTTTGAAAATTAAACAATCAGGATACGTAGTAGCATAGAACATTTTATTCTGTTTCATACTTTCAAGTATGACACATAGGCACACACACACACACACACACACACACACACACACACACATATATATATATATATATATATATATATATATATATATATATATATATATATATATATATATATATATACACATGTATGGTTCCTTCGTGTATGCATTAAGATAATAACCAATTATAAGTATTATAATTGCATATTAATGGATTGCCTTGTCAACGATTACTGTAGAAGAGAAAGAGAATGGCCTGTCCCGTGTGTCGATTATGCATGCGTTCTTCGGAAGAGAGAGAGAAAAATAAATTGTTATCGAATAATTATTACCATTATTGCAATAAGGTCTATTGAATACAATGTCTCCAAAGAACGGGAAATATTAGATTATTGTCATATTCTATTGTTTGTCGCTCCTGCACATGAGGTAGCTCGGTGCCTGGTTGTGAAAAGATAAGTATACCATAGTTTAACCAGACCACTGAGCTGATTAACAGCTCTCCTAAGGCTGGCCCGAAGGATTAGATTTATTTTACGTGGCTAAGAACCAACTGGTTACCTAGCAACGGGACCTACAGCTTATTGTGGAATCCGAACCACATTATGACGAGAAATGAATTTCTATCAACAGAAATAAATTCCTCTAATTTTTCATTGGCCGGTCGGAGATGAAGGACGGAGTGAGGTTTTCCTTGGATTTTGACCAACTCCATGATACTCTTATTTATATACAACCTGTGAGCCTCGGATACTGTTCTATTGCCTTGTGAAAGGCTGTTTAGGCAAAGGTCGAGGGACTCGCTTCGAAAGAAAAGCTGCCCTTGTGGACGGTCTTGTCGCTGAAGGAGATGGTCCCGCATTGACAGGGGAATCGGATATCCAAGAGCAACCACCGGTCTCCAAGGGCCACAGTGCGATTGTCGTTGGTTTGGAAGAGAGACAACAGCAACGGCTTGATCCTACTGGGGCTACCAAGCTACGTGCACAATATGCGTGGCAATGCTGGTTGCAACCACCTATTCACGCACTCATTTGTTGTCAGCACCTTCATTTGTGGCAATTGTAGGATAAGATTTCCGGCAGTTGACACATTTTCCTCTGTTACCGAAAATCACGCACCAGTTTAGCCTTGCTATTGGAAACGACCGAATTTCGCACAGAACTCATAAAATACGGAGAGTTTCCGATTCCTCGTTAACCAGCAGCAAAAAAAAAAAAAAATGATAATAATAATAAAATAAAATCAAATCAAAACCATGCAGGTTCAGGTAGTAGGAGTAGCCAGCTTCGACTCTGATGAATGACACTGTTTCTGCTGCTGAGAGAATATTTATTCAAGAAAGCCTCTTTACTACTGGCTTCGGAGGATGCTGATACTCTGAAGAAATCTTGCCAATGATGACAGCTACGAATTCGAGCTCCTGTGAGCAGAAGAGCTTGTGACATTCCAACTTTATCTAAATTTTCCTGAGCCAAGGAATTTACTTTTCCTTCAGAATACTGTATTGACATTAGATACAAGATCCCCAGGTCCCCAGACAAGAAAATCCGTGTAAAAGACGGTAAGAAGGAAATTGAAAAGGCTAAAGGGACAGAATGTGCGCCGTCGACTTAGCGAGGTTTAGTGAGTCAGTCGCTGTTGGCTGCGCCATTCGGAATATATACCCTCTGAATAGAGTAAGATTAGTGAACGAGAGCATTTGCTATACTCTCTACTCCCGGGGGTATCACCTGCATGTGAATATATCAATACGCTAGCAGTATGCACATATGCACATATACATTATGCATAAACAGCGCTTTTTTACTATTTCGGACATACACATAAATTTAGATTTAACCATCGAATATACTGCATATATCATATTTTGCCTATATCTCCATATTTGCATATTTTGGAAGCCACTCAAAACTCTCCGAATTGGTATAAATAAATATGAGATAATGAAAATAAACGCGTATCAACAGATGATCAGCTTCCGCCAAATTCCCCACGAGAGCCAGATGGGATGTCTGTTTGTCCATCTGAAAGAAGAGTCCTTCCAGCGCGGGCGTTCATTCCGCTTTGTCAGGCAGCACTAGCTGACGCGGTTTGGGCCTCCCATGGCCGTCAGATAGCAAGTGGGTCTGTCTCGTTTTATGTATCGCGCCTCTTTTTCCGAATTTCCTGCCTTTTTACTGCCAGTTACCTGTCGCTTCTCAACCGCCGGACAGCTGGCTCCCTTCCATATGGTTCAAGCTTGAGTAGCGCACTGTAGTGTAAACGGTAGTTAAGGTTCCTTAGAGGGTACCTTCGGCCTCAACTTACTTGCACTCTGTCCACTACTTTTCATCCGTTACATTTGGTCCCTTCCAACTAACTACCCGTCCATCTTCCTTAACCTACAATCTTGAGGAGTAAAACCTGGCTCACCTTACGAGATTCTAGAAATGCTTCGTGCATTTATGAAACTTATAAACTATAATGACTGAATAAGATTGGAGGTGGAGCAACTACAACCGTACGCAATCAGTTTCTGTGTATATTTCATTCCTACTGAGCCCATCGTTCCAGTCAATTCTCAGCTTACTTGGTGAGGTGCAGTAGCAGGATTAATCAGCCTTGGCCCCTGAAGGGTTTCGCTCACTGACTATTCAGCAATTTGGGATCCACATTACCATAACAAAAGTAATGTGAAAATATTCTTCCATATCTCTTCTTTTCATTTCTATATTTAATTTTAGAGTAAATTTTGCACATCTCTAATGTGTTTCTCATTATGTTCTACTCATTTTTATGAAGAGCTCTATCTGCCATGATAGCGAAATTCCAGTATAGTTTCATTTCTGCTTTGCTACTTGGAAGTTGGCATATGTTCCAAAGAATTCTAAACAGACAAAACAACCTCGCATCAGATTTGCATATTCTGTTATAAAGAACGAAGATCCAGATAACTTCATCTGATTTTCTCAGGTCGTTTGGTGGTTATACCATGCTGTGTTTACCAGTGCCTTTGGCTTTCACTACTTAACTTTATGATGTCTAATGCTTTGACAATGCAGTCTCTAACCACCCCTTTACCTTCCTCCTTGGCTTCGTAGGCCCAACGTGTTTCCATTTCCTTGGTCCTCCACATGTATGAAAATATCAATACCAATAAGCGCTATCATTTTTCATTCAGTGTTAAAAATATTTCGCTCAAGTGGCTGTGTTTACTATACGTGGCTTCTTCTTACAACTTGTAGAACGTTGTTTTTATACCAACTACATTAAAAATACCAGAAGGCGAAAAGAAGGTAAATCCATCTTATAATAATCAACAAGACTTCATCTTAAGTGAACCTATAATAATGATATCTCTTGCCACAACATTTTCTTTTTCTGAAGTTGCAGTTTGTGGTCCTTGATTTCCGCTTCTTTCCCAGAGTGGTATTTGTGAAAAACAAGGCAGTTTGTCATGTATATCCCATCAACCGCAAAATCTTCTGTCACTCATCCCTCTCATGAAAATGAAAATACTATTTTGGGACCAAAGCCGGATTCTCTCTCTCTCTCTCTCTCTCTCTCTCTCTCTCTCTCTCTCTATTCCCAGAGTCTCTCCCTTCTTCCCCTCCAGCCCTCCCTTTATCCTCATCCTGCACCGGAGTTCACAACAAACGACATAAGTGGCCGTTTGGTAGTTACATCGAACAGAGATGATAATGGACCTCTTCATACATTTATTATTGGGGAGGGGCCGCGCTCGAGGGTTGCGGGAGCATCTCTCAAAAATCGTCGATCACTTCTCATTTATCTTCGGCCATTCTCATCACGTTTTTATCCCTTTGTCTTTCGCATAACGACGTGATAAATGTGCTCGCCCGACGTGTCCAAACAACCACATCACTGCCTCCTGTCCTTCCCAGCGATGTGATTCAGTGGAATGGAGGCAAATTTCGACGGAAGGACCGAATGACGTCGTTGTTTCGTTCATTTCCTTCGGCAATTTCCATGAAAAAGCGCTCGTTAAGGCGAGGAGTTGATTCTTCAATTCTCAGACGTAACATCTTGTTTCGATGAATTTTAGCGATTATTTAGTACTGAAGGAAATCGGTCCAGAATGCTTCGCCTCCGCGGTTCACAGGAGGAAGTTTGGGAGACGACAGCACTTTCTCAATTTAGGATACTGGAGAACAAAGAAACCAAATGTAATCTGAGTGAACTCTTTGTATCTTCCGTACTAAAGATAGTTGGAAATAGGAAGCAGCACAGCTATACGTTTGACTCAGTTATGCATATTTATTCGGTTGTGAAAGTCGGGGGGTGGTGGAGGGGGGCGGGGGGTTTGACGGGGAAGTTTATAGCAGTCTGGGAGAAGAGCGGAAGCAGACAAGTTCTGCAGTTTCTTGTTAAAGCGAATAAAACGTTCACCGAACCCATCAGCTATGTGGGTGGTGGGCAACGCGTGAATGCTGTAATTTCCGGATAATAAACTACACGTTGAAATCTCACAAAATGCGACACATGAAAATGCAGAGAAAATGATGTACTTGATAATATATTTAAAATAGAAAGCAGTGCAAAATTGCTTATATATTAGCGTCATATTTGACGAGATGGTCATACTAGTATGGCACCATTCCCATCGATATTCCGAGGATTTGTTTCTAACGCCAGGATAAGAATATTTCTCCTCACTATGAAGTTTAAGCACGTTTACACCCTGGTATGCGAATTCTATGGGTATGCAGCACGGGCTCACGAGTCGCATTGTTTTTATCTTGCAAGCAGTTCACTGGCATCGCTTTCCCCTAAAAATGTGGGTATTAGCTCGGCATGTTTCCACCTTTGTCAAAGTCCAGGGGAAACTCTTGCTAAGTATAGTAGAAATGGGTGTATGTGACACTTTGATCCCCGAGGGGCTAGTACCCAACACGGCGTCCCAAGGAGCTTCCGCCATGTTCAGTACTAGCACCTCGGAGTAGGTGGATACATACCTGGTTGATACCAAAAATTGTGTGCCTTGTTCGAATTTGTAATCTTCATATCTTCTTCGTCATATATAGCAAATATCAATCTATACTTGCGCGTGAGATATAGTAATCTTTGAGACTTGATTTTTTTTTTTTTTTTGTTCTCAAAAATAAATGAATTTCTGTCAAAAAGTCTTGACGCTGCAGCGTTTGGCTGTGATGGCGTCAGCCACTCTGACCTATTTGGGCTGGCCACCTGTATCTGCAAAGAAGCAGGCAATGAGTGCAAATTAGATTCATTCCCGCATCAGTGGAGGCCTGATTAGTCTTTCCTCGACTTGACTCGAAGGCATTGAATTTTGTTGCTTCTTTGGTGCCTCCAGAATCCGTGAAGGACAGGTAAAGAGGCGGAACCATCATAACCTTCTGATCAACTTATGTTTGTCTCTTCTCTGTGTTTGATCCGGCAGACGCAACAGAGTTTAGTCCTTCTATAGCATTGCGCTCATTGTTGTCATTGTCATTTTGGTTGCTTAAAAATGTGATCATTAATGGTTTGAGTAATAACTGATGGATATGACCACAGGATTCCTTTTTTCCCTCGGGTAATAGTCCATTAATACAACATTTACTGTTTGTAGCATTCCAGCGGGAATTTTGGGAGAATTCGGCCGCTATAAGCAATTGAATTTTTGTCCACCGCTGTGTTTGCGGCTCTGAAGGCACAGAATAACGTTCCGTTTTAGATATGAGAACATTTTCTTGAGAACAACAACATTGTCAACGGAAGAATTCAACGCTGCATGACGAAAGAGTGGCAAGAGACCATGAGTCTCCGTTGTCCACTGTGCCCAGTCGGTAGAGTTGTGGGCTAGTACCCGCTAGTCCCGAGTTCAAGACTCCGGCCGGCTAATGAAGAATCAGAGGAATTTATTTCTGGTGATAGAAATTCATTTCTCGCCACAATGTGGTTCGGATTCCACAATAAGCAGTAGGTCCCGTTGCTAAGTAACCAAATGGTTCTTAGCCACGTAAATAAGTCTAATCCTTCGGGTCAGCCCTAGAAGAGCTGTTAATGAGCTCAGTGGTCTGGTAAAACTAAGGTACACTTAACTTTTGTGCCCAGTTCTTCTTCCAGGACCTCGTCTCCTTCGTTATGGTTGGTCGGTTGAGACTTACGTTACCTCCTCGTCGTTCCTGAATTATACATTAAACATCTCATTCTAATCTTTATTATTCTTTTCTCTCTTCAAATTTTATAAACTGCATCAACCTTACTCTTGTAGAAAACATTTATACAGTATATATGTATGTATATATAATATACACATATACAGGGTATATATATATATATATATATATATATATATATATATATATATATATATGTATATGTATGTATAGAGAGAGAGAGAGAGAGAGAGAGGTAATCAAACCTTCCCCCTAAAAGAGCGAAAGGACAGTGTCCGGTGGAAAGCAAAACACCAGTCACAGGCGCGCTCATATTTGACTACGAGGAAAACTTTCCCATCATCACTCTCTTTCATCCCAACACCTGCTCACCACCATATACCCAGGACTTTCTAAGTCTCTCTCATTCCTTCCTCCGAGGACTTTCGGAGTACATACCCTCATCACGGGTCAGTAGTCTTCCATTCCCTCCATGTGGCCAAACCACTTGAAAACGTTTTGATCCAACCTCTCGACTTCTGCTTTTATATGACCTTATAAATCTCACCATATCGGCACTTTTTTTCTTAACAGTATTATGCAGATAATTCATCTCTAAGCATCTTTTTTTTTTATTCAACATCCACACTTCATACAATATGAAAGAAAGTTGGCCTAACAAAATTGTTATACATTTCAACATTTATTTTGTTTTATAATATTTGAACAGCTACGGTTGCTGCCCTTACTTGTATATTCTGCGATTCATCCTTACTTTCATATTATAGTCGACCATTTCTTTTATTTTCAGTTATATGTGTAGATCAGCAATGTCTTTTCCCCACCACTTGTACAATATTCATTGTTCCATTATCCTTGTTGGCAGTTACTCTTGTACTTTACACTTTCAAACCATTACTTTTATCATTCACCACGTCCAAAAACACTCAGGCTCTCAGCAGTCAGTGTAACTTGTCTTTTTTAACATCAGTTAACATCAGCTGTATCATCCTCCATTCTTGATTTCACTTTTTATCTTATAAACGTTTGCACGTACATACACTCACATTTTATATATATATATATATATATATATATATATATATATACATATATATATGTATATATAAATGTATATATATACATATATATATGTATATATAAATGTATATATATATATATATATATATATATATATATATATATATATATATATATATATATATATATATATATATATGGTACATGAACAGTAGCATTTCACTTACAAGTTCAATAAGTAGGGATTCGAACGAAAAACTAAAAAAAAAAAAAAAACAATAGAATCTGATAAGATGTTCCGAACAGTGTTTTGGGGGTAATTGGGATGAGACGTAGGGCAAGATCCATCTGCGAAAAATGCGCAAACAATTGTTGGGAAGGATATGACATAACTCCACCTCCCGCAAATTCATCAATACCAGTCGAAGTTTTATCTCACAAGAACGTTCTCGATGTGTCTGTATTCAGATGGCCTTCTCCAATCCTTCTTGGTAAATGACCTACAGGTAATGACATGTAAGTGGCAGGAACAGTAAGCACTGTTCCCGCGAATACGAGAAAGATGCCGTTGTAACTGGAGACTCGGCAACTATTCCCCTATCTCGTAAAATGACTGGGCCATGTTCCAATACACTTGCCGGGTCCTGCTGACAGAGTTATTTCAGAGTACCTCCGAGGAACATATTTGATGTTGGCTTATCGAATTAAGCCCAGCCCCGCGCTGCCTTTTTGAGGTCGACGGAGACGAGATAAGAGGGACTTTATGACGTCTGTAGAGGAAAATATATGAATACTCTCTGTAATTCCATTATTCAATGCAAGGATTTTATTTTGCTGGCTGTCAGAACAAAGCGATTCAAATGATTAAGCCACCCACCGTTATTATGCCACGGATTTTTTCGGTGAGGTACTGTCTAACGATTGATGTTCTAACACTCGTGGCTGCTTTCCAGCATCATTTTGGACTGTCGCTTTATATATATATATATATATATATATATATATATATATATATATATATATATATATATATATATATACATAAAATACACACACATATGTATATATAATATATATAAATATGTACGCGTGTGTTGTGTGTGTACATATATATACATATATGTATGTATGTATACGTACATATATGTTATATATATGATATGTATAAATATATATATATATATATATATATATATATATATATATATATATATATATATATATATATATATATATATATATATTTATGTGTGTTTGCATTAAGGTGCAGACAGCAACTTATGACCCCAAGAATGGTACAATTTGCCACTGTGATCAATCACTGGAACTTCTCCCCTAAGTGATTCGACCGTTCTGCTTGATCTAAATTGGCCATTAGACATCATTAAGTACCAGATGGGTCATTAAGGATCATTAGGGACTGTCATTTTTATACAGGCGGCTGTTGCTCTTTTCTGCACTTATATAAGAAAAGGAGAATATATATATATATATATATATATATATATATATATATATATATATATATATATATTAGTATATATATGTATATCTATACACATATTTATACATGTACAGTACATACATACATATATGTATAAACACATGTACATGCATACATATATTTCCCTGGTCAAGGTCACCCAAAAGAGGCGTCCTTAAACATTATGATTTCCGCCATTGTAGGATAAAAGTACTTCTTCATTTCACGGGTATTTGATTGGCTGTGCTTAACTCAATTAATGAAGAATGAGAAATCGTAATCGATCTGGAGTTTATCTTAAGAACAATGGTAGAAATTAAAAACATGTTGGCATAGGAAGCTTTCATTTTTAATATTTTTCTCTTTAAATCGTAATATTACTGAAAATCTTATAGACGTTTTTTATGTGTTGGGATGAAGCGGCCTCTGATGACTGTGTTGATTACTTAGTTACATAAATCATTTGGGAACAGTGATCTCTCATCTACTATTCATCTATAATAATAAAATCCGAGTGGATCTTCCTTGTTTGTCCGCCCCGGGTGGCGTCGGGGTAAGTAGGTAATCGGGAGGGTAGGGGATACATGACGCATCTACCCTCCTGCAAACCTGTTTTTCATCGCCGGGTAGAGGTGGGGTAGGTAGGGGATTGGAATGGCAGGGGAGACACGACTCATCCACCCTCCTCCAGCAAACTTGTTTATCCGCCCCGGTTGGGTGCGGGATAGACAGGGGATCGGGAGGGTAGGGGAGACATGGGGGCCAGCGCTGGGTTCCAGCGCAGCGTAGCGCGCGCCATCAAGCTCATTAATAATAAGTCTTGTAGGTTAATAAAACCATTCAGAGCAATGCAGGTGCTAATTGTGTTCTATGGAGGAAATTAACGAAGACCAAAATATAAAGTAACGTGAGCGAAAGTCCGCCATTAAAAAGTATACCTATGTCTCTCTCGAAACGAAACAAATGGATCCAAGACCAAACTTGCTTAGCGATCAATTACCGGAACGAACGAAAGGCAACATTGGTTGAGCCACGCACAAAAAAAAACGGCCATTAAAAAACAGAGGAAAGACCGAATGCGCCACCTTCCGTCAATCCCCCGTCACCGGCTCTTACCCATCGACCGTGATGCGGTTTCACAACCTGAATGCGAATTGGGTGTCGCTTATTCATTGAAATTTAGAGGGCAATGTTTGCACGGTTTGAGCGAGGGTCTGCGCTCTTGTGTTGTGATTCGAGGGAGGGCGGCAGGGCGTGTGCTCTAATCCATTGGCCTCGTATAATGGACCAAAACATTAGTCGGGGTACCGGTGTTGCCTCCGTGGACAGTAGTAAGCTTTCCATCCGACGGTCTCTCTTTTTTCTTCTCTTTTTTATTCTTTTTTTATTTAAAGGCCTGAGAGAGAGAGAGAGAGAGAGAGAGAGAGAGAGAGAGAGAGAGAGAGAGAGAGAGAGAGCACAAAGGTAGGAAGTAGAGTATGGGAACAACTTACCATTACTATAACAACCTATCGTTGTTATTATTATGATTAGTATTAGTATGTTGAGAGCGACTATTCATAAGCGATGAAAAAAATAAATTCCCTTCAAACAAGCGACGCAGTAAGTATCAAACTATTAAGATCAAGAGAAGAAAGAGGGTGCCCACAGGAGGGATAGACTTCCATTGGAAAAAATCTTGCTATGACAGAATACAGTGCACAGTTTTATTCGCAAGTAAAGGAAAAGTGAAAGGTTCGCTCAGAAACTCCGGAGATAATGCTGCATTTCTTTTACACAAATGTGACCTAGCGAGTGATATTCAATTATTATTATTATTATTATTATTATTATTATTATTATTATTATTATTATTATTATTATTAGGGCGGGTCGAAGGATTTGCTCTTCCAGTAGGATGAAAATTAAAGCAAGGCAAATGCTGTAGCTTGCAAGTATGATTTTCAGCAATGTGCTGAGATTGCTTTTATCTTCCAAGGAGGAAAATTATTGTACAAAGATCTTTTAATCTCAATGAAGCCTAACAGTTTCAAAAGTGCAATTATGAATTTTGTTATTATGCAACAGACATAATGGCATTTTCATTCCCAAAGCACTTACTAATTAAGCCTCAGGCGCCCACGCCTTAAGAAACACTTTTCAGGTGCTACCTTAAGAAACACTTTTCAGGTGTTATTGCTCACTTCTTGTATATTTTTTCGGTACATTTTTCTGGTTGCTATAACTTTGTTTTTGGGGCATGAATGTAACTTATACGTTATATCATAGTAAATCTGTAAGCTAATAGAAATGTAACATTACGATATGAACTGTCACTTGTGAAATGACGGTAAAATGATCTTGTCCATTCGCAGTCCAAAAAACTAGGAGCGTTTTCAATGTAATTCAAACAACGTACGCCTATAATTCGAGCAACGTAAGCCTACAAATGTTTAGCGCAGAAATAGATTTTTATAATAGAAACACACATATATATATTATATGTGTGTGTGTGCATATTATACATATACACATACAAGTTTATAAAAATTCTCATTGTTTTTATTTCTCCGTAAACAGTAACTGATTAGTAAAACCATGAGAGGATAAGAATAAAGCCTGAAACATACCGAGGCAGGTCTCTGATTACGCCGCAACGATCGAAAAAAGAAGAAGAAGAAGAAGAAGAAGAAGAAGAAGAAGAAGAAGCGCGCAGTCTAACGGAGAGATTACTGGAAGCGACAAGAAAAGCGGAAGGAGTGAAGGGTGTGAGGAGGTGAATGGGAGAAGCCGGGAAAGGGAATTGCAAGAGGAGGAATGGAAGGAAACGAACCTCAAGCTCTCTCGGGGTCAGAGGCAGGAGAGGCGGAGGGGAGGGGGAAGGGAATAGGGAGGAAGAACAGGAAGAGGGGACACGTGACACAGCAGACACTCACTCTTGACCCTCCAACACCAGTGACCTGACTCACTCCTCTCCCTCCGCTGACACGCCTCCTCATCACCCTCCTCCCCATCACCCTCCTCCCCCTTCTACCCCAAAAGGCATCGCCGCCCTTCTCCCGTTGACGCTCTCCGTTCTCTTCTACTGAAATAATTGAATAACTACGTAGTCGGAGAAAAATGAGGGTTAAAAATAAAGAAAACAGAAAGATCAGCGGCGAAAATGTAAGCAAAAAAAAAAAACCTGCAATATATTTCAAATACAGATGCATGACAAATGACAACATAGTTTGGGAAAACTAAATAGGTTGATAAAAACATCGAAGATAAATAAATAAGAAAATGAGCATGAAAAGAACGCTATGGAAATGAACCTAGTACTCAATCTTTTCAAGAATATTTTCGCCTACATATGAACAGTTGCGTAAGACGATACCAAGCCATATCGAATCATCTTAATTAATGAAATTATTCCCATGATTTACGTGATGATGCAATGCACTTTTGGCGGTTTAGAAAAGAAAATTACATGAAAATAAAAAAATGAGACATTACGTCGCTTTTCAAATTGTCATTTTTAACTGCAGCAGAACAGCAGCGAGAATTAATCGCCATATTTGACTATTTAAACATTTTCAGCTTAGTTCGTCACTTGATACTTGGCACTTTCCAAGTACTCGGTGAGAGAAGCAGACATTCCTTGTCTTACTTAGAATTCACTATCGGATAATCTTAAAACACATTAGTAATTATGAGTGTAGCTTGAAAAGTTGTTCTTTTGTTTCTATTTGTTTTCAGGGTTCTCTTGCCCTTCCAAAATCTAGTACCATTCGCAAGTGCACTTGCACAGAATCTGGACGTCGGTCAATTCTCCGAGTCCCTTGAGAAGCTCCAACAGCATCAACAAAGAAAATAACAACAATGCCCTCCATCTGGTAAGCAGAACAAAGCCACTTGATCTATATTCGTTATTTAGCTGCTGCTTCATCACATGAAGAATCCGCAAGTCATTTGGCTTCGAGGCGAAAAGGAAATCGTCTACAGCGACGTCGAAAGGAATTTTCTGATTCCGAAGCGGTTAAAGATTTCAGTGGCCTAGGCATCTGCTTATATGCTGATACTGAAGTGTGTTATCACCGATGGGGCAATGACGTAAAAAATCACGCAAAATTTAGACATTTTTGTAATCGTATCACACTTGTAACGTTATTAAATACATTGCGCACATTATGAATATATATTACATGTTTAAGTCCATTGCTTCTGAATATTGTTGCTAGTCTGGAAAAAAAATGAATGACTGTACAAAATGATCCTTTTTCTTGGACCCATGCTATAAGTAAAAACAACTACAGGTATCATAAATTAAATTCATTTTAGGTATTTACTTAATGTGTACTCATACCTTCAAAATTTACGGCCGTGTGCTTTGCCGTACAACGGCTGGCATAAATAGCAATAAACCATGACCTCCAAGAGGCACTTCATAAAAGTTTTGCATGGTTCCAGAAAACTCGATATACCCACATTAAATTAGTACTGGTGATTTTTTTGTAGCAAAATGTAAAAGCAAAAATTATTTTGGCTAACTTCAACTCGTCATTGAGATATTTTATTTCTTCATTTAGCTTTCTTGAGCACGCTGCAGAAAGTTAAACAAAAACAAAAATCTGCCTTAAAGTGACATGAAAAGGTCATTTCGATTTAGACGCAACGAACAAAGAAATACCCTGAAAAGTAATTTGTCTACAGAGAATCACGAGATGTTTTCATCATTTTCCTTATGTTCTAATGCTTAATTACAACATTGTTAGCTTTATTGTATACAAGGGGTTATGAAAATCGCAGAAACATCTAATGCTACATTTTTAAAGCAGCGTTTTTAAAAGCAAGCTACAAACATTTTTGCGCGCAACTAACTTCATATCATCATCTGTACCTTCTAATTTTCTTATTTTGCTTTTATGAACATCTTTCGATAATGCACAATTCTTCAACTTTACAATGACACAGAATGGCATTCTAGCATGAAAAATGGTCTCTCACATATCCCTCAAAGAACAATTCCGATAAGTGCACATCAAACCACTGGTAGAGTGTTACACACAAAAAAATAAAGAGACTACAATCAGGTTTCTTACAGTAGTATCTTCATTACTATCACTGTCATCAAAACGTGGGGATATTTATGTCTTTTTCACGTGCATCATTAGGTGAAGAACTAGATTTAAAAAAAAAATCATCCATGTTTTATTTTGTCTCCAATAATACAAAAAGAAAATAAGGTTAAGTCAAAAGTGCAACCACTTGATTTTGAATATTTCTTTTCCCTTTCTCTCTGTCCCCTGCACACATGCATAGTATATATATATATATATATATATATATATATATATATATATATATATATATATATATATATATATATATATATATATATATATATATATATATATATATATATATATATATATATATATATATATATATATATATATATATATATATATATATATATATATATATCTATATATTCTTGCGTATGTGTATACTGTCATTCCCCTTGCCTTCCCAGTGTCGCCCTCATTCACTGGCCCTCCCCCTCACCCAGGACCCACAGCTCCCTTCACCCAAGCGATGGCTGTAGTGTAGGGACATAACAAAACATATGGCGATAGCCACTAGAGAGACTCCCAGCGCCTCTCTTCTCTCTTCAATTCCCCTCTCATTTTACTCTCGTCCTCCTGTTCCTCCTTCTCCTCCTCAACCTTCCTCCCTCCCCTCCTCTTCTACCTCTCCCTTTCCTCAGCCTTTGTTGGTTTCCCGTAGCAGCGAAGGCGTCCCGTGTCACTCAGTTGTAAACTCGCCTTATAGCCAAGTGAAAACGCCACGATGGCGCTTCCCGTGTAGTTTCTAGGTTAAAACATGCTGTTTTCACCAAGTTCAGTCTTACCTCTTCCTTTCTGAATCCTGTCTACTCCCCTGTCTCCCCTTTCTTCACGTTCCTCTTCCTTCCCCTCAAGCTCTTTCAAATGCTCTCGTAACCTCTCGCTCCATTAGTTATGTATTGTCCGCCTTACACAAGTCAGGTTTTCTTTTCAATTGTTTACGCTTGTTTACCCGTGTTTACTCAACCCTCGGCTGGATAATCGCCAAACCGATAATCACATCTCACAGCTAATGGCTACCAGGATAACATCTCAAAGGACACTTCAGCGTCTCCCCATACGGTACTTCATCGAAGGTTTAAGGTGCTGGCAGCATTTCTTTATCCTAATCAAGAGAACGGAGGGTATCGTAGAATACCCAGTCAGCGCTCATTGCATACAATGAATGATTGTCCTAACAGTAAAAAAAAAAAAAAAAAAAAGAAATGCAGTCGCTAAAACTCAAAGACAGATTAGATCATTTTAGGAAATTAGAAAGCTTTTGAGGCGAGTCTCTCTCTAACGGCTTGCGTGTCAATTCTTTTACTTGGAGCTTCGGAAGCGAGAAATCTAACCAACCTCTGATTTTTCACAAAACAGTCTGAAATACCGGTTATTAGGTGAAGATACTCAAGATGTTTTTTTTTATGGGCAATGCGAGGGTTCTGCCATAAAGCCAACATGTTCAAAGAGTAGTGACTGGGATATACATATATATATATATATATATATATATATATATATATATATATATATATATATATATATATATATATATATACATATATATATACATGTATATATATATATAGGCATATATATAGGCCTATATATATGTATATATATGTGTATATATATATATATATATATATATATATATATATATATATATATATATATATATATATATATATATATATATATATATATATATATATATATATATATATAGAGAGAGAGAGAGAGAGAGAGAGAGAGAGAGAGAGAGAGAGAGAGTTAGACTGTAATTTATGAAATGTAATGAATCAGATATATTCTAGTTTCTGATTTTTCAGAGGAGACTTTACTCATCTCTATAAAGACAATCCATTGCTTGCAGGACCCATATTCTTCCGAGCGGCTACAGTCGTCAAAGTATGCTTTCATAGGCCCATGGGGGCAGATTAGTAAATAAATCGCGCGTTCTTTATTCCGTAAAGTTTTGAACTCGTATACCATATACTATTAAGCACAACTGGCTGAATAGCAAAACTCCCCAAAGAAGCCTGAACGAAACGTATTATAAGGTCAGCATGTGATGTGTGGCAGTATGTTCTAGAAAAATTATCACCACCGAAGATTTCGCAAATTATAGCTCTAGCAGGATACTGACGGAGATCATTAACACTGGAAATATTTTTTGTTCTAGATTAAGTCGCCAGAGTCTGAAAGGATGAACACGATTCAAAAGTATGACTGAAACTTTATACGTGTTGAAAATGTAACATTGCCATAAAAAGGGAAGTTAGTTCTTTTTGAAGGCTTACCCATCATACTGTATCTTCTAAGGTATTGTGAAATCCGGCACAGGACTGAAAACGCAGTCAAAATCCAAAACATACTTAATTAAAGTATAGCCAATCATTGGCATGGAGAATCAATTTATGACCAGGACGCTTAGTTCAGAAGTCCTTACAGTAGGCTAAGATTAGTAATGATAATATTAATAATAATATTCTTTATTTCGGCTCAGGGCCATGTACATGGAATATACAAATACAATACACACAGTCTAGATACATAAGGTAACATGATAAAAATAATTATCGGCAGTATCTACACAGTTGCTGAAGAAGTAGAAAAAAAAAGAATTCATAATAACGGTAACGACATTAATTATATGGAGAATAATAGAAAAAAATTAGAAATGATAACAATAAAAAATACAAATTACAGACGATTAATTTCCATCTGGGGACCTTAGGTGGTTACAGAAATCAGGTCCAGAAGGCTAAATACGAATATTGAAAATTGCAAAACACACTACAATGATATTAATCACAGTAATAATAAAAAGTAAAAATGCCAAAAATAACAAGAAACGTAGAAAAATAATAATAATAATAATAATAATAATAATAATAATAATAATAATAATAATAATAATAATAATGACAGATACTGGAGATGACACTTCAAAACTGCAAAAATAGAGAATAAGTCATTTAAGGAACAGGTGCCTCATTATCCCATCTTTCCCACAACTTAGATCTTCTTCTTGCCTCACTGCTCAGGATGCTTTGTATGAGCGAATGGCTGCTGTTTCTCAGTCGGGTGATCAGACTGGACATCGTTCGCCTCACAATGATTTTCAAATTATCCAGGCGGTTTTCTATGAACGTCTGCGTGGGGGAGTGATAGCGAGGAGTGTTTGTGAGGCGTCTCAGAATGCCACTGTGAACAACAGTGACACATCTCATTTGAAATATCGGACAAGGTGTTATGAATATGACTACTGAGCTGTAAAGTCGACATCTCATCTTTCCCTTGTGATGACTGTCAGTAAGGGTTTAAACATTTTAATAGAATTAAAAGCCAATGGGTAGTTATACCGACTAGAGTATTCAATACTCGTTCTCTAGGTTGTTTACACAATGTGGTAGATTCCGTTGACGACAACTGAGCAACTAACAAGAGGACAGGACATTAAATTTTTAAGGGTTGTATACAAGTAACATATGTTAAGGATTTCGACAGTAGACCTCATATCCTATTATTCAAAGACAACTTATTAACATGCATAAAGCCATACGAGATGTATGAAGTCAGAATAGCGGATTACTGAATTATACGCCAGACTCTAGTATCAAAAGAGGTTCAGACGTTAATGCTTGTGAGTTTAACAGGCGCTGCAAAGTTGCTCCAAAGCATTCAGTCCTTTCGTCTTAACTTGCCGAAACTTATTTAGTTCGCAGCTTATCAAATTTAGCTGACACTCATTTATTTAATAATTTTTCGTTGTTACCGCTATTAACTGCTCTACCCTAGTTCATGTTTATTCTTATTCCATGACAGCCTGCGAGGATGTTAATTACAATTCTGGTCTGGTCTTAGGACGTGCGAGCATACATAATAACAGAATGGAGTCTACTTATCAAACTAAGATTCCTACAGTGCCTTATAAATGAGGTCTAAATATATTTTACTGAGTATCCAACATTTTAAAAATGCTTAGGCAGAAATAGAACCTGGACCTAGAAAATCGAAATCCAATCATTTTCCAGGGGTCATGCCTATATCACCATCAGACACAAGAGAGTCAGGAAGCGATACATTGTAGAAGCTTTCTGAGTTCACTCGGTAACGGGATCAAAACCAAGACGAGGAGGCCACTAGAATGAGGAGGTTTTCTAACCAAAAAGAGCAGTTGCTTGTAACGTCTGATTATGGTAACGTTACTCTAAGCATTTCTGAACACAGCAATGACCAGAAGGCGTCTGATCCATTCAGTTCCCATTTTCCGATCATTCTAGGGTTGTTTGCAGAAGGTTCAGTTAAAAAGAGGATTTATTTGTTTTACCTTCGAGGAATTCGTGTTCCAACAGCAGGTGATGATACTAAGAAAAGTTAGTCGATAAGGTAGATACAGAAGTATAAGAAATGCAAAAGCTAATGTGGCTCAGACACTTCCTGAATCTCAGAATAAAAGTAGTTCATAGGTTGACAAGTATACATGAACTAAATAAAAAAATCACAAACTTCGAATTTTTTAAGAACAAAAGAAAAGTTTAAAGCCTTAGAAATGTTAAGGTATGCCACTGTACCTAGTATATATAAAGTGGATATAATTCATGTCCAGCATAGGCCAGAAATACTGCTTTTTAAACTCGATCCAAATCATTGCAAGTTTAACCTTTTCTCTCCTGTACTGACTTACCAAAGTTTTTTTTTATGATGAGGAACAGAAATGAAAAACAAAGTGACAAAAAATACATAAATATGAAACGATAATCGAGGGTGATAGACATCATTAAAAAACCCCAGTGCATGACAACAAAAATGAATTTGGTAAACCTATGAACGGTTGCACACTAAGCGTCGGTGGAAGCGAGCAATTTGGCTGAAGTAATCCAGGCATTAAACTACGAGTATAAAGATCAAGTCAACATTTTTGTCTAAAAATAAAAGTTTTATTAATAAATCATATCCAAGGCTTTATTTTGTGCGTCCTCATTTAAGAACACTAGATGACAAATTCTTTGGTCGTCTTTTTTCTTTCTCACTTATCTTAAAGCAAC
>NC_089746.1:4374887-4377387 GCF_040412425.1 Macrobrachium rosenbergii | reverse complement strand
TAAGTTTGTCACGAAAACACCAGTTAATACCACCTCATAGAAACTCCATAATAGCCAAAATGAAAAAAAAAAAAAAGAGGTAGGGTGATCAAAGAACTAAGCAGCTGTGTATATTCGGGTACTGTTCCTCTGCGTAAAAAAACGCGCAAAAAAAAAGGGAAAGAAAAAAGCGTACAAAACAAAAAGGCGAAGGAGGCTGAAGAGTTTATCCCTTTCCAACTGCATTTTTAAGCGAAAATCTGTTGCTAAAATAATTGTGGCAGACTCGCCTAATATCATTAAGTGATCCAGCTATTCATGAGTAGTGCTGGAGTGGAGGAGGACCCCGGGGGGTCGGGGAGCCCGTGGAGGGGGGAACACTGCAACACATAATACGGCATAATTTTATTCACCAAGAGGGCTTCTCTCTCTCTCTCTCTCTCTCTCTCTCTCTCTCTCTCTCTCTCTCTCTCTCTCATAATTTCATTTATACGGACGTATTTAGAAACGTTAGAAAAAAAAAAGATTTTTGTAGTCGAGACCACGAAGAGAAATATGAGGTGTCTTCCGTAAACCTGTAAAAATGTAGTCATAATTATGCACGAAAAAAAAGAAAACAAGTAAGAAAAATTAAAACAAGTTACGAATCCTGACTGCAAGTTTTCTTGGTTTTCCGTGCCGCTGTTATTTTTCATTCATATTTCCAGAAATGATCAGCTAATTTCTGTTAAGTGAACATTCACTTATTACCCCTCGAATAAAATATAAATCACTTAGCGCGATTCACACAAGAGTTAATAAACGGGTAACTAAGTACGTTGATGAGGTTATTGTTGACTGCGGACACAGCGCTGCAACATTTCCAGGATTTTTCATTGTTGAATTATTGAGTTTCAAATTATATGTATCTACTTTTACAAAACGCAGATGGACATGATGAACTCGCCTCCTAAAATAGGAAAGAGCTATACAGTAGGCATATCTGTTGTGGAAAAAAAAAAAAAAAAATTGCCACAAACGGAAAAATAACTGACTGCTGATTCCGATACGCGATTTGCCGATTTGCATTCATAGGTGGTGTTTAAAACCTTACGCATTAAACTCATTACTTGTTGAGCAAGACTATGCATTATATTTCGACCGTGGATCTTATTCTTTAATGCACAAATGAAACGCTGTAGTTTATCTTATAAAACCATTTGACCTCTCCTTATAACAAGTTATAAATGCGCCGAAGTTTCTTCGACGCAATCGAGTATTCTGTAAATACAGCGTATAATTTTTTGTATGAAACTCTCAACCACAGCCCACGAAACTCTGAGCCGCGGCCCATGCAACTTCAAGCCACGGCCCGGTGGTGGTCTGCGTTGTTGGCACCTATAGCGGTGCCAGAAGCACGATCATGGCTAAATTTCACATTAAATAAAATAAAAACTACTGAGGCCAGAGGGTTGCAATCTGGTATGTTTGATGATCGGAGGGTGAATGATCAACATACCAATTACATCCCTCTAGCTTCGATAGTTTTTGAGATCTGAGGGCGGACAGAAAAAGTGCGGACGGACAGACAAATAGCCATCGTAATAGTTTTCTTTTTACTGAAGACTAAGAAGTGTTCCTTTTCTTCGTATAAACAAAGGGCAAAACGGGTGGCTCCCTTACGATGTCTTCTGGTCAAGCAATGTTGCAGTTTTCTCTTCATTGTCGTGATTGGCAGCCAATGAAATTCACCCACGGCCCGAACCTTCGTAATAGGTCAAGCGATCATCGGGGGAGATAATTAGGCAGTTTATTGGTAATTGCTTGTATCTGGTAATTAGAGAGTAATGCTTGATTATCGCGCTCGTCCAAACCCTCTAGCGGCTGCTGGAGGAACTAAGTCGTACTACAGATCTGACATTTGTGCTGACGTTTGTTGCTTGCGACTTTAGGTTTACCGTAAGACAGTTTCTTTATAATAATAATAATAATAATAATAATAATAATAATAATAATAATAATAATAATTCCTAAACAACAAACCTCCAGGCCAATCAATTACGGATGGCTTTGTAAAGCATGTCTACTACCTAGTACTTAGTCGAGTGAGGTGTTTGACAACCAGGATACCGATCATTAGGGCAGTAGCTCATTTCTAAAGAAGTGAATGTAAGCGGAAGATCAGAGCACTGTTTATTCACTTCAGAAAGCATCTCTTCATCTGCATCTTTTATTCTGAGAGCTGTTTGTCCGTTGGCCGTTCTCTCTGTAATTGCTTTCCTGTAACAAATTCACCCATCTATTTTCATTACTTGCTTTCTTTTCCCTATTCATTTTTTGACTTTCCCACCAGACTCCTGTATACCTTTATATGAGTGTCTCAACTGTCGTAACATTGCACCTCAAAATTATAATCTCTCTTTTGCATCTACTCAAACTTCTCAGCTCCTCTGGCCTCTACCAACTGGTGGTCATTTCTTCTTCCCACTTTTCTCTACCAACAGACCGACCCTGCTCTCTCTGTCCACGTGATCCCTTCATG
>NC_089746.1:4367387-4369887 GCF_040412425.1 Macrobrachium rosenbergii | reverse complement strand
GGATGTAGAATCTGTCCTTCAATTACACGTGTCCTATACGGCCCCTAAGGGAAGACGCTGGAGGCCCTAGGTTAGAGGGAGTTTGTACTCACTCCTCTGGAGCAAACGAAATGGCCCGGAAGTTAGTTACCAGTCTACTACAAAAAGAAGTCAATTTGTGAACGGGCAGGAAATGGCGAAAAGAATGGCTAAATGCAATGAGCAGCTGAATAAATAAATCACAAAAAACAAAATAAAAATGTATTACATGAATCACCGGCACTTAGCTGGCAATAGACCATTCTGTTTGACTGTAAACGGGATTGGGCTGGAAGATTAGACAAGGATTCTCACAGTATGTGAGGGAAAAGTTAGTCATGGGCCGATGATTAATCCATTAGCTGTTGGAAGCGATCAGCGCATGGCCAGTATTTTGTTCAAACTGGAATCAGCCCATTTCTGTGCGTCATTGTAATTTGCTAGAAGTCGAGTAACCGGTTCAGACTCATTGTTTTGCAGGAGAAGGATTTTTTGCCCAAGATTAGTGCGCTGCAACTACTTCCGGTTGGCGACACAATGTAAGGCCCATTAGACATGCAAACAGAAAATAAAGAAACGGTTTAACATGTTCTCGAATGAGAATGGAGAAGCGGACAGGTGTTGCTTGATGTATCATCAAACGGTAAACAAGTAAATCACTGTTTGCTTGCATAATTTTCATCACGTGATGCTTGTGCAATGCAGGAATAGAACACAGACAAAGCAAGAATCTTTTCTTCATCGTTAGTGCAACCATATATTTGTATATTTTCAGGATCAGCGCTGCATCCTGAGTAGGGCTTCGGCTCGTTCAATACACCAGAGGATAAAACAGAAAAAATAAGGGCTCGAATCATGCCTAATGATACAGATTAACTCGTTCATCCAGCTGATTTCGAAGTTACTAAGATCATTGGCAATGTCGATTATGTCATCGTAGTGCAAATATTTATTTTACTGTATTTTAACCTCTCGGAACACATAAAAGTTATAGAGACATTTTATTCCACGATTGCAACTAATATGCACGATATGACTGAGCCTGGAAGTATAATAATAAGACCTTGGAATGCAGTTCCAAGCACTTTTCCGTTTTTAACAGTGCTATATATAAATTGGTTTTTATCACAAAAATCTTAATCATTCAAAAGCAAACGTCATCCTCAAGGCTTCCGCTCTCTCGTTTTTACCTTAGTGATTTTTATAGGAAGAACTGATAAACAAATGCTAAGAGGATAATGATAATAAATATAAATCAAAACGTTTCACTGCTAGGAATAAATTGTACCTTCATCTTTGTTGATTGGGAGGCCTACTCACCAACACTCCTGCAACAAATGCTCATGACAATTTTTACATCAAGTCAGCTTTTCAAGAAGTTTGTTTTTTTTTAACTCAAGTAAGATCAAAACAACTCTGAGGAACTGCGCAATCATCGTCAAGTAAAAAACTAGACTAAACAAGCGATGAGATGGCTTTACTAATATTCTTAATGTTTTCCACCCACTTTGATTTACAGTGTAATCCCCTCCATTAAAAAAAAATAAATCAAAAGTAAATAATTTATATCCTGAATGCATGAATCATCTTTTTTTTTTTTTCTAGAATAACTCTAGAGAAGTAAAGCATCTGTGTTCGATGTGGCTAGTCGTAGGCTGTTTAGTTTCTGCCTTATATCGTGACTTTCTGAAGTAAAGAAGAGAAGCATACAAGAAAGTACAGTTAAATATCGATTCCAGAGCAACAAGCTTATTGGAAGCTACCCGAAAACAAACATTTAAATACTCAGTAGAGATGAGCATTTTATTCCAGCTTCCGGATCCATCTAACGAATTATTATACAAGATTTAAAATATAGAACGATGACTTCTAGAAAAAAAAACCGTATTGTAAAGGATGAAAAAAGAAAGAACATGCTGGAAATGACTTTTTGACCTGGCTGGCTTGGGCAATCATCCAATGGAGAGAACACAATGAATATTATTATTTATATATATGTGTACATCTCTTGACTTATTCAGATTAATATGATAAATGTGTGTCATAAGGAAATGGCAAATACATAACATAACAGTTCATATCCATTCCATCTCTATAGTTTATTTTGAAACTTTAGGCCCACTAGGATTTATCCGGTTGTAAAATCCTCTAGAACATTTTTCTTATTGGCTGGAAATAAAAGGAATTTCTGCATTTTAGCTAAAGTATGAATAGATCATTGCATACAAACTATACATGTTTACTTTTTAAAAATATGTTTGTTGAGACAATTTTGATATTGTTATACCCTGATATAACCTGCACATGTACATACTAAAGTAAAAGCAAATATTATGGGCCGAGAGAGTCATCAACATTAGTAAAATAAGCAGAACACATAAGGAGGAGGTTGATGATCATTTTATACGATTCTGTGGTCAAAATAATACACCTCAGGAGTTGAGTTTAATTTTACTAATTTTCGCAAATCTTGCAACATTGG
>NC_089746.1:4344887-4364887 GCF_040412425.1 Macrobrachium rosenbergii | reverse complement strand
GATCCCGCCACAATTTGCTGGGCGACAATACCCTCCGGCGCTTTGCATTAGCTTAATCCGTTACATCCCCCCAGAGCGCCTATAGGGTCCAAATGGGCCTCCGCTTTCCAGGGACTCTCGACCGTACTGGTGGACGACGGTTTGCCTTGTTTTGAGCCATTCTGATACAGGGATATAATGGGGCGGATAGACAAAGCAAAGCAACAGATCAAAGAATCAATTACGGAATGTACATAGGAACTCTCATGTGATGATGGAGGCAGAGAGAGAGAGAGAGAGAGAGAGAGAGAGAGAGAGAGAGAGGCGCAGATGGAGGAGAAAAAGAGAGAGAGAGAGAGTGGGGAGGTACCAGCAGTGGTAGATAAAAACTGGTAAACAACGCAATGCATAATTACCATTACATGCCACTGAGAGTTGTGTGAAATATGCATAAAACACCAATAACAACTATGAATAAATATAAAGAACTTCCGTTTCATAACATGTTTTTAACCTTGCAGTGATTAACCGATTCATATACATCCACGATTGAAAAAAACTGCATTAATTCAAAATCAATCCCAAACCTCCATGCTGAAACAAAAGAATTTCAACTTCTGCCTATCCAGAACTCGAATACCTACAGATAAACGTAAACACGTTCACACACAAAAGAACACACACACACACACACATATATATATTATATATAAATTTCCGACTCACCTCGGGATGGAGCCTCAGTTTGCTGAATGAAAGGCCAGGGCGCTAACAAATGACCCGCACAGGTCAGAAATTTATTTCTGTGAAACACGTGCTCATGTATTCATTAGTTTTATATATACGTACATATATGTATATATAGGTGTATGTATTATGTATGTATGTATTTTTGCTATATAAATGATGCAGTCATTTTTAACAGGATATCTGCGCTGTTACAACAACAACAACAACAACAATGACGAAAAAAACAGCTCCTACTCCTATTACTACTACTAACGATAGTCTATCTATAATAATAAAAGCCGAGTGGATCTTTCTTGTTTGTCCGCCTCGGGGTGGGGGCGGGCTAGGTCGGGATCGGGAAGATAGGGGCGACTTGACGCATCCGCCCTCCTCCTGCAAACCTGTTTGTCCACCCTGGGTGGGGGCGGGGTGGGTAGGGGATAGGAAACATGATACATCCACCCTCCTCCTGAAATCCTGTTTGTCCGCCCCGGGTGGGACCGGAGTAGTTAGGGGATCAGGATGGTAGGGGAGACAAGAGGCCTGTGCTGGGTTCCAGCTCTGCGTAGCACGCACCATCAATCTCGTATTAATAATAATAAACAACTGGTCTTTTATAAGCAGAGTTCTGCAGTACACGGTGTGGGTGACGACTGAGGACGATCAGAAATCAGCATGTGACCCCCTGTGACTGGGTGGGAGGCATCACGGACCCGGACGGGTAGGCTACATCACGGTCAGAGCATTTGTTGGTGCCTGTGGTGGATAAGTCACTACTAAGGAACTGGATACAAAGTCCTAAAACAAATTACCGTTCAAAAATGACGAGTCAAGCAAAACTACTATGTTCGGTGGGCGTGACATCTGACATCAGAAGTAAGATTTGCCATTTTCAACCTCCACATGCTGAAGGTACGACAACTACTAAGGCTTTCACCTGCGTGATTATCAAGTTACAGGTCTGCAGAGGACTTGAAGAAATTCCACAATGGCTTGCATAATTCTAATATGGTCATCCACTAGCCCATCATATTAGAGGAATGAAATCCTTGGGGGCCAATCTCGACATTATGCTTAGTGATGCTGCTAGCCTGTTCACTGCTGGGTTCTCATCCTGGAACGATAAAACTGAAATTTTAGGGTTACTCGTGGCACAGCTTACCCCCAGCAATGTTTCTGAGTCTGTTTGACGCAGCATGGAAAGTGACAGCCTCTCTTCAAAGGTTGATAACATTCATGAGGATATCAGTTGCCTCTCTAAGGCCATGAGTTTTGGCAATTAATCAAAACAGTTTGTGAAACCGGCATTCCAGAGAATGTACGTGTAAATGGATAGTGTTGAAAAATTCATATACAAAAGATGAACAGTAATGATGTGAATATAAAGGGAGATGAGAATATATTTTTTTTTTTTTGCAAAATGAGGCTGGATCTTGTATGTCCAATCCTTAGTCTGCACAGTATCGTTTCTTGTCTCCTTGGCATATAGGGATATGACCAAGGAGATACTGATGACGTAATACTGTTCATCTCCTGGTTTGTTTCCATGTTCTCCTAAAGGGACTGCCACGGGTTTTTAATTTTCTGACACTTTTATTATTATTCAGTATAGGAAACCCATTCATATGGAACAAGCCCACAAGGCCATGGACTTGAAATTCAAGCTTCCAAAGAATATGGAAGAGGTAAGGGAAAGTAAAAGGAAATGCAGAAAGAAGAGATCCCACTTATCAAAGAAGAAAAAGAAAAGAAAGAAAAAGGGGAAATACATCCCTATGTTAGTACGTATCTTCTGGGTTCCGTGAGGTGACTGCTGACTTAGCAAGTTGCTTGTGTAGGAGTCTTCAGGTCATAAAAAAAAAGATTCATGCAATCTCGCCCTGAATTCTGACTTTTTAGGGGATTCTTGTACTTGTCGACGATATTTTATTCATTTCGTTTTATTTCTCTGATTACTGTGTACAACATTTTTTATTTATCAACGTATACTCTGAATCATTCATTTACGTTTTTATGGTGAGCGTAAATGGTGTGGTGCTGTGAAATTTTTTTTTTAATTTTCTAAACAAACATTTTAACTTGTTCAGTTTTTTAATAATTGGTTTTAGTTATACTTTATCTTAAGTGCGCTTCTCATCTTATAATCTCCCTATGTTTCATTTCTTGCCACAGACTAATCATGGGGAATAGAAAGTAGAGCAACCATTTATTTGAAGCCATTTCATAATTGCACAGAATGTTTCACAGACGTATCAAAATAAATTCTTAAACTAATTGGTTTTTCTCAATCGTAATTCAACAATAGTTTAAAAATCACCTCCGTTTCCAGTTAACTCCAGTAAGGAACAATACATGTATATGTCCTACCAGCTACTGTAAGAAGATGCATCCTCATATATATATATATATATATATATATATATATATATATATATATATATATATATATATATATATATATATATATATATATATATATATATATATGTGTGTGTATGTGTATATATATATATATATATATATATATATATATATATATATATATATATATATATATACATATATATATGTGTATGTGAGTACCTAATTTCCAAATTCAATAAACAGTCAACATTTTATGGCATTTACTTATGGTTGGCAATCCTAGTTTGATGCATGAATTCACAGTTCTAGCTAGAACTTGCCAGAGCGTCCGCTTGCTATGTGAACGATTTCATAAGAACCGATACATTTTAAATTCAAGCTTGAACACTCTCCTGCCGGCATCTGTGCGTAAGCAACCTTTGAGATGATTTCCTTAGGTAAAAATCAAGATAATCTTTATTTGTTTGGAGGAATGGTGGTCACCTTTCTTGAGATAGTTAAGAGGAGACTTATAGTCAAACTGCAATATACCTCTACACCAGTGCATGCCATTTCTTTCTTCCTGAGCACCAAAATCCTCTCTTTCTCATACTTCGGATATCTTCGTATTATGTATATACGAGTATTAAAGGGAGTTTGCTTGTTAACTGAAACAGATCAACTATAAAAGATACCTTTAGATTTAAAAACGTATCTTTTTTAATAAAAACGTGTGATATTAAGAAAGATAATCAAATCAGTGAGTCATTTGAATTTAGATAAAGACGAAAGTTAAAGCCTCACGAAACGATGTCTGACCACAAAATGTATCTGAAAGCACGCTACGCGACATAGACGAGAGATGCGCAAATATTTCAGGTGGCAAACTGCAATCCTGCAACAGAGAGGACAAATAGGTAGTTATTTTCTTACTTCCTCACGCTCCCTTCTTTTGTATCTAGTCATACTTGGGTCGGGGCGCAAGTATTTTCTGTCCGTTATAGACCTTCGAAAGGGGAAGAAATAAAAGATTAAATGTTTGCTGGATTTTGAAAATTTCTCTTCATAGGACTTAATAAAAAAATAATAAAAACTAATATAGTAAACTAATATTAGTTTTTATTATGTGTTTTTTTTTGTTGGGGTTTAGTAAATTGCACAAAAATTGCCTTCGTAAATGAAAGGATGCGTTTAGTAAATCATTGTTATAGTTCCATGACGCTAACCCCGGGAGTCAATTGAGTGACTGGGATAAACTGCCGTGACGCAAAGTGCAGACATCGAGTGCTTTTGAAATTCCTACGCAACTTCTTCAAGTATCGACAACTTCCTCTGCTACCAGTAGATTCTCTCTCTCTCTCTCTCTCTCTCTCTCTCTCTCTCTCTCTCTCTCTCTCTCTCTCTTACCATTTTTGAGAACTGTGTAGTATTCCTGAACACTAAACAACCCAACGAACGATGGCTGTGGTGAACCCAGGTAAGACGTTTTACAGGTGGCTTAAGAGAGCGCCCTTCGAAGGTGACATTTACAGATGCCTGAGCGACAGACGAGTCTTCCCACAGGAGGGTTATTATCCCTCTCTGTTTCTTTATTTTCCTCCTCCGGTGCTTGCTCCGAATTTCAACTTCTATTTTTCCTTTTTTTTTTATTTCTTTCTTTCTTGATCTTTTCACGTGGAAGAACGAGGGGTAACACGGCGAGAGTTACTGGCCTTGTTCGTAGTTGAGTTTCCACGTTTTAATTTGCGTATAATTTCTCTGATTCATCTCTTTTTATATTCTAGTCTATTCGAAAAGGTCTCACTCTTTATTTTTCATTTTCCTTCAAGGGAAAATGAGTTCTTTTGTATAACTGTGTGCGCGAGAAAGATCATAAGGATGAATCACTCGCAAGCGCTTAAAACACTCTTTGCCTCCTAGTATGCCCTATAATGCTGCTTGCACAGTGGCGATCTGTTCACCTTGCCTGACTTCAGTTCGATTTTGCGTGAGAGCTGCAAATGTGTTTGTCTCGGTTAAACGTCAGATGCTGATAACATAGGCAATACATTTTCGTGTTGCTCTTTTGCCATTTTTTTATTTGTCTCATTTCGTTTTTCCTTGAAACAGAGTTTCTCCATGTTTGTCTTTATTTTATTTGTTTCCCTTCGACTTATTACATGTGGGGGAACTATGGAGATTAGATTTCCATAGGTATTAACAAGTTCCCCCCCCCACCGCCCCCAGCTCTAAGATTAACATCTCATCGTTTAATTTTTTGCTTACAATCGTAGGTATACCTAAAATTTCTTAATGTATCCCATTTTAGTAATTTTATTTTTCTACGTAAAGAGAAGGCAAAAAGAAACTTCTATTCAGGTTTATAGAGCCGATGGTATTTGTGTGCATCCGATAACTGAAGCCAGTCATGACTGGTGGAAGATCACGGAGCTCGCCACCCCCAAAAGGACAGATAGGCGCCTCGCTGATATCAGCTGTGGAAATTGACCGTCAGCTAAAAAATACAGATTATAGCTGACGTGTTTATTCTGCAGTTCTTCGGCTTTACTTGGTTCTTTTTAACTGGCATTGACAATGATTTTAATAGACGCAATGGTTCTGCGCCGTCTGTAATATACCAAACAGTTGTCATTGGGTTATACATACACTTACAAATATATATATATATATATATATATATATATATATATATATATATATATACATATATATATATATATATATATATATATATATATATATATATATATATATATATATATATATATACACATGCAGTTCCTTACCACAGCTTTCGAAATATCTACTACAAATTTACAATATATTCCGGGTGATTGTGAAGGGAACGGTACCGAATACTTTATCGAAATAATTTTCGATGCACGTTGGTCTAGTTTCTTATTTAGCAGAAAATATTAAGTTAGCTATATGAAAATCTATCTGACTGTTACTATTTTAAATGTGATGCTTATCAGGCTTCGCAAACAAATGAATATTGAAAAGGCCGAGAGGAACAATCTTAAAAAAAAATCACAGAAATCTAATGCACGTAGAAGAGCCTACAGAGATCTTTAGCACAAACGCAGATGCTGCCGGGTGACCAAAGTCACTGTCTATTGTTGTTTTTAAACCAGGTCACAGATTCGAGTCCTGGCTGACTCAGAAGCTCTTATAATTTATAGTTATCCTTCGATATAAGTTACTCCCAAGGAATAGTGAATTCGATATTAAACGATATTTGCTGCTTAATATTTGTGAATATAAGAAAATTCGCGCAAACACACACACACATATATACAGTAGTATATATATATATATATATATATATATATATATATATATATATATATATATATATATATATATATATATATATATATATATTTTAATATATATATATACATATATGTATACATACACACATATATACACATATGTATATATATATATATATATATATATATATATATATATATATATATTTGTATATATATACATATATGTATACATGCATACATACATACACACATATATATATATATATATATATATATATATATATATATATATATATATATATATATATATATATATATATATATTCATAAACATAAAGCTACAAATATCGTTTAATATCAATCCTTTCTGTCTCGGAAATAATACCGAAGGGCGGAATTGATAAGCGGTTCGTCACCTGGCGGATTCAAACCACCAACAGCAACGGTGCCCGGCTTCAGTGACGAGTTATCTTACCACTACGCTGCCCGAGAGGTATAAGTTGATAATCGACTTTGTCGTACATATGCCCGTCGAAGGTAGGTATTTGTATTTAGCGTCGGTATCAACCCACCCCCACCATGACACGGAGTTACTTATGAATTTTTATCACATTACCGTGTATTTTTTTATTCACAAACTTTAAGATACTAATGTCGTTGAATATGACACACACACGCTTATGTATAAATATATAAATTATATACATATATATATATATATATATATATATATATATATATATATATATATATATACATATATAATCCAATACCTGATTTGCATATTACAGGCATAAAACAAACCACTGCTTCCTTTAAGACAATTGTCAATACCGCTCAAAAAAACTCAAATAAAGACGAGGAGCGGCAGAGAAAAATACAATCTATATTCTCTATCTGGTTCTGAAAGTGACTGCCTTTGTAACCCTGATGATTAAAGCGCAGTCCCATCAACTGGTTCTACGGAATATTTTGAAACCCTTTAGTAGCTCATTATGGGAAATCTCTTCATTGCTGTCAAGTTCCTGTGTATGTACAAAAATGACCTAGAACTACTTAGATTTTGTTCCTTCATCATCTACGAGTTTAGTGACCGTTGCTCAGTCTGCTTGAGGGATTGTTTTGCATTTTCATAGAATAAATACCAGACAACTTTGAGTAGAACATTGGTCTTTTAGTATGGGGAAACATAACGCGTCTTCCTTATCCCGAGGTTATGGCTGCTCTTCCATCGGAAATCTCGCTACCTACGATTTGACGTCATTACTTTCGATAATTATATCTAGGTGTGAAAAAAAACTGTCAAAAACATTTTTCTGTCTTTTCTGGCATGCTGTTTCCCATAACACATTCTTCCTTTATCCTATATCAGTTTGCAGCATGAATAATGATATCAATAACAACGATGACATTAAAAAATAATAATGTTTTATATCCTTTGCAGGTTCAAGCATGTTCTGCTACCACTGTCCCCCGAGTTTGCACCCAGGATCTTCACCCAGAATTCCAACGCTGGAGTTCCCGTACTCACCCGCACATCCATGTATGTAGGATTCCTCTTATCCTTTCTAGTAGCCTCAAACCAACGTTCTGTCTTTCTATGGATCTATTATCTTTTATTTTAAAAACTCGACATCATCCTTCCTCCAGCTAGTGTTACTTCATCCTTGCTAGAGCTATTTTGGAGTGCTTCTTCTGGAAAACAGAAATTCTTTAAAATAAAAAAAAAACTATCAATAATACTCTTCGTGACGAGAAGCTAATTATTGTCGCAAAAATCTTGAAGTTGAAATGGCCTTCTGGAATCTTTAGTTAGTCGCACATGGAAACATTATTTTATAGTGCAAGCATTTTCAATAATGACTCTTTTATTAATAGGATTCCGATTTAAAAACCGCTAATACAGTCATTCATAACAAAAATGTGAAACGCCTTGCATACAATTCCATAAACTTATCATCATACTGACTTTTGATTTTGGTTAAGTCGAGAAATTTAAACATAACCCGAACTCCTAGAAGACAGTGATCCCATGGGTGCCTTTTCTTTACAAAGCAGTATGAATTCCAGCTTGCTGGATCAGTAGGGATAATTCTTCACAGATGGTGGAAAATTACTGGGTATCATAGCATCGTCTATACCTTCTCTAAATCTTTTGATTTTGTTCTCTAGGGTTTCCTCAACTCCAAAACAGCTCGTATTTTCCTACAGTGGTCCCATTTCAAAAACTCCTCAACAGCGTCATTATTACAATATTCTGCGTTTCTCTAAGCCTCAGTGGTTCTTGCAAAAGAATTGGCTGTTATTCAGAGAGCGTTACGGTACAATGACTTTGCAACAACTTCCTGGTGTTTGTAGGCATAAAAGGAGATGACAGCTGGCACAGGCGAAGACATTATTTATAAGCAGCAGAAGCTAGAGATTTTTTCTTTTAGAAAAAAAGAGAGCCTCCTCTATTGCAGACTTTCTACACTGGATCAGATTCATCTATTATTGAGAACGCCGCCTTTATACTTGTGAAATTTAAATCTCTGGACATTGGCTCTAACAAGTAGTGTTAGAAGGAAAAAGGGACAGGACAATTTGCATTTATTCCATTTTTCAAAACTGATTATGTATTATACATTATTCTCAGCACATCCCTTGATAACAGCAGACTTTGGTTTATTTACTGGGACATAGATTGGTTCACGAAAAGCGTATGTAATTGTGGTATCCACAATGCCCTCTTAACTTCATGATGATTTCTTCACACTTTTTGGAAGCGCTTGTCATTACAAAGCCTAAGATTTAAAAGTATCAGAACGAGGTCATGTTACCCACCTGACCATAAGGTGTTCTAATACTCCGGATGCTGGTTCGACGTCAATATTGCTTCATAATGTTTTATTTGGATCTCAGAATGTGTAGTGACAAGAGTATAACAAAATTGTGAAGAAATCGAGAAGTTAAGAGGACACTGGGGATTACAATACTATGTATATATATGTGTATATATATATGTATATGTATGCACGTATATGTGTATATATATGTATACATACATGTATATATATATAAATATATATATATATATATATATATATATATATATATATATATATATTATACAATAATTGATAAAAAGATTTTCTATAGGGCTTCAGAGATCCAGTGTAGGCCGACATCGCATTTTCTCAGAATATACATAATAGGTTTCTAGGAATTAGTATTTTACTCTTGGTGTGTTTTTCAGTTGTCGAAATTAAATATGGACAGTTGCACAAAACTGCTTGTATTAGGAAGTCATTTCTAGTAAATGAACAATTAGAGAGGTAATTTTGATCTTGGCAGTCCCTCGTTATGGAACGTTACGAATGTGAATTGTAGGCAACAGCTCAAGAAGGAGAAAGAGTTTAAGACCACCCAGACCTAAAAAGTAAAGACGAAGCATAAAGTTCCAACACTGACGCTTATTACCACTTTTTACTTTGATAACTGCGACATATCGTAGACCACATTGTGTATCTTTAGAAAATACAGAAGGAAAAGTGCCAATTCAGATTTTGTACTAACTGAGGAATCTTTGCAAAACCTGTTTCATTCGTAGAACAAAATCTTACAGGGATGTGTGAAAGTAATGAGTTTATCATACTTTTCATGCGCTCAGGCTGTTGTTGTCAAAACGTTGTTTGCTAGAAAAGTTGTTGCAACAAAACAATGATTATAGTTGGTTTCATGATGCTTAGAGACAAGCATATGGAATTAAATAACTCACGTTCAATCTATGGCGACACAGTCGTTCACATCTGTAATATCAAAATTCTGTAGAAAGGTTTGGTCGAGGAAAGATGCATTGATTATTTAAAACCAACATGCAAGAAACAATTAACCAATTTATTGAATTTCTCAGTTTCAGCATGCTATATTTTAACCGCCCTTCTACTGTCAGTTGGTTACGGGGAACTCTTATCTATGCTAAAGATAAAGTTGAACACATGGTTTTTGAGACTAAATGGAATTCGAATGGCGTTCTCTATCCGGAATCATGGCATTCTGTTTCAAATCGTGATAAACTTGTAAACAGCAAAAACGACGTCGATCTTTATTTTCCAACGTTCTCTTAGGTTATAGTTAACTTGAAACTTCCGGCTAAGTTCGTTACTCATATACTGATTATCAGTCAGTATGGACTGAATAAGTAAAGAGACTTATGATTTTCTTCTTAGTCTTTATTCTTTCTCAAAATATAGGGGCTCAAAGTCATTTAAATGGATATTTGACGTTGCTTTTTACCCAGTTAGCTATTAACCACTCTGAAATTTTAAAGTGGTTAGCAATATTGTCGATTTTTCTGATTGATTTATGAAACTGAGGCTGCCTAGCCAGGTACTTTCGGCCATTCAGCTCTGAGACAATGAAAAGAGGGAGTTAGAATAACTGGACAGCTTGATGATGATTTTCGAATGCGTAATGCTATCCTCTCTGGTGTATATTTGGAGTACTCAAGGAGCTTCATTTTTTCCAAGTCCAAAGTAACCTCAGCATAGTTGGCCTTAAAAATTATATACTACAGTAAGAAGGTTGTGATTTTTTTTTTTTTTACTGATATCTGTAATTTCTTAGCGTAGAAGAATGTGGCAGCCAGCATTAGGATATATCTAGCAGGCTCGGTACCTCCAACAAAGAGGCTGGGTTTATAATTCAGTTTGTTGGTTGTTTGTTAGCAGAGTTACATAAAGGTTAAGCGTGTGTTTTCACAAAAATTTTGCCAGAGATAGACCCAGGGACAGGAAATAGTTCTTAGATTTGTCAGATATAAGGATGTTACTCGCGGGAGATTAACATTTGTATTTGTTTGTATTTTTATTTATGTTGATGATGGATTGCTCAATCTTAGGGAGGTTTGCGAATGGTAGTGCTGTACTGAATGAATCCCCATAATTGACAGCGCTTGGTTTTACATTTGCCTTCAAGCATATTTTTTTCCAACTCTTTGAAACAAGATGTAGGCCTATAGCTGTCAGAAAAATAAGCATTTTTCTTAATAATGCCATATATGCTTCAGATATTTTATTGTGTTGGAATACTGTCATCTTGCAAATGTCAGCAGCATCAAGCTAACAGGTGCTAGTTTCTTTTTTTAACAATGGTAACGATGCTCGTGACCGCCGTCAGAGTATTTTCTTTTGGCAACTGCCTAAGAGATGCATGCCCGTAGGGAACTTCCGATTTCCCTCAAGTAGGTAAATCATAGCAAACAGAGCCTGCCACTTACGCTAGTACATAAGTTCACATCTTTGAAAGCACAGGCCGTTGACAACAGGAAGGAGAGATCTTTGGATCAAGCTAATTTTGACTTCCTTCTGTGTCCTACGTAAACTCTGTCTCTAATTTTACAACAGTGTCGCTCTTATTTATATAACATGAGTAATTTGTTATTAGTACTTGAAAAGAATGTCAGCTTTTTTTCCTCCCGAATATTGATTATGAAATATCAATTACCAATACGGCTAACAAATTTGATCAGCCCTCTGGGTTCATTATTTTACATGAATACTTCTACCATTGTCACTACCACCGCCGTTAATAACAATAATAAATACATACTATTGTCATTAATATTATTATCATCATTAAATTTGCACATCACAGAAGGCACCAAAGATTTGAGTGAATGGCAAGGCACACAGGTCACAAGAGATGTCAGAATGTCCTTACTTACACACTATTTAAGAGTTACCTGGGCAGGATGCCCTTCTGACTTCTTAGGCACTGCGTAAGTACATAGATCTCAATTTCATTTATGACCGTTGTGGTTCATCTGGTAGTACTCTTGCCATTTACTTCAGAGTTCTGGGCTCAGTTTCTATGTGAAGCAGAAGCTTATTTCTTTTAAGTACGCGTTGTGTGTTTATTTCTATTGTCAGTTTTATCATTAACCCTTGAAGAGGGTTGCCCAGAAGTCAGTACCAATTTCGTATTAAAGTGTGAACAGTTTCCAAAGTAAGATATTGCTGATTCCATGCCAAAGACAATGACTGCAACCATATGCAATGATGATTTTGGCATATGCTGTCATTGTTGGCTAAACGCCCATGTCTTCCCAGTTGTCACCTTTTGTACGTTTTCATCTTTTTTTTCAAGTTTACGTCTATCTTCTTCATCTTTTGTATAAAGAGTTTTACAACACGCATCTATTCGCCTGTTTATCGATTCTGACATACAAGCGTCTTCAAAATACTAACCATTCTCTGGAATGTCAGTTTCCCCAAAGCCTTTACCATAAAATGGAGGTTCCACAGGTTCTGCATTTACATCTACTGATTGTCTCTTCAGCCTTTTCATGCCGAATACCAATGCGGTCTAGTTGATTATCTTAAGACGCCATGACTTTGTGTAAAGCAAAGGATAATCTTCAAACTTATTAATCTTGGAAGTGAGGCTATTACTTCAGGAACTTGGTGTCAATATTTTTGTTTGAATCGGAATATCTTTTATTGTAGATATTTATATCCATTCCAAAGTGATGATATTTTGTCCATAGTTCCCAACAAATCTTCTTGTCGTGATGTGACCTTCCAAGTCCGTGATGCATTCCACCTAGTTACCCGGGATCATATGCTGACATCCGCACTTCCTCGGTTACAATTAATCTAGCCTACGCTGTGATCTTGTGGAGATTCCACGGTTACAATCAATGTAGCCTAGGCTATGATCTTGTGTAGATTCCACAGTTACAATTAATATAGCCTAGGCTATGAACATTTTAGTTAATTAGTGCCTGATATGTTTATATGCGCTCTTACCACTATTGTTATCACAGTATTATTTCTACTGTAGTGTATGTGTTATTATATTAGTTACTACTGTTATTCAGCTTCAGAAGTGTTTTTCCTTTGAGGAGAGGGATCACTCCTCTTCTTTTGTCTTTCTTTTTTATATAAATGTAAATGTAATTTATATACATATGTTTAGCTTGAACTGTACTTGCTTCAGTGTTAAAGCCCAGTACTGATGTTAAGGGTTGTTCCACTTTGTAACTCAACCCTTTTTGTGGTCGGGTATACGTATCTTTTTCGATGCTGCGCCTCTCACAGGATGGGAGGAGGTGTCCGGTAAATCAGCCTATCACGAGGCCAAATCAAATCAAATCGGTCATCACCCATACCACGTATTGCTGAACTATGGTTATCAAAAACCAGCCGCCTTGCGATTATTATTATTATTATTATTATTATTATTATTATTATTATTATTATTATTATTCCCCTCAAGTCAGTAAGCTAATCACAACATGAGGAACACATTACTTACGATATCATAGTAAGATCTGCATATTTGAAGAGAAGATGGGGAGATATCTTCCGAGAAGACATGAGAGAACAGACGAAGTGAGGACAAAAGATAGATACACCTAGAAATATATCTTTCAAAGTAGCGACCGCGACTAGGGATTAAGCGTGGAAGAAGAAGAAGAAAAGACCAACCCTTTTGGAAGGACACTCCGTAGGCAACTGAAGCCTCATTTGCCATGTTCTGATTAGCCTCGCAGAGGCATTAACAAACCATATTCATAAGGCAGTGGGTATACCCATAGAACAGGCCAGCATCCAAACGTCTGGGAAACCTCTGAATGACACAAGTCCCATAGCGCAATAAGTTCATGTAGAATACATGAGGTTTTATAATTTTAAATGTGTTATTGTAGAGAATCAAGATGCAAATAACATAGTAAACGCCCTCTGTATCTGAACTCAAATAAATCATCCGAATCAAGCAGATGTCAGAAGAAGAAATGTAGTGAAAAATGATATACAATAAATTCAGGCTGAAAAAAATATCCCTACTGTGATACAGAAAACATTTTTGGAAACGTTTCAGCTGAAAACATTGCAACTGAATAATATAACTAAACAAAATAAGTATTATGCAGTTACTTTACACACTCATTTGACTTGATAACTATTTTTCTAAAGAACAGAATGATTCAGTCAAGGCAGATAATTTAACAATCAGTAACAATAATTAAAACAGCAGGAACTCAAGTGTAAAGTGCAATAAGTTTATCAAAGTACTTGATGAAACCCCAGTTTAGCTTATGAAGATGTGTACAAATGAGTATACATACAACACACACGAAAAATACATTTACAACTCCCTCTAGTGTGAGAATCGTTAAGGTGTTACTTTCTCGTCGAAACAGCTCCAATGAAACCTTTGATGAGCAAATACTGTATAGTAACCAAGAGAACGGGTAGCTTGTATAGCTACAAACCCCAGTTGTGATAATATGAAGAAAAGAAAGAAAGTTCAGAAAGAAATTAATGAGCATCAAAATCTTATAAATGCATCTTATCAATGAATTTTGCATCCTTAAATAGAGACTTATCGTCCGGTGTTTTGTCATGCAAATAATATCTGTATCTACATTAGACACTGACCTTGTAAGACACGGACAGTTTACCTCTGCATTTCAGTAAATGAAGAACGGGGATTTTCTGTGATGTGTTAGTTAAGATTCCATGCAGAATGTGAATTTGTCAGGTTCTCAGATTCTTTAGTGGCTCATTGTTCAATAAGCATACCACTGAAAAATGGTAGTAATAGAAGAGACAGTGGAGACAGCAGATCTTGATCGTAGGTACGTTAAGTATCGTCCAAAAATTATAACCGAGGTATCCTCATTATGCATACTTACATAGGGGCGAATGGTGAAAGAGGCTGCCCCTGGGCTGGATGAAGGGAAGTCTAAACATCGAGTTCATTACCAGTAGACAATCGCTGTCACACGCACGGAAGTGGGATATATGAATACGCATTGTTTTCGATTAAAAAAGATGATTTTTTTTTTTGTTACTTGGCATGAAGCCATTTTTATGGTGGATTTATTTTTACCTTTAATTCGAATAAGTATGTCAAACTTTGCCTAAACTGGAGACAAATTTGCAGGAGTAAGATTATTTACCTGCAGTTTCTTGTCGCTTTAGAGCGGGAATAACACATTATTTTTTTTATAAATATAAGGTACCTTAGAATAACTTGGGCAAAATGCAAGATTAGAAGCACCTCTGTTCTCGTTCAGCCATAAATGAAGACGGAATCAATGCTCCTGAAGTACGAGCAATTCACAGAAACACAGAGACATTTAATTGTAGTTCTCTGACATGAACTAACAGAACGCTCTCTGACGCTTAGAACTCTCCAACAGTAAAGGTAACAACATATCAACATCGGCTACAATTCCGGCGGCATGGGGAAAGAGGAAAAAGGAGAATTGAAAAGCCCCAAAAGAAAAGGCAACAGCATTCATAAAATAAATCACCGCAGTAAACGCTGGAAGCGAGGGATGCGACGGATAAGAAATCGGAAAGGACAAACAATGCAAGAGCGCAAAAATGTAGACGTCAAAGATTTCTCCCTCTATCCCTCTGGAGGTGTGAGCTCTTCGAAAATGAGCAACAAATCTTGTATCTAGTAAACACCGTCGCATCCATATTCACCGTCAAATAAATATTCCAGCTCACAAACACCTAAAAACTGTTGCCTTCCATTCTCTGCAGCGCTCCGGTGCTCTGGGGGAAAAGACGAGAAAACCGGGTAAACATCCTCTCTCTCTCTCTCTCTCTCTCTCTCTCTCTCTCTCTCTCTCTCTCTCTCTCTCTCTCTCTCGGTTTTTCTTCTTCGCTGCCACCCTCTAACCCTAATTCTTCATCTAACACCCTTCTCTTTCATGCTAACCCGCCGCACCTGAGTCTTAAGCCTTAACCCATATCTTATTTAGAGTATGACTTGTGCTGTAGTATCCAAATACATTGTCTACGTAATAAGAAAACAAAACATATAATGTGTGATAGAAGGTTATTATTACAGCCCGCCTTTTCTCGTATTGCTTCATTTCAAATATTTGAAGGGTGGATGATTTCTTCAAGAAGCATTATATACACCTAAAGAAAGCAGTTAATCACAAAAAATTACTTATCACCAGCCCAACTCACAACCCCCGCCACCCCCCGCATAAAAAAACTAATCTCAGACTTAGCACCTGATTGGCAGCAAGATAATAAATTCCTCGCCATAAATGCGGTACAGAGCACATATAAGTAGCAGCAGCTTGAGTCATATTTATTTTTATTTAGCCGCAGAAGACGGGTACCGTGATCCAACGCCTTGGCGGGGAAATTGGCTCCCTTACTGAGTTTTGGCGCGAAAGTCCCCTGATCCAGGGAGCGCGGAGACTGTCATGACGGTAAACCTCGCTTCAACTTCTCTACGAGGTCACAAAACAGAGGAGACGGTGAAAAAATGGGCGTATTTTCAAAAGTGATCCTGATGGGATAAGTTACTACCCGAGTGTAAAGACTTTGCCTTCGAGGGAGAGAATTCACTTTCCCAGCAAACTCCTCGCGTGTTTCATATGTCTTCGTTTCTGGGGGTCGCTGTCCCTTGTGATTTAAGAGCGATAAATAAGCTTTTTTGCTATTAAAGGAATCGTTTATATTTTTTCATTATTTTTTTGTTGTTGTTGTTGTTGTTACTGAAGTTGGCGGACAGTTGGAGGCTTACCATAACAAAGAAAACAGTAACGTAATTTTGTACGAGTAATTTCTGGAGCTATTGCATAGAGCGCATCGCTGGCTCCCTTGGTGGTTCGAAGACGTATCACACCCAAGAGCTTGGCCGACGGCGAGTGATGACCGCCAACACGACCAATGACAAACACAACAAGTTTACGCGGGAAAAAATTGGCGCCAAATTGTATGAGAGATGGCGGGAGGACTCGAGAGGCTATAAAGAGAGATAAAGGGTAATATTTCGAGGGGCAGATGGAGTTAGAGGCCCTGGGGTGGGAGAGAAGGACCCAAGGGAAAAGGAAGGATCAGACCTCGGCATGATCATGTTATGGAAGAGGCGGCCGTCTCTTGCCACACAACTTTTCACACTTATTTTCATATTTGTGTTACTTCTACGCTCGCTTTAACGCGTCTCTCTGTATTCGCCACGAAGGAAAATTCTGCTGCACAGGGTCACTCGCTGTCAATGGTAGTTTCCCATCTTACTGAGGAAAATATCATGGCCAATAAAAACTTCATAGCAGAATATTTCTGGCGGGGGAAGGGAGTTGTCCGGGGAGGTGGTGAGCCGGAGGGGAGGCGGGTGCTGAGTTAGCTTGGCGAGGTAATATCGCGGTAATCCACTCGGGATGGGCCTGCGGATCTCGTAGCCATTTTCACGTTATTATTATCAATGACCGAGCTTATTACGGCGGAAGACTGCGGACTAAGTTTATTTAGATTATTATCAGAGTAAGCCTCCAGGTTATTAGGCTAAGAGGAAGAGAGAGAGGAGACTCGACAGAGGGGATCTAAGAAATGGCGCAGATCTGGTTGGCGTGGGTTATTATCAACCAACACGAGGCCTTATTATCACAGGGAAATTGCTCCGGTGAAAACACCCGCAGCCCACAATTCGCCCTTACTGCTTTTTCACGCCCTCTGTCTACGGCTTCCTTTTATAGAGCTTGAGCTGCTTTTTGTAATGCAGTTATGCACTTCGGGAGTATGGGTTGTTTTTTGAAATCCGGATTCGGATATGAGATGGGCGCATGCGCACATTATTTAACATTTTTTTTACGCTCTTCTTCGCTGACAGTCATCTTTTTAGCATTTTATTATTTTTGTTTTTTTGCCATTACGCTATCGAATAGGAGGTTAATTTCTTGTGACATACGTTGTACTCACAAGGGAAGAAGAGTAATTACACTATGTCAAAACTCTCATCCCCGTATGAGGGTAGTGCTGTCAGTGCACCTCACGTGGTGTACTGTAGGCATTAATTAAGGACCTTTGCAGCGTTCCTTCGGCCCCTAGCTGCAACCCCTTTCATTTCTTTCACTGTACCTCCGTTCATATTCTCTTTCTTCCATCTTACTTTCCACGTTTTGCTAACAATTGTTTCGCGCTAAAACTTTGAGGTTTTCCTACTTTCAAACCTTCTAGTCAATTTCTCTTGCAGCGCTGAATGACCGCATAGGTCCCAGCGCTTGTCCTTTGGCCTAAATTCTATATTCCAATCTCAAGTAATGCAACTCAGCACTTCCAGCTTGAGACAGAAGGTACTTTTTAGGCTCATATTCGACGTCCTGTTGGGTTTATCAGGAAGTAAAGTGTTAAACAAACTGTCTTATCACTATACAATGGTCTTGAAAGGTATAGGTAATATTTACACTATATATCTGATGAACGAATAGACGAAACTTACTCCTCTCTCTCTCTCTCTCTCTCTCTCTCTCTCTCTCTCTCTCTCTCTCTCTCTCTCTCTCTCTCTCCATTTTTATTATAATCATTCATGCAAAGAATTCTCCCATACCAAACTGCCTATTCTATTCAGCATCAAAAAGTTCCACAATGATTTTTGTGCCATGAAAGTATTATGTCAAGAGTGATTAGGCTTCCTTGCCATGTGGCGCTCCTAAAGGAGATCATTGCCGCCTCGATTATTAGAACGAGTCCTAAGATTGAATGAAATAATCTAAGATCAATTCCTCTGAAATCCACCTGTGTATTATGTATGTTCTGGTCGTGCTCTTTGTATCTTTCTTTGCCACAAGTTCATTTCACTATTTCGATACCCTTTCTTTTCATTTTTCTTTCTCCCTGTGATCTTACCTGGTCTGGGTAGCCTTCAGGTATTAGGGTTCTCAGCTCGAAAGAAGAATTGCTGTTGGGCTGTGCATCACATCATCATCATAATCACTGTTCCTTTTTGCGCAGCGAGAGGGGCTGCAAGATTTCCTCATCGAATGGTCACACTAAGTGCAATCACTGTTATGGCCTAATGAATACGGAATACAAGAGTAACAATATAATGATTCATTTGCCATTTAGGTCACAGACTGCCTTTGACTCTGAGCGACGAATACGGAAAAAATAATATGTCGAAGCTGAGGGCTTGAGAACTTAAGGAATTCTCGAGCATTCTCGGGACAAACAATCATTACCTTCTCTTTTTGTGTGTTTGAATTCAAAATCCAAAACCCTTGGAGTAGTGACATAAACCTTTTTTTCTCCTTTTCATTAGATACGAGCTACACCTACCATCCAGACCTCCACGATGAGACCTTCGTCAGGAGAAAACAGAGACGCAACCGCACAACCTTCACTTTACAACAGGTAAATAATGGATTCCCATGATAGACCTGTAATATATGAAATGTTTTATGTAGTTGCCTGTGAAATTTAGCGCTGATTTGATCTGTCTTTGCCTTTTGGAACTGTTAGAAAAAAAATCTACTAAATGTCATATTTTAATTTTCTCTTCAATACCCTTTTTCTTCCAAAAGTACCAAGGTTTCATGACATTGTAACCAATAATCCCGCCGTATATAAGGTCCCCGACTTACTTTCATCAATACCTTCATATTCTAATCATATCGCATGCTAAATAGTTTATAAGTAGCTTATTTGCAGATGCTATAACGTTAGTTGGTGGCAGTGAAAAGACATTGTAAAAGCTAGTAAAAGATTCTTATTATCTCAAGGGCCTGATGACTGCTGCGACATGTAGAATTTGCGTTGTCAGCTCTTGTAGCTTGGTATTGTTTGATGCAAATTACGATCGAATTCATAACCTTCACCGCAACGTCTTGAAGGCCGGATATTGAGGAAAAACTACAAACGATTTCTGGAAAGT
>NC_089746.1:4329887-4339887 GCF_040412425.1 Macrobrachium rosenbergii | reverse complement strand
TAGTCGTAGATAACGGCCCCCGAACTTTGCTGGGAAAGATCCGTTATTCAACATTAGTCAGCTCTTCTGCAGTGGTAGCACAATCAACTGTCTTTTATAATCAAGAAGAAGACAAGTTTGGTTAAGGTAAATCTGAAAATTCAGTCTCCAATAGGATTCACAGAGCGTAATTCCTCTTCATTTGGTTTTTAACGCCTTTTCCTATGGTACTGTAAATGTTGATGTTATGGTAAATGGTATTATTTTTTCTAACATTTCATTGATTTCTAACACAGTGTTGAAAAATCCCCCTTTTTCTTCTTGATAGAAATTTCTACAACTTTTCCTAACAGCGTTGTCACTAGGAGTTGACGGATACCATCTAACGCCGTCGTAACTGCACTAAAGTTGTTACATTGTTGGAAGTCTTGATTTTAATAGGTAGACATAACCACATTCAAATACGGTAACACATCGAACCCTTTTCATTTGCGTGGTGCATGCACAAGTGCAAAACTTAGCACCTTATACAGGAGAGGGAGGTGCTCCGTTCGGAGATGAAACTAAGGACCTCTCTCCGATGGAATTCGGATGCGAAATCCGAAAGTTCCTTCTGGCTCTTGATGCTAATCAAGACGCCATGGAAAGGACAACGGATTTGCAGTGTTTGAAAAACTTCTCCTCCACTTTCAAAACAATTATTAGGAAGTTGACTCTAAGAGCGAAGACAAATACGCTCCACCCTCCTGCCACTTAAGCTGCCTTGTATGGAACCAACAGGGCGCTTAGGTTAACAGGCAACGAAAATTTCACGGAACACCTCTTCAGAAGAAGGCAGGGGCGCAGTGGTAGATTCATATACCCTAAAGGAATTTCGCACTTGATAGTCTTCGCCGCCCAGAATATTGCTCTGGATTATATGGTACCGAGAATCGATTGTAAATTTAACTTCCTTATGCACGGTCATGTTTTCTCGGGATATGAACGTTAGAAATGGACGGAGAATGAGAGGGGAGGGTAGACCTTTCCATTTTTTTTTTTTTTTGTTCAACTGTCAAAGGCATTTATATCAAGACAATTACATTTAGGAAGATACAGCCCATTTTAAGCCACGTGTTTCGATCACACTAAATAAAATATTTAATTTACAGATGCATATGCATAAACAGCTAGTTAAAGTTTTCGATAAATAAATAAATAATCTCATACATCATACTAGATATATATATATATATATATATATATATATATATATATATATATATATATATATATATATATATATGTTTATGTGCGTGTATTAACGAATAGAAATAGCAAATTTTCTGTATGAAAGCCTAATTCCTCAGGGCATACTGTACAAGAGCTTTTGCTGGAGAAGATCTGAGGGACTTATAAGAGAGAACTTCTGAGAAGAATTTCGAATTATTAGTTTAAGCTTAACTACTGGTAATTACACCAAAGTGCTTTTATAGGTAAAATAGGAAGACGAAAATTTCTGTAGCCTTTAAGACAATATCTGTGCAATCTCGTCTTATTACTGAGCAAGGGCATCCTGTAAGGGAACTGACGATGTATTTTAAAATCTAGTTTATTTACAGTGTATATCGACTGGACTTACCACCCCTCTACAGTATATATATCAAGCATTTCTATTTGGTGTCACAAGAGAGTGAAAAAAAAGAAGGCAGAGCCCGAATTTCTTCACAGTTCATTACAAACATTTTGGAAATCCGTATTCGGTAAAATTGATCTACGAAAATGAACGTGAAATGAGACAACATAGCGCTGAATATCATCGCTGACTATCGTGAGCCCATAAGCACTCTTATTACCTAAGATGCAATGTTTATCTATGTGAGAGTTAGCCTTCGCTTTTCCATTCCTCTCGATGAATTTTAGGTCAAATTTCTACTGTTGTTTTCATTACTGCCGGTATTTTTCAACTTGCCTATTACGGGATTGCCATATCGGAAAGTTCGTAAAAAAAAGTATATCTTAGTTTAACCAGACTACTGAGCTGAGCGCTCCTAGGGCTGGCCCGAAGGATTAGATTTATTTTACGTGGCTAAGAACCAACTGGTTACCTAGCAACGGGACCTACAGCTTATTGTGGAATCCGAACCACATTATGACGAGAAATGAAGTTCTATCACCAGAAATAAATTCCTCTAATTCTTCATTGGCCGGTCGGAGAGTCGAACGCTAGGCCAACAGCGTGCTAGCCGAGAGCTCTACCCACCCATCCAATGAAGAACTTCAAAATAACATAATCTATCAAATGGGGAGAAAAGTCATTCAAATGGCACGTCGAAAACTCACCCGGTTTTCCCATGATTCTGTTTCAGTCCTGTTTTCCTTCCTTTTGCAGCTGGAGGAGCTGGAGAACGCTTTCGCGCAGACCCATTACCCAGACGTCTTCACGCGAGAGGAACTGGCGATGAAGATCAATCTAACGGAGGCCAGAGTACAGGTACGTGTTGATTTGATTTATCTGTGTATCATTTATATCTGTATATCTGTTTGAGTGTGTATGTTTCGGGATGAACACTTCAATGGAAAGAATGAGCCTTCAGGATAAATGATCTTTTTCATGCCATAGTTGCAGAATTTCGATATTTAACAGACATTGGAAGCGAAGGTGAAGGAGATATCAGTTAGTGAGAAAACTCTCACTGGACATGAGTAGATTTTCGATGGCAATTAAGATAACATACTACGAAGGATATTCTTAGAGCGCTGAAGTGGTTGTGATTATCGCGTCTTCATTGCTTTCTTTGTTTGGCTGCAATTAGCTGAGAATGGATCAGTATAAAACTATTTGTCTGCAGAGTTAGGAAGTTGTTCGATTTCCACATTAATGAGAGGGCTTATGTTGTGCGTCCACTCTTCCTCTTGTGGAAGCGGAGACGGAAAATGGTGTCAGTTCTCGTTCGTTTTCATAAGAAAGTCATCAGAGGGAACAAAATAATATCAACGGTGTCTTTCCCCACGCTCGTTTTACGAGGCAAATGGCTAAATTCTATGCCACTCAACATCTAGCAAGCTTTTGTTCCTGTTGTTACAGTGCTTTAGTCTTTTGACAGAGCTCATTACTTCTGAGAAAAAGCTGATGTTTCATGCCACGACCTCAGTCTTCTCTATAATCTGTGCTTAAATATCTAGAGCTTTTATCACCTTATGTCTGATACAACGCAATGAGGTCTCTTAATCAAAAGGGGGACCAAGAATGAATTACACCTCAAAATTGGCACCGGAATTTTGGAAGAAAATATAACTGGGAGATTTCTTAGTGAAAAGATAGCGCTGGGAAATTTTCAGCCGAAAACACAATCACATTGCGGCTTTTGAGTAGATTGCAAAATCTCATTTTTGGATTTGTGTCTGATTCACAAACTTCATAACGAACTTTAGTGTTGTGTGTCAAAGCTATTCATGATTCACGAAACATCTTTTAGATTAACGTGACAGAAACAATCGCTATGGAATATCACTGAGCCGTAACGCAAGTTAAAATGGGTCCAGAAAGCTATAAAGAAAATGTTTTCAGAGATTAATTATTATACCCCTTGAATTGACCTCCTCGGAGCTGTTGCACAAACGACTGTACATTCTTTAGCAACTGAAATCTACTGCGACTTTGTTAGGTTGATACAGAGTTGCTTTCGTTACCCCGTGCTTCGCGAGAGTTTTAATGAATAAAACATCAGGAATTGAAGGCGCTTTATTTGAAAGTCATGAATACTTACTTCACTGAATGTTATGTAAACAAAGAGCGCTATTCAGTCTAGCTTGCTTTTACATCCCTAAATTCTATGATATAGACAAGATCTCCGTATTATAGTTATTATCTCCGCAATAAGCATGAGCGTTATGTAAGAGGTGACCCTAATAAATTCTATGACTATCACAATTTTGCGATAGCTATTAACGCTGTAGCAGTCGAGAACTCTATGGCACTTTTGCCGGTAAGGCATCTGAGAATTTCTAGGATTCATGTAAGGTAAAACGGCACCGCAGGAGTTATGAAATTTAATCTCAGAATGGGATGATGAATAATTTGTGGTTGGTGCGAAAAAACTAAAAATAACACTAACAAACACGAACACACTCATATATATATATATATATATATATATATATATATATATATATATATATATATATATATATATATATATATATATATATATATATGCATATATATATATATATATATATATATATATATATATATATTATATGCATATGTATGTATATGTATAGATATATATATATATATATATATATATATATATATATATATATATATATATATATATATATATATATATATATATACATACACACACACACAATATGTATGCATGCATGTACATTGGAACCCGAGGGCATACCATACGTAGGTGGAAGCAAGGGGAGAGAAGCCGAAATACTGAGCGGCTATATGTGGCCTGTCATTATGCACAGAGCCGGAATTTCCTGACATTTTCCAGAAGTGGGATCACTTTTCCAATGGACATCAAAGCGTCGGGATTTTTCCGGGAAAGAAATTTTCCACTTCTCTAGACGCGGCATCATAAGATTCCCAATCCAATTAAAGCGGGGCCAAAATGCCTTTCCCTCAAATTTTCACTTCATTTCTTTGAGGTAATATCCAAATTAGCTCCTCAAATGAAATTCTCAATTAGATATATTACCTTCTTTATGCAAACTAGAAGAATTGGCTTTGGGCTGGGTGGGAGACTCGGCGGGGGTCCAGGGCCCCCGTCACGTGAGGCTGGGGATGCCAGAAGAGTCGAGGGCTTCCTAAAGGTTGCAGGATTACCACTGAAGAATCGCTCTTATGCTCCTCCTCCATAGATGTCATACCGACCGAAATTCCTTTCGGTTTGTGCGCCCTTCTCGTGCGTGAGACTTAGACTTATTATGTTCGAAGAGAAGTTCCTTTTGTTTTTTTATTCTTCACTTTTATTATTTTAGTGAGAAGAAAAGTGTAAAATGTTCCATCTCTTTCGGTTTCATCAGTGATCCTGTAACAAACTTAGAATATTTCCTAGTTTTATGAGGCAGCTATGCATTTACACGCAGCCAGAATGATCGCACTGTTACAAAAACATTTCCACGTACTAAATTTGAAGCGCATGTTATCCTCATGAAGGCATTTAGCTCAATTCGCCATTATTTGATCAATCTCTGTCTCTGTCTGTCTGACTGTCTTTTTGTCTCTTAGCTGAAAGAATGATCACTTGTAATTTATTCTTCGTTAGGTCAAAGTATTATCCAGAGGAGACGGAGCGAGACCGAACGAACCTAAGATTCGGTCAGTGGAGAGAGAGAGAGAGAGAGAGAGAGAGAGAGAGAGAGAGAGAGAGAGAGAGAGAGAGAGAGAGAGAGAGAGAGAGAAACAATGAGCAGGTGAGGGAAGGAAGGCAATCAAAAACAGAGAGGAAAGCGAAGAAAGAGCGAATAGCATTAATAGGAATGACACGAATCCAGCAGAAGAACTGAAGAATAGTATTGACTGAGATATTCAAATGAGGCGAGAAATGTGATTAGAGGGTGAAAGTGGCACCCCTCCTGCGCCAGTGGCCTCCCCTCCCCGCCCTCTCCTCTAATAGAAAAATTAATGGATTTTGTTACGAGCGCATTATGTGGATAAAAACGTCGAAATTCCCTCTTGCCTTTGGCTTCGAGACTAACCCCAAGAGGAGAGACAGAGAAGAAAACTCCCCTCTGTTTTTCCCCTTTGTGGCCAATTTTTGCTTCCTCTTTTCCTACTTCTCTCGTTTTTACGTTTTTTCTTTCTCCTCTTCGATTTGGGTATTTTTATTGCTTTTTCTCTTGTATGCAGGCATTTCCTTATCACGGCGGTCCATGCAAAAACATCACTTTGTTCACTCAGGAGCAGCCTAACAATGATATTTATTTATTTATTGTAAGTGAATATGAGGGGACAGGGTCTCATTGTTAATTCATGTTCCTCTTCACATGGCTACTATAATGCCTACCTTTTTTATCTGTCTCCGAGCGAATATTTTAAAATTGTGTATATGTATATGTATTAATATTTCATATATATACAGAGAGAGAGAGAGAGAGAGAGAGAGAGAGAGAATTAATATTTTGTCGAAATAAAACACGATAAAAAAGGCCTCTAGTATATACCTACCACTACAAGAATGTTATTCTTTACTGAATAGTGCTGAGAGAGAGAGAGAGAGAGAGAGAGAGAGAGAGAGAGAGAGAGAGAGAGAGAGAGAGAGAGAGAGAGAGAGAGTTTGCTCTCTGTACTTCATAAATCCCCGCTTTGCAGAACATCACTGCTACAGGGATATACCTCTGTCTGTTTGTCTGTCTGTCTTTTGGTCTGTCTCCCTCTCTCTCTCTCTCTCTCTCTCTCACACACACACACACACACACACGCACACTCGTGAGCGCTTGAAAAAAGAATAAACAAACGAAGGCGGAAAGCCCCTGGTCAGCTCAGCGGCCCCTCCCGATAAGACCTTGAGTGACAGTTCGGATCAAATTAGTAATCCCTTTCGCTCATAAACGATAACGATAGGAACTCGTCGCTGGAACGCGCCATCGCTTCTTTCGCTGTTTGCCAAGAGTTTCTTCTTGCGTGAGAAGTGCGCCTGCAGACCGTTATTGCATCTGTTCCTTCCTTTTGCAAGACATTCGGTTAGCGTGGAAGTTTTAAGCTTTTTATTTCGAGTTTCTGTAACATTGGCCAGTTTTGAAGAGGGAATTGTCGCCCAAGAAAAAATGTTAATATCTGTTTTAAGAACCTGCAAACACGTTATACCATCCAGTGTGAAGGGAGACAAAAATGAGGTGGTTTATACAGAGAGAGAGAGAGAGAGAGAGAGAGAGAGAGAGAGAGAGAGAGAGAGAGAGAGAGCATCGCCATTTCGATGAGAGGAGTGAGGAATTATTTCTCAAGCTACGAACAGAAAAGACCTGATAACTCGAGAGACGTAGATAAAATCGAGATGAAGCAAAAGGATCTGGATCGCGAAGATCATCCACCCGGCGGTTGAGGACCGAGGGCCGAGAGGGGGAGGGGGTCCAAAAGGGGACGTGTGGTGGGGGGTGTGGAAGGGGTACTTTTCTTTCCACTCCTGAAGTTGAAGGGGAGCGATGGGGAGAAGGGAGGGGATGAAGAGGAAGAGGAATAGGAGGAGGATGAGGAAGCGAAGGATGAAGGAGGAGGAAGAGGAGGAGGAGGAGGAGGAGGAGGAGGAGGAGGAGGAGGATGAGGCGGAGGGAGCAGGAACGAGTCGAGTGACGTGGAGGAGAAGGCAGGCAAAACTAACTTCAATTAATTTAGAGTCCGACTCTCATCCCAACTCTTATTTTGCCGGGACTTGTAAAATAGATTATGATGCATTACAATAATTGGTTTTCTTATTTCCATCTCTAATTGACATATCGAATTCGGGGACTAATTAGGCTCGGGAAAAGTGGAGGCAAAATAAGTTTCATTGCGACTCGAAGGGTTCGGTTCAGAGGAGAGCGCTGGGCTGCGAGGGGAGACACACACCGAGGGGAAAATAGGAGGAGGAGGAGGAGGAGGAGGGGGGGGGAGGAGGAGGTGAAGGAGGAAGAAGAGTGGGGCAACGAATATGGAGAAGAGGGAAACCGATAAAAGGAAGGAAGAAGCCGAGAAGTAAATAGATATTCTACGCATGGAAAACAGATGGAAACGGAAATTCTGTTGTCGATGAAGAACAGACGGACTCATTTGAGGAGGTGGTTCCAGAAGGTGAAGAGCTTCTGTTTGCCTACCAGTTCAGGTCACAAGATTTGAGGATGCAAGCGTTATAAACACAACCCCATCTACGTATTGCTAACTTACAAAGGAGGAGGTAGCAAGCCTTTGTTGCACATTTCTTCTTATTTTGATGTTTGGAATAGAGAAAAAATCAAGTCTGAGGGTCAACCACTTTTCTAAATTATTATCAAGAGGCAGAAAATAACCTCGAGGGTCAAATTCGATGCTTTGATCACCATCCTTCAAGGGGAAAACTCATAAATATAGTACTCAAATTCCATATATACACCATTTGATGATATATATATTAAAAATATATATATATATATATATATATATATATATATATATATATATATATATATATATATATATATATATATATATATATATGTGTGTGTGTGTGTGTGTGTGTATGTATGTATTTATGTGTACATGTTTATGCATATTTTTTTATATATATATATATATATATATATATATATATATATATATATATATATATATATATATATATATATATATATGTTTCTGTGTAAGTGCATGTCGATTTCCTTCTACTCCTAACGGAGAAACATCTCCACTATTGTCTATGGACAAACAGGACGACAGAGGTACACAGCATACGCTACTGTCTGTTTGTAAATATCAACAAAGAATTTGGGTCCTGGTGTCATTGGCATTGGTTGTTTAGTATTGTCGACTATGCAAAGGAACTTTTGACTTAGTACCACTGGAATGAGAAATTCTGGCACTCTCATAAGTAAATTACAGATAAATTAGTAGTATGTATCTTCGGAGTTGACTGATAACACTGTAACCCTAACAGTTGTTGAGGAGCGCGAACAGCCAATTACGATTAGCTACAGTGATATCGACTGCAGATATTCACCGTCAGCTCACCAAAAAGTAATAATAATAATAATAATAATAAATTAACAAAAAAACCAGATTATTGTCTAGTTTTAGTTTTGGTTCGGCCTGTAAGAAAGGAAAAAATTGCAGTGAATGTTGGTCAGTTTATTATACAGATGGCAGAAAGCAGAACTGTTCAAAGAGTGTTGCTTGTGGGATGAAATCCAATGCTTGACTTTTATTGTGTTTATTCGGTTATAATCACAGACACTGTCTCTTATCAAATGTTGATCCATTCAACAAAAGCGCGATTGTGTGTGTAAGTCTGCATGTTTGTGTCTGCTCCCATGCTTGTAACTACTTTAATTTTTCACTTACGTATGTAAATATGTAGTGTATATATGATATTGTTTAAGTGTGTCCGCAGTTATATATAGCATTTATGTATGAAACATATGTTCAGTTGATGTTTTCTAGTCATAGAAATTAGGCTAAGTAAGTTACCATCAGACTTAGGAGCTGTGTCAACCCAATTATTTTTTATTGCCCTGACACCGAATGAGTAACTCCGGGTGCATTTTTAATGAGACACTCATGAAGGCATAAAGCAATCACGTTCAATCGATGTTTGTTTCAGGTGTGGTTCCAGAACAGACGGGCCAAGTGGAGGAAGAGCGAGCGCCTGAAGGAGGACCAGCGCAAGAGGGAGGTGGTCGAGGGGGACCCCAATTCCAACACTCAGTCTCAGGTTGGCCTCTTTTCGCTCTCTGCTTTTTTCTAGGATATCGCAGATTTTGTTATAGTTGGAATATTCCTGTTTAGCTGGTCCGCTGGTATAGTGGTTAGTGTCGTGGCATGCCACTCAGATGTCGCGGGTTCGCATCTCCTTAGGGCTATGAAAAATCGCTGGTCCTGGATCATGATCAGTTACTGCTGCAGTGTGGGGTCTGCGGTGGGAGGTTGAAACCAACATTCTTTGATAGCTTGAATTTCAAGTCAATGGCCCCTGTTTGCTTGTTCCATGTGAATATGTTTCATCTACTGAAATAATAATAGTAATTAAGGGATTATTCTCAGTAACCAACAATGTTTTGATATAAAGAACAACGCTCCGAGCAGGCTAAATTTCCTTATTGAATGTACAGAAATCCTTCGAAAAATTCACACTTGACAGAAATGACGTGAACAATAAATATGAGTTTATATTACAATATGTTAATCAGTTGTACAATTTAAAAAAAATATGCAAATAGTTGTTTGAATATGTTTTAAAACAAAAATATTTACTTCATATCGAAATTTTCTGATAAAATTGGGAATCTCACTAACGTAACCAGCAGCTTTGATTATTATCGAAAATCAAACTTTTATGCCATGCTGCGGGTA
>NC_089746.1:4274887-4319887 GCF_040412425.1 Macrobrachium rosenbergii | reverse complement strand
CAAGAAAAAATGCACCGAAGAATCTTCGGTGCAATCTAGTTTACTGTACAGCGTATAATTCTGTATGAAACTCTCAGCCACGGCCCATAAAACTTTAAGCTACGGCCGGGTGGTGGCCTGTGTTGTTGTCACCTATAGCAGTGCCAGACACACGATCATAGCCAACTTTAACCTTGAATAAAATAAAATATACTGAGGATAGAGGGCTGAAATTTTATATATGTTTGATGATTAGAAGGTGGATGATCCACATACCAATTTGCAGCCCTCTAGCATTGGTTGTTGTTAAGATCTGATGGCGGACAGAAAAAGTGCGGAAGGACAGACAAACAGCCATCTCAATAGTTTTCTTTTACAGAAGACTAAAAAGGGCCAAGGTAAGAACCATCTGTAAGATCGTAAAAAAAAAAAAACAGACCCTTTGAAAGTGTTTCAATGGTTAGATTCATCGTCGTTTTATAACGAGTAAGTCTTCACTTTTCAGTGTAAGTAGAATGAAGGGAACAGGAAGTAGGTTAATAGTTTTTCTCGTTCGGGTAGGTGTAGGAATTTACCCTTGGGTGACAGAGATAAAAAAGAAATTGCATTTCAGTGCTCTAAGAGCAGAAAATCAGAAGTATCAAGTTCTCAGGAATCGGTGAGGGGATAACTATAGTTCAAAACTGAGAGCCAAGTGTTGTGGCTTTGTCGCTAGGATAACCTAACCGTACAGAGGACGAAAGTCGAGTTCTCAGTGATTATGGAGAACCTGACCGGTAATAGATTAATTTTTTTTTTTATCAAATTAAGATATGTTTCATTACTATGCAAACTCATTCTCCAAGAAGAATAAATGCAATGATTCCAAGTGCCCGTGTTCGGATTCCCTAGGAACATGAGCGATTGAGTATGGATAGGGTTTTGGGTGAGGGTGGGGTGGTGGGGGCATCCTCTCATCACTAAGGTTAAATTCTTATCTAAGCTTTAAGTTATCACCTGAGGGTTTCGGGGGCGAAAGCATCTATCAGCCCACTGAAAACTAGCGAAATCACCCAAGCTTCATTTGCCAACGCAGGATTTTGGTTCAAAGAACATACTGGGGAAAGACAAAGGAGTAATATGTTCCAAGAACGTAGAAGAGGTATATGTTGTCAGGAATGAGAAAAGACAAAATTCATCGATTTTTCCGTAATTGTGTGACACTTTCCGTAACATAATATCCAGTTTGTACTAATCTGCTGAAGTAATATGACGAGTCATATACATTTGCGCAATAAAAATAAATCGCCTTTCAAACAAACTATTCGTATATATCAATAAAAAAACTCAATATTCCAGGAACAGTAACTCCACAAGAGTACATTCCTTGTACTGTAACTTCCCGTTTTAAAATTATTTGTATTTGCATGTATATTTTATCTCTTTAAATGGGTTAGAAGCCAAAATGGACTGAAACCCCTAAGATCAGCAGTCACATTGTAACCATACGGTTTTGGAAGGTACATTACGTTCCTTTGTTATTTCCAGACGGATTGATAAGGTTTCTGCCCAAAGGTTTTCTAAAGTACTAGAAGAACAATATAAAAGCCTAACGCAGTATAACTGATGCAGTTAAATTAGCACCTAAAATTAGCACGAGATAAGTAAAACCTAAGAACGTCTGCGACCTTCATCCAGTCTCTAGAAGACTAGCATTCTTTGTGGAAAAATAGTCTTAATCTCAACGATTTTTTTAAAATTCTGGCAACAGCCATGAAAGGTATGATAGCTTGTATTTAATGTATTAAAGTATAGACAGACGTATAACCTTATATGAAGAGACACGTGAACGTGACGCAAAAAGAAAAAGAAAAAATTCACACGCACTTATTGCCACAAACGACATTGTCTAATTTGCCCCTTTATACTTCAAGAGTACATGAAGACGTACACCAGTGAGAAATTATCACACATACAAGAACCGCATGTAAAGTAGATATATTAGAAGCCTCCACTTCTTGTTTCTTTACTGTCTTTTATTCAAATACTCTCGAAAGCCCTTGTGATCATACTCGACTCCAGACGGACTATCCTATCTATTTGCCCATTTATTTGATGTTAAGCCCTTTCATTTAACAGGGGTGGCTCTAGAGGAAGTAAAAACAACACGAAAAATTTCTATTGCATTTATACTTCAGCTGCTGGATTATGGATGAACCTCCTGTACTGGAAACTTCCTCAGCATTATTCAAGGCAGAGAATTCACCAGCATCATACCGAACACCTCCAAACACACACACGCACACATGCACACAAGCACGTTGCACCATTCGTCTTTAACTTACAACACTCTTGTATTTCCTGGTGAAGTCTTTAACTTTTCCGTTCCTGTTATAATCCACTTATCCAGCACATTCCAGGTTTCATCTTCCGAGCAATTCCATACTGTTTTCAGCAGCCTATATTGTCCTGCAGTCTTTTAACATAAGTAAACATCTCAGAAAACTCTTAGCTATCCATTTACTATCACTAAGTTTGTTACCTTCTTGTCAATTAATCTTCACATTTTTAGTTTTCTGTAAAAAAAAACTATTGAAATGGCTATTTGTCTGTCCGTCCGCCCTCGGATCTTTAAAACTACTGAGGCTAGAGGGCTGAAAATTGGTATGTTGATCATCCACCCTCCAGTTATCAAATATACCAAATTGCAGCCCTGTAGCCTCAGTAGTTTTTTTTTTTTTATTGAAGGTTAAAGTGAGCCATGATCGTGCGTCTGGCACTGCTATAGGTGCCAACAACACAGACCACCACAGGGCCGTGACTCAAAGTTTCATGGGCAGCGACCGAGAGTTTCATACAGTATTATATGCTGTACAGAAAACTTGTTTCCGAATTCTTTTTACATTTTTTTACCATTTCAGTCTTTGTTGCACCACATGCAAAGCAAACATTTCATCTCCACAGCTTCAATTTTTTCTTTCATTTGAATCCATCATACAAATTTCACTTCTATAAGGTGAGTTAGTTCAACATTTCCATCATACACTTCTATAGAGGCTTTCCACAAGCACTCCAGTTCATTTTCAAACCCTTGGCACGTACCCAGCTATTCTGTGACTTTTCTTGTCACTCATTCAATCATTATCATTTGCATTAATATTACTTCCGATATGAATTTTTCGTAGCACTATTTAGTTCCATTTTCCTGGTTTCTATTGGCACTCATATCCATCATCTTGACCACATTAAGTCTCAAAAATCTCTTCTTGCAAATACTTTGAAAATGTTTCACTGTTTTCTGGAATCAGTTTTTCTTCACTATCCCTATTCATCTACAATACACCTACCATTCTATATTCAGCTCATGGTCCATTTCCCTGTCCCACGTCTTTGCACCTACATTAGGCAGCCATTGAGACAATACAATCTTATCTCAGACAGACACTTACACCAAATCAAACATTCGCCCATCTAACTATTTTAATTTAAGCTTCACTCCATCGTAAAAACTTATAATTTTTTTTAAACCTAGATTTTACACTGCACTTTGCCTACTCTATGCCCTCCACATTGCCTCTATATCACATCTGTTACAAGCTTTTCCTAAGTACAACTACGCCATGCACAGACATTATTCTATTACTTTTAAACTTCTGTTACTTTAAAACTTACATAACGTTTTCATATGAGACATTTGATCCACATTTCATCTTTTTTTGCATAAACACCAGCTGTTCTTCTCTCAATAATTCTTGCGTCACCTGTTTTACTTTCTAAATCCGAATCTTATTTTACACCTCCACTCGGTGCTTATTAACACAGCAACCTATAATTTTAGGCTTCCTTTATTATCTTTACCTTATACAAAGGAATAAAAATGATGCCTCTAAGGTATTACTTAGGAAACTTTTTCATCTAAACATAACTTAAAAACCCTGGTCAACCACACAATCACTCTTTCCCAATCATAGCGTAGTATCTCTATTCTGTTCCCGTCAACACATGGCTGCTTTCCGTTCCGAAACCTTTCGTTTGCCTTCCTTATATCAAAAACAGCCACCCTCCACTCTAAAATCATTCCAGCGACCTAGAACTGCATCCACTTTCGACAGACTTCTCCATTGGTATCTTTCATGCTAAAAGCCATACGGTCATGAAACTTTCTTTCTGTATATACTTTCTTGTAGAACAACTTATTCTTCTTCAAGTACTCGCACAAGTTCATTCATCTGTTTTCAGCACTTGACTTCTTTTTCTGTCTCACTTGGTAATTGACTATAGGCTATTCACCTCCTTGCACGTGATCTTCATTTCTGTCATCTAGCCGTATTTGTCACAAAAATCATTGTTCAGATGTTTTCAGTATTTCATTACTCCTTTACACTCACTTCCCTTTTACCACTTTATTCAGCCTCTTGTATACCACTGCATGAACATCTCTTTTATACCTTTCAACTGCACTTCAAACAAACATTTGCCATGACCTACTTGTTCCATTCCTTCTTCCTACGCCCCCGTAACGGCAACGACTCACTTACGAACAAGTCACCTCATTATCTTAAGCTCTAGACTGTTTTTATCAATCTTATCGTGACATGCTACTCTCACCTCGCTAATACACACACTCTTTCTTTCTAATGCAGCACTCACACACAAAAAACACGCACGCACATATCTGTATATCGGCGGTGCGCGAATAAACATGAAAGTGGTTGGTGCTGGACTTCAGGCTTTTATTTTTGTGGTATTTGCTTACGCTCGCAGTCACTCACATACACACACACGCATATATATATATATATATATATATATATATATATATATATATATATATATATATATATATATATATATATCATACGAACGTACGGATAGAATGACGTCGCGATAACCAAGTCATAGCAGTAACTAACCGTAATTTTTTCTTCAATTTTGCCCTGCTATTTAGAAAGTTAAGAGCTGGCGTGACTCAACCTTGATAATATTATAATGAATGAAGTCCAGTTAATTTGTTAAATATGAAAAGAGCCATATATCTTTATGTGAGATCAAACACAAAATAGCAAAAAAAGACAAACTTTAGGACCTAATTGCTTACTTTGAAAGTATAGAATGCAGAAACCGTAAGAGCGACATGACTCAAAATAGTCAAACTTTCATAACCTAACCTAACTTAAACTGACTTGGGGCACTGCCTCTTACCTGAACGGGGTCCCCCAAACATCTGCGCCCCCTATCCTAAAGTTTCCTAAACGGCCCGGCAACAACAATCAAGAGTTACAATAAATGTACGTCAAGTTTAACGTCATATAATTTTCCTCTTTTGAAGGAATGGAGAGATCAGTACAACTTGCATTCCCCCACTTCACAAAATTTCACCTGTAGTACTTCACTTCATCTCGCTGGATTTCGTGTATTTTTGAGAACCGAAAGTGAGTTGAAATGCAATATATTAATCATTCTGAGCAAGAGCAAAATATGCAGGCATAGTACTTCACACTGCTGAAGCTTCTGAACAAATTTTGATGAGAAAAGAAGAAAGCACAGTCAGGGAAACGAAAAGTATCTTAAAAAATCATTCTTAACATCCCTGAGAATAATATATTACTCTCGTTGTTGCTGTTGGTAGGGAAGGTGTTTTTGCCAAGCAATGAGGTTATTATTACCACGTAAGTAGCGGATAATGACGCTTATATGGAAAAAGCTGGAGCCCTTTCTAGGTGGCCGGAGCAGCATGAAAAGTCGACTAATAATCATCCTGGGATCTTTGAATTCAGTCCAGTACACGAAATGAAAAATCGAGAAGCTAAAATGCTTCCTCGCGGGACGGCAAACGAAAGAAAACTTCTGAAAAAATTCCTCTCGTTTTTCGTATCACGTAAAGCATATTTATGAAAGGCAGGGCTGACATTTTTAAGTTGTTTGAGTTTTAATTTCCGCATTAACGAAATCAACTGAGCCTGGCGCTTTTTATTGTGAGAGGTCAAACAAACTTCATCAATGCAAATGAAAAAAGGATAAAAAGGAAAATAAAAAATCAAGTCGTGAGAATATATTTTCGACTGGGGTCTAAAGTTTTCATTTACATTTATTTGACGTGTGCAAATGCTTCCGCCGGGAAGATCAGGACGTTTTTAATCTAATGATGACGCTAAGTGTATTCATTTCCATTTAGTAACTAAGGTTTTAGCACCTGGCTCCAGCCTCCATGTTTTATTCATCGATGCGATGACAGCCGTTCTTTTTAAAGGGCGTTTATGGATGACATAAGCACCTGACGCTCATGACTTCTTCAGAAATTATGGCATAAGAGTGAAGAAGAGAATCAACCCAATAAAATAACAAAAATAAGAACCAACCGAGTAACAAAAATAGTAAGTTGTTTTTGCATCTTGTGGACACGAGAAATAGCTGTTGTCTCGAGGTGTTATTTATTTCGTAGGAATGTTAGACGTGTTTCTTTATAAACTATTACATATCAACGACGATGTACATCAAAGAAATAATGAAGCGAACAAAATAACCTTGGGAACTCCAGAGCTTTATTCCTCCTGATCCGTTGTTGCTGAGTATCTAATTTTAATGAACTCTGCGGCACATATGTTTTGGTTCGATTTTTAAAAATTCTGAATAGCAATGAGAAGTGCAAATGTGACTGGTGTATTTACATGTTCCAAAAACCATTGCTCTGCTAGTCTGACTGCACACACATTTGAATTTCTACAAAGGTTCGTCACTGCTCTATCATTTATAACTTGAAGATTACTGGTAATCTGGTTCTACGTCTTTTTCTAAGTTTCAAAGGTTCCCCGATTAGTGGCGTGCTGTGGACCTTATACCAATAATAAGCAAGGCAGCATGAATTATTTTCGAAATGAACGGTGTTTAAGACCTTTGATTTAAACTTCTGTTACAAATTCAGAAAGCGCGTCAGGATATCCTCAAGGTTTCAGTAAGATTACAAAATGTGCTCATAGCCTACATCTATTACGAAGAGACTTTCCTCTTGCGTACCCACGTGGGTAGCGTGCAAGGTATCCAACATTTCAAGTGAATAGCTGTGGTCATGAATCTTAAAATGGATTTCATGTTATTCCATTATACTTTAATATTAGCCGTCTAGAATGAGTATCCTTCTAGGATATGACTCTGCGGTAATTTATAAATTTTACACTTTAAAATGCAAACAGTTCATTAGATTACAGTCTTACATAGCTTTAGCCAGCTCAAACAGTTCATTAGAATAAAGCTTAAAACACCAAATTGAATGTAAGGATGTGCCCTTACACTACGTTCCAAGTTTGCACTTTAAAATGCAAACAGTTCATTAGATTACAGTCTTACATAGCTTTAGCCAGCTAAAGACTTTCGTGCGCTGATTTTTCAAAATAGGATGCTGAGTGAGAATGTAGTTCACACTGCCTTCAGAACTCATTGTGAAAGAATTACAGTTGTGTAGTGATTATTCAAGTCGAATCAAAACTTCGGAATGCTGTTCATCATTGCTTGTTTACTATGTACAAAAATATTTATCTAAATCTAGATATTGCTTTTCAATTTCCTGTTGAACAGAATAGAAGAATTTAGGATCTGTTGTGTTGTCGAGTTCAAATTTTATTGTTTTAAGAAAGTAGAATGTACTAAAATAATAATGTATCTTCTTTCGAGCACGAACACTCTGTGTGGACAAATATACAAAGATAGGTTTCTTTTCCAAATGCAGATATCAGTCAAACTGTAAATACTGTATAAGGAAACAACTCCGCGCTAACATGTCTATCTCAAAGCAATATACGGATTCAGCGAACTGTTACATTTTCAGGTTTAAATAGAGCGAAACACGACAGGTTGGAATCACTTTTTCGAGTTCAGACAATACAGCAGATACAAAAATAAAACGCCGGCGATCCAAGGACTTTAGCTTCAAGTTTTTTTTTTTTTGTCCTTGGTTAGCACATACGAACTCAGCCAAGTATCGCTTTCCACAGTGAGACATTTCGTATTTATAAAGAGTTGCATGTATTTGTCAAGTTGAAATAGTAGGTTACTTGGTAAGCAGTCAAAGCAATGTTTTTATGCTCATATTCTGCCTAAGGGTTCAGGTTACTTTTATTTAGTAGGGGAGAAAGCTGCTGCTTATGTGCGATTCTGTACGGAGTATATCAAAGAACGCTACCTTAACCTAATCTTTCGTTCCAAGTTCTGAAAAAAATGTGCTTGTTTTAGGAACATTATTATAAAATGACCGTTGAATATTTTGCTGAACGAGAGCCTAAGCTAGTATTATGAAATAGCAGCCCAATCCAAAAAAAAGAGCAGCAAACAAAAGGCAGCTCTAACCCATACAAAATTGGCCACCTGAACGGACAACGAACGGTTCCCGCCGCCTGAGAGAGAGAGAGAGAGAGAGAGAGAGAGAGAGAGAGAGAGAGAGAGAGAGAGAGAGAGCCGTCTTCTGGGATGACACGTATTGAGAAAGTAATTCAGATATCCAATTACAATCCATTACAAAGTCTTTATTCTGCCATTGCTTTTTTCCTCGCCTTTATGTGCTCGAGACTTTTGTAATCTATATTATCATCAACCATCGTTCCTTTCATTATCTTCTTTCAAGTCCCCAGGTAACTCAAGTGCCGTCTTTCCATTTTTATCGTTCTTCTTCTCTCCTTCTCTTTTCATGACTGGTCTCTGAAGTTGTTCGACATTCGTTTGAATATGTTTTTGTCGGAGCTCTGTGTTGATATACACAGTAATTATTCTCCTCAGATTTTGTTTGATTGAATCCTCTTCCCGCTACCCTCAGACTTTTTCTCCCAACGTCATAATTATATTTCCCATTTGCAGAAGTCTTAGATACTGGTTTTTATCTCGGTCATCTATTAATTTATTCATCTCTTATGTTTACCTGTCCTTCTCCCGCAGTGATTATTTTCGTTCTTTATCTCTATTGACTTTATTTCTCTCCTCTTAATCTCCATTTCCCTCATTTTTCTTTATCCTAATCCTGCTTCTTTTTACATTTCCCCTAATCACTGTTTCACTCGCCAAACACTGTTTTTACATATTTAATTGAGTTCACGCTTTCTTCGTTATACACTGCTTCACATCTCTCTCTCTCTCTCTCTCTCTCTCTCTCTCTCTCCATCAAGGAAGACCTTCGATGTAAGGACCTGAGCTATCCTCAAAGGTTCGGACCCTCCTACTGTAGACCTTCCCTTAGCACCTCCCCTTCAAGTTCTCCTCCTCTGTTTCTCCTCCTACACCCCCATCCCTTTCTCCTCCTTAGTTACTCCTCAGTTTCCTCCTCCCTCAAGACCTCGACTAATTAAGTCAATTAAACTCTTAGCTTGTCAGATAATTAACACGACTTGAGACTCCCTGGTTAGTTATGCTCTTTCCGGGGCCCCATCGTCTTAGATATTCCAGAAGGGAGTGGAAAGGAATGAGGAGGAGGAGGAGGAGGAGGAGGAGGAGGAGGAGGAGGAGGAGGAGGAGGAGGAGGAGGAGGAGGAGGAGTAAGGAAAGATCTCCTTCTAGCAGCGTCTTAAACCCTTTCAAGATCTGATGGAAGGGGCGAAGAGAGAAAATAAAACAGGAAAATGAAAAAAAAAAAAAAAGGCGATTTGCTGAAGGGCACCAGACAACAATGTCTACAAATATATGAGCCGTTATGATCAGACAGCTTACGCGATCAGAGTCAAAGTTGAAGGTGTCTGTCAAGCCTAAGTTATTCATGTAGAAAATTTGCTTTATTTGCTATAAGCAAAGACTTTGTACTATGCAGCTGTTCTACGGAGGTTCTGGGGCCGGCTGACCAAAGTCAAATACATACTTGCAGGCTTCATGGCTAGGGAATACATAGCATACCAGTTCCTTTGCGTGGATACGTATATGGATGAAAAATATCTAGAACGCTGTTAATTATAATTGCAATTTGCAATTTTAGCCTGCTTTTAAAGTTTTTCCAGTGAAATAATATACGATAGAAAAAATATGAAGTGCTGCAGATATCCTTCGCCAAAGGTACCCGCAGAATACTATGTGCCTGTATAAAAAAGTTCAAATTTTGCACATGCGTTGATGTCAGTCTGGAACCCCATCAGCCTTTTGTAGGAGTTATAAATTCGTGCGTCTTGCTCAACGAAAGTCACTGTACTGTACATAGCGCACAAGAACCATTTCATTTACTTTGAAATGTAATCTTCATTTCAGTTTAATGACGTTTCTTGCGTGAAACTTCCTTTTGACAGAAAAGATTAGAAGAAGAGGTTAAATAATAAGTGCATATTTGCAATTTTTTCCTCTAGCCCCACTTGCCAATGGACGTCTGCTGCCTGCTGTTCTCATTGGAAAACGGGTAACTGTAGCCCCCGACTTCCAAATTCAGTGTCAGTTTCATTTGGAATTCGTTGTTGAACGCGACATTTAATAGAATTGTTCATGATGTATATCACAATAATTAATTACCTGCTCTAAATAACTAACTTGAAGGCCATTATTTTAAAGGTTAAAAGTCACAAATAGTTAGCTTTGTCAAACCTTGCGAGCGTAGTACCACCTGGTCCTGTGTTTATTCTCTTACAATACTGTGTATTGGAAAACAAAATTGGCTGTCACAAATATGCGCTGAAGGCTTGTGAACCGTTACAATATAGCCACTTTAAAGGTTAATTATTGAGTAGTCACTTAATAATAATCAGTTTCTTAAATACTTATATCAATAAAATGTTATACTTGAAGTCTGAAGATAAATTGATAAGAATAAGATAATAAATCATTAAATAACTGCAAATAAAGTAAGAGAAAGTTTCCTGAAATCTTTATCGAGTTATGAGCACGATGCTTCAAATTGAAAAATTCCCCACTGCTTATTCTCACCCAGTTAGGTGCTGCGCAAACATTGTGCCTTGCGTTTCTATTTTGATACAATCTGTTCGTCTCGAATCATCGAATCCACAGTGATTGATAAAAAATCGCAGTAATGAAGGAGGGATTTTTTTACTTTTAAACGTTTGCACACTTTCAGGAATTAATCTGACCATTTTACATAAAAATTCTAACTGAATGCAAAAACCTTTAAGCACTTGCAGATTATTTTTTCAAAAGTAACGAGAATCTGACTATAAAACAAGATCATAGACATTCTTCTGTTTGCTGTTTCGCACCTCATCTGTCGGCCTCTTGATCCTCCGATATCTTTTTCTGCTAATTTCCATCCTTACGGATTCTCTATTCCCTTTATTTTAACTTCCTTTCACTCGATGTCAGTCGCTCTCCTCCTCTCAATCCAGAGCCCTTTTTTTTTTTCTCTTCTCTCCTTTCTCCTTTCTCACTTTCTGTGATTTCCTTTATTCCCTGCGCGCATTCCTTCTTGTTTCTCCTCCACTCGTTCCAAGACCCCTTCTTCCCAGACATCGACATGGGATTTAACCTTCCCCCGAGCGGCGTTGCTTTGTGCCCTGGGGCGTGTAACATGAGGGGAGAGGCGTTTAATGTGTTAAAAAGGGGACTGCAAAGGGGTAATTAGAAGACGGCCCTGAGACGGTACCACCTTAATGGAGACGCTGAGACTAGCTGAGACTTAGGGCGCCTTTGCCGAGATCCGCCGCCTCCGACCCATCTCTTTTCATTGACTTTCGGCGCTGTTTCACCAGCATTCGACGGCGATCCGACATTCCGGGCAAGGACTCGAATCGAGTCGAGTTGCTGGGAGGTTAACTACGACTGTGACGCGCGCACTCATCCTAAAGATGATCATAACAGCGCTCTCATTTGCTTCGACATCTTTCCAGATGGAAGACTTGAATTCAGTTCAGAAAGAGAGGCTGTTGTTTTCTATGAAGTTGCCGCGAAGGCAACGCTTCTGCCCTTTCCCAAACAAGATGATGTTCAAAGGACTTTTTATATTGCCTGATTTAACTACAAGACCCCAAATCCTTATTAAACAGCCTTTCTTCGCTCATTTTATTCACCTGACGTTGTTTTCGTCATTAAGTGTAAGGTGCTTGGCTTCCATTATAACATTACGGTAATATTCACATTCACACTTCATGCGATGTATCTGGAAATTAATACGGACGCACATGCACACACACACACACACGCACACACACCTATGTATATATATGTGTATATATATTATATATATATATATATATATATATATATATATATATATATATATATATATATATATATATATATATATATATATATATATATATATATATACATACATATATCATTGAGGATATCTAGGTGAATATCATGTATGAATTTATGTATATATGAATATACATCTTTATCGATAGATAACAAGATAAATAGCATGCGTTTATAAATCTATACTGGATCATTACATAAGCATGTCCATGGTCATAGGTAAATACTGAAACAGGTTACATCAGTCGTAGATAGATTGGAGAGTTGACATAGTTTAACGTTAGTGAACATGTGCAGCACATGTCAACATACATAAGACCGATTTTTTGTCCAGCCAGCTTAGCGAAAGCACAGCGGGCTATACAGAAGAAAAAATAAACATGTAAACCTGAAAGACACACGTGCTCTTGCGTATTTACAGATATGTGATATCGATCCCACACTTGGGACATATTGTTGACGTCCGGTGACTCCTTGACTTCACCGAAGCTAAGCTACATAAAATCTTTTCATAATATTTCAGGTTATACAATAAGTTCCTAAATTTTGTTTCCGCTTCCTCATCACCCGAGTGTGAATAATGTTATAAACTAAAGTACTTTCCAAAAACTCCTTTCTTGCGCGTTTTTTTATTTTTTTTTTTGTTGTTGCCTATTTTTGAGCTGGCCATGGCACTCATATTTCCAGTTTTATTGAAAGGACACACTTACAGTACATCAAAAGCAAATCTCTTGTCATCTTATCCTACTTCTTCATAAGTAAAAACTAATTCAGCAGTAACAAGTAGGTATTTTGACCTCAGTTATTCGCAGCTTAGCTAAACGTTGATGATTACTGAAGTTGCAATGCGACGTTCAGAGCTGCAGAGGCCCATTCATTATTTTCATATAAAATATTTTGTTACAGTTAACATGTGATTTCTGAAACACCCCTGGGATATTCGGATGAATCATAGGATGGATTCTTCAAACTTAACAATGGACTTGCTTATAAATTTGATTTCATTTGTATTGTAGAAAAAGAAATGGTATTCTCCTTACCACGATGCTTAACAACTTAGCAAGGTCAATGATCATTTCCACGAATTTGACTGGAGTTTTGAGCAAACTCTATTTTCATTTCTGTTAAATAATGAAAGTAACATCGTGCAGCTGAATATTTTGATGTTAGTGTTGAATATCTGTCCATCAATAATTAATTCCTTCTCTTTGAAAATAAACTGTAAACACACACGCACACATATACACATAGGTGTGTGTGTGTTTTGTATTTCCACGATGGCCACGTGGATGAAGTATATAAAAAGTCCTCACGTGAAAATAAAAGAAGGAGGCACCAAAGATTTTCAACTTCTACTCCAAAGTCATCTATATATATATATATATATATATATATATATATATATATATATATATATATATATATATATATATATATATATATATATATACACACACATATACATATATATATATGTATATGTATATGATGATTATTACCACTTTTGTACGTGATTCATTTATCACACATTACCACAGGTGAAAAATAAGTACCTACACCCCGTCTCTTATTTTTCACCTGTGGTAATGTGTGATATATATGTGTATATATATATATATGTATTTATATACATATATACAGTATGTATATATATAAACATAATATATGTATATATGTATGTATTATGTATGTATGCATAATTTTCTGAAGATTGATTATCTTAGCATAAGATCGGGGGTCGAGAAACGTAGACTACTGAGAACACATCTTCCGGAAGCCGTCATTTATCTTGAGCTGAGAGACGTTCATCCCACACACCATAGCACAACACAGTCAGCACAAGATTCAATACTTGGCATTATTAAGAAAGAACTGCTCTAGTTCATTTTTGAGCGAGGACGATTGAAAAGTTCCAGCTCTTCATTTTTAACGTAATTCTTTTTTTTTTTTTTTTTTCCTACCCGAGGATAAACCTATTAAAGTAGGATGCGTCATTTGCTTCAATCCTCAAGGCACTGCTCCATTATGTGTACCTCAGAGGAAAATCCGTCTGAGGAATCCGAAAGCCAATAAGTAACGCGATTGTCCCCGAACTCGTAATGCCTCTTGTGAGGGTTTTCCTCTCGTTGTCTCTGAAGGAGCTTCTCTGGGGGATTCTTCTGGCCTGGATCTGACACAACACCTCTGACAAGGGAGCTGCTGGTCTTGAACCCCACAACCCCTTCGTTTGCGATTACATCTTTTACACGAGATTTGGGGGAAGCGACTTTCTCATCCTGTCTTTGGCAAAATAAACTTGTATCCATATTTCAAGTTATTTAAGATCTTTAAGAAACACTAGTAGAAGTGATAGTTAAGTATTTATTTATCATAAGTCGATATTATAATATGATAATAAACAATTTATCCATAGGTTGTAAAAAATAACTCGTTCATAATGTCTGGTGATTAATGCTTAGAAATTTAGAGCCTTTTATATATATATATATATAATATATATATATATATATATATATATATATATATATATATATATATATATATATGTATATATATATATATATATTATATATACATACATATATATATACATATATATATGTATATAATATATATATATATATATATATATATATATATATATATATATATATATATATATATATATATATATATATATATACATAAATTATCAAAAATGTACACTGACAGAACTAAAGGAGTTGTTTTCGTGTGTTTCTTTCACAGCAGGTTTCGGCCTTTAATCGAACGCTCTCCAGGGCTCTTCTTCCCACCTCACCTTCCAGGACCTCTTGCTTCTCACCTGTTCCCTCATTTGAAAGGTAAGGACTACAGCTCTGTGTTTATTCTACAATTACATTTAATTAGCAGCATTCATCTCAAACTGAAGTCAGATTTATATATATATACACACATGTATATATATATATACACACACACACATATATATATATATATATATATATATATATATATATATATATATATATATATATATATATATGTGTGTGTGTGTGTGTGTGTGTGAGTATGGTGTGCATTTTTAGTTTATGCCTGTACATTTGTAGGATCATATCTCGTTTTATTCTGATCAGTTGAACTTGGCCAATATATGAAGAAATAAATTAATTAGTGAACAATAAATAAGACCATAAATAATGTCTAAGGTAAGATAATAGATAATTAAACGAGATTTCTGAGGCCTTTGTATCTTGCCATATTTGACTCCGCAAAGCACCACTGCTGCGACAAGCACGTCTTCTTTAAATAAGCACAGAATAAAGAGAATCTTAGGGAAGACAGCAGTCTGCAATAAAGTCATTTCTGCTTTGTTTCCTTGACAGGATTTCCCGGACTTTGCTCCTGTTGCCCCATCAAACCTCCATCGTTCAATCCGCTGTCAAGCTTAGGGCCGACCTCGCTGGCTAACCCTCTGTCATCGCTGACCAGTCAGACGCCCTCCTTGGCCTCACTGGCAAGTCAGACGCCACCCTCCCTCGCTTCCCTCACGAGCCAGACGCCCTTGGCGTCACTCAGCAGCGACCCGCGGAGTTCCAGCGTGGCCGAGCTTCGTCGGAAGGCACAAGAACACTCAGCCGCGGTGCTGCAGTCGCTGCATGCAGCTTCGCTTCACAACCTGCAGCAGTCGCTTCATCAGTCGTCAGCCCTTAACATTGAGAACCTCCTGAAGAACGAATCACCTGCACCAGCAGAAAGGGAAAACTCACAGTAGTGCTTTCATCTTGCCCCTTAGCGTTGTTATCACTTGTTTTCTTCTTCTTCTATCACTCATTTCTGGAGAACTAGTCCTTTGTCTTACTAAGATCTTTTACCCTGAGTGTTCTGCATTTCCGTACTTACTTTTCTTCCGATTGAATGTGGTTTCCTAGCAAGAGAAAACTGATTTGCTCGTTGATGAATCTCAAGTATCTTGTATGAGTCAAGTTGAATTGTTTACTTATCTCTGTGAATTTTCAGCTAACTTAGGAAGAAGAAGAAGAAGAAGAAGAAGAAGAAGAAAAAATATAAGAAATAGCTCTTTTCACACAAATTTCCCTTAAAAGATAGTCGATGCTTGTTCCCCAAGTAGAACTTCCAGTGTATGTCAACTTTCTACCTTTTGGAATATGATACAATGGTTATATACGGCCACGTATGCTGTAGATATCCTATATAATCATGTGGGTCCTGAGTTTGAGAGAAATTCATAGCCTTAGTATACGTTAAACAAAGAAAAATTCAAGTCTTTAAGGAAAGGCAGTCCTTGTGATGGAAGGTTAACGAGGGCTCGGATACTGAAAGTTTTTTTTATTAACAAGGGAAGTAACAATATTCTATCAAATATCTTGTTAATCTTGTAGAGGGAAAAAGTAAGATTTTGTTACAAGAAACATTACCGTTTAGGCAATTTTTAACTGCTGATGATTTCTTCAGTGATAACAGTATTAGCACTTTTGAATGCTGATGAATAATTCAGCAGAAAGAAAGGCAATCTAAACTTTTGTTCCGTGAAATCTCGTTTGAGAAAATACTTGGACATGACGCGTGGTTTTACGGCTCAAGCGACTGGTCGACCGAAGCCTCGACGGTAACCGACGATTTTGCTGATCACCTCATGACAAATTGAAGCAATAAGTTACTGTATAACAGATGGCTTAAAAACCGGTATAATGATAATGATGACAATAATAACATTAATTCTAATAATAGTGAAACTAATTATAATGATACCTATTAGGTAAATAAGACACTGATTATTATGTTCTGTTGAGATAACATTTCGGTAGAGCATAATGCTTTTAATCTGTAAAAAGGAAAAATATGCGTTGAATCCCGTCATAAAAAGGTATATGTAAATGACTTTGTACATTAGATATTTTTTTCTTAACGTGTTATATTTACAAACATATTAACAGATAAGTACATAACTATTGTCGTTTGAATTGTGTAGTGATTCTAGTAGTCTGTAAATAACATGTCGTTCTCTCTGTGCCAAAGACCTCCTCACTCGCTCTCTCTCTCTCTCTCTCTCTCTCTCTCTCTCTCTCTCTCTCTCTCGCCGCCACTAAGGGATGGGATCACAGCATACAAGGCTACCTACGAATGCAGCTTTTTTCTCTCCTTCCTTTTTTGTTCCCTCCGGAGTTCGACGGGACGGGCGACTTGGTTTCCCTATCCCTGTCGAACCAAGGATTGCAGGAAACGAAATAGAAAGTGAGCATAAATGTGAGTAGGTGTGCCTCCAAAGTATAAAAGAAAAAAACGAAAAGAAAGGATTTCGGGTCAGTAGGTAGTCTGGGAATTCCACGAGGACTCTCATAAGATTTTGGTCCGGTTCCACGCGAATCAGTAGGCCAGTTTGCTAACAACTTTGTTTCGAATCCTTGTTATTCGGTAGGCCACCGGGCTTAAAGAATTGTTGTCTAAGGATTATACTTTTATAAGGAATAGAAAGCATCTTCGTTGAGCGAACGGAATGAAAATCATTTTTACTTTTCGATTTGATGGTCTTGAGCTCATTTTGTATTAGGTATTGCAAATAACAGCTATCATAATATATATATATATATATATATATATATATATATATATATATATATATATATGTATATATATATATATATGTATATATATATAAATATTCATATATGTATATATACTGTATATATTCATAAATGTATATATATACGTATATATATATATATATATATATATATATATATAAACATTCATATATGTATATATATACATATATATAAATATTCATATATGTATATATATATATATATATATATATATATATATATATATATATATATAATTATTTAATTTAATTTTTTTCATATATTACTGCCTTCCGTTCAGACATAATGATGTACAGTATGCGCATGGTACGGACTTTTTACAGTGTGTGCAAGTGTACGCGCAGAAATGTATTCTTAGAGTCGATTTATAAATACACCCGTCTACACGAATATATTGTACATCTTTCACTCTCGTCTGCACAAATATTCGAGGCGTGCATCTACGTCTTCAAGGGTGCATGTAGAGTATATGAACTTATATACCCCTATCGAACTGTGAACTCCTGTAAACATTGTCAGCAATTGAGTAGAGATACGCACACCTGAATTTCTGACGAAAAGGCCGACGGGGTAGACAGCAAACGCACTTTGGCAGCCCAAGCTCGAAGAAGAGAAAAATGAGAGCGAAAAAAAGACCTGATCCCCACTCGTGGGAGTGGTCGTATGTGTTGACCCTTCCTTCCTTCCTTCCTTCCTTTCTACTGCTTTTTTGTACTGATAAGGCAAAGTGTATATATGAAAGATATATTGATATATAACAATATTAATTAATGTGCAGGGAAGAAATGATCCCATCTCGATGAAAATGGAAGTCAGTATCACAGGACCAATTCGTGCTTGCAACATTTGCCCCTCACGAGAACAGTGCGAGTTTTACGGCAATAATGCAGCAAAGCAAAGCTTAATTGTGATCGTGCATCAAGCTTCATAATGGTAATCATAATATCATCATCACCCTGTGCAGCTCTTACACAACCGTTGGGTCCTCACGGCCTGCAGCTCTCCTTTAGACTGTCTTTTCCTTGAGTCCTGCACCTCCAGCCCCTCCTCTGATGAAGGAAGGATCTTGCAGGAGTGTCGATGGACCTCCTAAAAGACATCCTGACATATTGTTATGAGTTCCTATCCTCCGCTCGTCTCATTCACGTTCTGTCCGTGATGCTTTTTTCCTGCCGTGTTTTATTTTGGCATCTAAATTAAGCTTCAGATAATTCATTGTTCTGTCTGCTTTCGTTGAAAATGCTCAGAATTCTATTTTTATGATCGCTGTGAAATCGACTATTATTCAAGTTTAAACCGCGAGGTGTAGAGCCTTATATCGATTCCAAAAGACATCCAGCGTTTCTGGTGTTCGATTTCTCCTGCCTTTCCGCCATCTAGCTTTGCTGAGTCCTGCTTTTTTTTCATTTTTGAGATTCTTAGGTTTACAAGCAACTGTTATTGTTGAGATCGTGAAATTACTATGATATGCTCCTCCAAAAACCTTGTGCCCATCAAAAAACAAAAAAAATGAGCATACGTTATCAAATGTCTTTATTACTTTATAAAATCATAATTCGTTTTCGAAGAATTCGAAGACCTCCCATCTGCTTATTTGAACACATAAAGATATGAATATTGAAACCCCCGTGTATTTTGCATACTTCAATAAAGAACTGAAATTGATAGACACGTTTTCCAGAGTGCATTTGTGTATAATCATCTGATGTGAAAGCAGCTCACACCAGTCTTTGCTGAGTGAAGAAGGAAAAGCTTCAACATAAATACAGTCTTTCCTCGTTTTCCTTATTTTTTTCCTGAAATTAATTTCATTTCGTTACCTTTAAACCCCGTTTATACTGATACTTTTTATCAATGTTTTTCTAAGATCCAAGAAAATATATATGAAAAATATTTCTCTAATCCTAAAATCTTCCTCTGCGCAAGTTTTGTGACCCTCTAATCCTTCACTGGCACTGACCCCTTTAGCTTATCCTCAGAAATCGATCCCCCACAAAAAGACAAAAAAATACCTTTAGAGGCAATACAAAGCCAACTTGGCTTTAACTATTCATTGTTTACTGTAAAATATAAGTGTTACCTGGTATTGTTCGTTTTATTACCCTCAGTAGTTGACAGCTGATGTCTGACTCCTATATTCTCCGGCTGACCCTGATTGAGTGTTCAAGAAATCTTTGTAGTTTCTCATACTTTCTCTTCAAGTAATGAAATCGCTCGCCAAGTCAAGCTACTTCGAGGTAATAATGAAGACAATTAGATAAGCCATCAGTTAAAACATGTCTTTGTTCATTATTCATTTTTAATGAAGAAGAAATTTATTAGACAAAAAGGTAGGATGGTGCTTTATCTACAGTAAGAACTAGCAAAGATAACTAAACCTCCACAAATATTTCCAACTATAACTTGAAAGTTCCTGACCAGAATGAAATGAAATATGGAAGTAGGAAGTGCTTGACTTTTCTGACGTTCGTTGCCTTGTAGAACTTGCGTGAATGAACATGGTGACCATAACGTCTTGGAAAATATTTATCTAATCGAGAAAAAAGAAATTTATACACAGTCACGTTCCGTGGAATACGGTATCTTGACCTAAATAGGAAACATTCAGAAAAGCAAGCCGAATTTCGATTATTTTAGTACAATTGCGATTCCTGATAAAAGTTTGGAGCAAACAACTTCTCATCAGTACTAAACAAATATTCTTGTCTTTTCATAATTTGAGAATACATGAAGCCAGAAATAAGGGGCCTTATCTTTAAGTAAACTACTGTACTACTAATGTTGAAATAGACTGTGTGAGCACATTTATTTGAACACGGAGATAAAACCTAAATAGATTTTTAAATGGGATAGTTACATAAATATCTCATTTCTGACAAAACGAGAGAAAATTAAGCAGAGTAAGCATCAAACTACAGAGCTCAGAGGAACTGAAATACGGTTCATAAAGCAATACAGTAGGCTTAAGATAGCTAGTTCCTCAGGAAAGGACTTTTAGCAACATGGCCCCAGGATCGTTACTTTTCTAACCTAAAATGCTCATTTTAAAACTAGCCTGCAGTCCCTTCAAAAATTAATGGGCAGCTGTCTCGACTGACTTTAAAAGAAGCTCACTCGCGTAATCGGAGATCAAATTGCGGGAGGAACTGATTGACAGTCGCGCCGACGCCATATTCTGTCATGAGCGATCAGTAAAAACTAACGCGTATATGAGAAACTAACGTTGAGGAAATGAGTATATAATCTTTAATTAGAAAAATGGAATAATCCGTTATGTGTATATTATCTTATTTCACATAACTACAGTTTTTACAAAATTCCACGAGTTTTGATATGAATAGCCTACAGCAATCCTTGTCGCGAAGCTTCGATGCGAAAATGAGAAACTTATCGCAAAGGAATACTAAGTTCAGGCATTTTCCTTTTAGCTTTATTTATTTTCATAGATCCCTCGTGTAATGCAAGGATGAATCCGGTGAGACAATCTAGAAATATTCCAGTGATAATCAGATTCGAATTCAGTTCCGAGTCATTCAGTGATTCGTTTCAAACCATTTATAGGTGCTTTTTGCCAAAGTGCCCAATGAAAAGGTTGTGTTATGATATTCAAAATATGCTGTCATTCCCAAGATGACTTATAGTGCTGGAGGACTTTTGTAAGGTAGCAGAACTGATATAATGTTATATCAAAAGCTTTCTCTATGACAGCACTAAATTACTGCATTTTATTGCCATGCACAACCTATGATTACAAACAGCTTATCATTATCACAACAGATGAATAAATGAAACGATTTTCCAGATAATGAATGAGTCCACTCGGTCACTGTTAACTATAAGTAGTTTACAGGCAAGGGAAAAGGTCTATATACACACAAACACAGACATATATATATATATATATATATATATATATATATATATACATATAGTATATATATATATATATATATATATATATATATATATATATATATATATATATATATATTTAAAAACTTTTAAAAAATCATGATACAGAAAATAAATAAAAAACGAAAAGAAAATTTTACTATTAAATACAAAGAGAACAGACAATTATAATTATGTTCAGTCTATGTCTGTTTGTACAGTTTTAATTTGTTTATATTTTTATATTTCCATTTTGTCTTTTGTATGAGTTTTAATTATATATTATATATATATATATATATATATTTTATATATATATATATATATATATATATATATATATATATATATATATATATGTATATATATATATATATATATATATATATATATATATATATATATGTATATATATATGTATATATATATGTATATATATATATGTATATATATATATATATATATATATATATATATATATATATATATATATATATATATATATATATATATATATATGTATATATATATGTATATATATATGTATATATATATGTATATATATATATATATATATATATATATATATATATATATGTATACTTGATCCTGGGAAGTGGGACAAATTGGACAAAGCCCACTTGATCATGATAGTAGGAGAGAGAGAGAGAGAGAGAGAGAGAGAGAGAGAGAGAGAGAGAGAGAGAGAGAGAGAGAGAGACTTTAAAATATTCCATTAAAAGGAGTAGGCAGTACTCTGCATGGTCCAAAGCAAGATGTCAGGGTATACTGGAAAATTATTGCAATATGTTCAAATAAAAAAAATTAATTGCTTTTGTTAAGCTTTTGTGATAACAAACTAGTAATCGTAATTGAGAAATATTCACGACCGAATGAAATAATGTAAAGAAACGTGTTCACCCAACATCGCCATAATGGTTTTACTTGATGTTTCTTTAAACCCATTTCTTATCAGTTTATATGAAGTTAAAAAAAAAAAACAGGAATGGAGCATAATGCCGAATTACCTTTCATTTCATTGAAAACGACCCCTTACCAGAATGGAGCTGTAAACTTTGCATCCATTATGCTTAGGAACAAAGAGCGCGTTCGATAATTTATCCCACTGTATGCTAATTATCATCATTATTATTATTATGGAACAACCTCAAGCTGCCATTAACCAGCAAAGAAAGCTTCTACAGAATAAAATCTAAAGGATAGGAGGTTATACATAAACAGATAAACCAGCATCTGTTTGAATTAATACAATCTGATTTCCGACTGCTCTGAGCCGCAGAAGGTATCTGAAAATTCTAGCTGCATTTTCCCAGCCCAAGCAATTTGAATTTTAGTAATGGAAGAGAATGAGAAGTTCCATAATAGGGAAAGGTTCGAGAAGAGGGACAAAATACTATACAAAGCCCTTTGTGGACAAAGAGGTCAGAAAAAAAAAATGACCAGGAACAAGTTAGACTTCAGAACTGACAAATGATTCAGTTCTGAAATGAGACCGCACGAGAGGTTGGTGTAAAATTCAGAAAGGAAAAAAAATCATAAGAATCTTGATTTATCGAATGGAGGGCCGACCCTGAGATACCCTGTTGATATATCAGAATGCGTGTAGACCCATAACCCAATTGAAAAGGCTTGAAAGTGTCCATTGGCAGATTTTTGATCGAGTCCATACTTACTTCGTATACTGCCCTCTTTAAAATTGATATCACGCGATGTTCTGTTTCAGTATTGTTTCCTCATTTGTTCCCGTACTTGAGCAATACGGAATCTTCGCTACTTGTGCAGGTGTTCAACTGGTTGGTGTCTGTCTGGCGCATGTTTGATTCTTGGCTTGGAAGTCTTCGAGATGTCAGCACAACTTCAGCTTGGCCCTGCTGATGGAACTCTTTGAATTGCTCTTGATCGGAAAGCTTTTGGAGGTAAAAAAAAAAAAAAAAAAAAAGGCTTCAGTTACACCTCGTAAAATAAAACACAAGATGAATGACTGTTTCTAGGTTTTTTGTTGGCGGGGAGACGGGGTCCTTATAAAAGCCGAAGTGAAGAGGTAATTGCATAAAAAAATGAGTTTTGCAGTTGTTTCATAACTCCTCTTGCTTGGATATGACCATTTTAAGAAAAGCACTCAATCTAGTAACACGTCAGTTATTTGTGTTTTTTTGGCTGCTTAAAGTGAAACGGTGACGGTCATATCAACTTCCTCTCGCACAAAGTAATTACCTGGTCTTTTCAGGTTTATTAGTGTCCAAACAGCTTCTTTTTAATTCGATCTGTAATATTAGTAATAGATATAACCATTTTCTCCACTCTTCCGCACTGTAGAAAATATCCATCATCAGTTTAAGAAAAGCTAGTAAGGTAATCAAACTGAAATAACCTAAAAAATATATGTTTGTTATCTGCTGGTAGAGATGAAAGAAGCTGTAATAGGTAATGACTGGCATGACTACATTATCATCGAATGAAAGAAGGATGCCACCGTCTCTTTTGCGCAGCCTCTCATGATGAAGTTCTTGTGGCCAAACCTACCAAGCAGCCTCATACCACTTATATTTTTCTTGTTTCGGCAATGTATTCAAATTAAGATAAGATTACGATGAAAAACGCGACCAACACTGGTGAAGTTTTTCTTGGTACCCTTCCACATTCTCCATTTGACTGAATCATTTACGCACACAAAATTAATTTTTGTTTCGTTACTACGTCGTGGTCCCGATGTACACAAAAAGAAATAAGGACATACACTGCTGTTTCTTGTTTGTTTAAAAATATATCTGCTTTTCAGAGACAGGCAGACAAACACTCACAAACACACACACACACACACACACACACACAGATGCAAGAGGCAGAGTTATGCAGCCAGTGAAGCATTCTTCAGGAGCGTTTGACATAATACTTGCTAAGGAGTCCAAGTAAATGTCTTCACACTGCCTTAACATTACCCAGAAAGACGTATTTGTTATGGTTCAACTAAGGTTCAGGAGCGAAAGAGCGTCAAAAAAGTAAGGATTTTGAAAAACTAAGATTGGTAAATAAAGTGTAATAGCCGTTTCGTTGAATGGTAAGTGTATTGTTGGAAAAATTACAGATCAGGAAGTCTTGACCATATGAGCGAAACATTTTAAAAAGGAACCAGAAGTGAAGAAGGTTCATTAGCAGGCCCTCTAAGTTAAACATTCACATTCTCAACTCAATTGCCACTAAACTGAAGTACTGACCAAATTAAAATTATAACTGGAGTTTTAATTCAGAAAAATACAATGTGACCTAGAGAAATAAGAAGACTAAACAGCTCAAAAGCCATTCAAAAGTCAGAAATTCTAAACATTGGGGCCGAATGTCACGGACATGTAGTGCGAATGGGGCGAATGCATAAAGGTGAAGCAAAAGTCAGCCGCAATGAAAACTATAATTTATCGTATTGAAGATAATAAATTAACTATGGGAGAGAGAGAGAGAGGCGTTATAGGGTCGTAGCGATGGAAATGAACGAAATACGAAAAGTGATGGCGGTTGAGAGAGGTTATGAACACGCTCATATTAACAGATACCGATGAGTTGTTAATATGTTCGAGATTAGCAGAACGAGATTACTGTCCCACGTATTCCGGTAGTGACACGGAATCGTACGGGCAGCGAAAAGGTGTCCCAAATTTCTCTTATCTCTTGATTGCTTTCAGTTTCAGAGGGAGAAAACAATACATTTTTTCTTTAACATACTTCCCAATTGAAATACTGAAACACCCCCTCTCTCTCTCTCTCTCTCTCTCTCTCTCTCTCTCTCTCTCGTCTGATTACATCTGTGGCTTCTAGTATACACACAAATCAAGACATCCTATTACAATAAATCCTTTTGAACAGGTAATCCCGTCACCCCAGAAATAGATTGAATTCTTTGATAAACTCGAAAATTGAAACAATAAGCAGTCACTTGAAACATGAGTTAGATATTCTTTGCATATTGCACTTCAGCTGGTGCAAGGGTTATCCCATGTGCAATGCAGAGCATCTAAGAAATACCTTAAATGTTACGAATATCTGGTGAAATCAAGGAAATAAGTAATTAAAATCACCTACTGCCAGAGAAATATCTAACATAGTATGCCTCCCATTATAATGCACAAGTCTTATAGAAAGAAAAAATTATCTAAACTAACTGTGAATTAGCTAGCAATTAAATGACTGTTGATATCAGAGTTCATTGAAATATACGAAAATCTAACAGTGCACCATTGCTTGTACACATTTTGCATTAGTTCATAAAGAGTGGAACTAACGTATAGAAATGTTTATACTTTTTTTAATACATTCCTTGAAGAAACCAAATTTTAAGCTTGTGAAATAATACAGTTCACCAGAAATCATTTTAAATGTATAGCAGTTAGATAACCTATTTGTAAGAGTAATGTTTTCAAATATAGCAACATAATCTCAGGACTCACAATGGCTGTTTTCTTCTTTAAATCTTAAAGTAAAAACAAAAAAAAAAGAGATAAAAAGATCACATGACATGAATGATTCAAAAGTCATATTTTTGCATTATTTTTGGATTCAGCTTAAATGGAATAAATTGCTAAGAAGAGCCTGCAAATAGCAAATATGGTAATTTCCAGTACCAGAAATGTATAAAGAAAAACCCTGATGAATGAATGGTGAATAAATAGAACGTTCATTTCTGTCAGAAATGCTGAGACTGAATATTTTGAAAGGTCTCTTAACAAGGTATTGTTCTCAGTGTTCCGACTGAATCTAAATGTGTTGTGTATGAATATTCAAATCCAAGAATGTTGCACTCCAATACTTAGAAATGCTTCAAATAAATTAGAAGAGTTACCTATGGATACTGAATGTTGCAGCTTAATTGGAAAGGGTTAATTATGAATCCTCAAAGCATGCTCAGGTTCATTTGAAACTGATTAATGGTGATTGCTATTGAAATTCCAAATTTGAATCTCTTTGGGGTGACAGTGGCTGGTCCAGATTATAATTAGAAATCTAGAAATGATTCACAGCGTATGCTAAAAATTTTAACTTGAAGTTTCGAGGTTAACGGAGAGCATCCAGTTAAAAAGAATTATTAACTGAGTAAACGCAAAATTTCCGTAAGTTGTAAAACATTGACACGATCGTGCTCAGCATTCTCCAACGTTTCTGAGATAGATTAAATGAAAACATTTAAAGTATTCGAAATTTAATAGGAAAAAGTATTAATATCATGGCTGCCTCGGCTACCCATGGAAGGGTTACCGGTGGATATCTAAGGAGTGTCTGGAATGCTTTAGTGTGTGACCTGTGCCTGGTCGATGGATCTTCATTCCCACAAATTTCGGAGCACATAATTCTTGGACCTTCACAAATTTCTTGACCACTGCCTCATCACCTTTCCTATTTCTGCTACCCTCGAATTTGTACACTTATTTTTCTCTCCTGGTTGGGGGGGGGGAAATTTGCTCCTCTTTTTCCTTTTTAAATGTAAATGTCATTGATTTATATCATACAATTAAGACATACAGTGAACTGTACAGAACCGACTGGGTTGCTAATCTCTGCCGAAGTAAGGGTGGACACGTCAGCCAGCAAGATTGACTTCAACTATGAGAGGCCATGCAGCTTGTGTGCATTTGAATAACACTTGTTCTTTTCTCTAGTGATGCTTCAACTATTCTTTCTTTGTCTCTCACTGCAGTGCCATGGCATGTTTAGGATTCACAGGCGGGTTGCGCACATATGTGAATATAAACATTCCTGTTTATGAACCTTGAATCTCCTAGTTTCTTGACATATGATTTGAAATTTGCCTATCTACTATTTTCTGTCCTTCTTCTTCACTGTAACGTGCCCTAGTCCAAAATGTTGGTAGTCATTTATATAAAATTTTATCTATACTAAGCAGCTTGGAGTCAAGCTGCTTAGTATAGTACCGTCTTCTGTGTTTCCTGCTTGTATAACTATACCTCCTTTCTAAATATCTGACGTCCTGATATGACTATGTATACACAAATAGATCCTTTGTGTAAAGGATTTTAATATGCACCACACAGGACAACTGAATTCTTCCATGACTTATTCTGCTTAAGAAGCTCTAAATTTTTAAAATGCATATTATGTAGAAACTGGAAAATAACCGTCAAACGCTACACAAGATTCTGATTGCTATGACCAGTCTGGAAATATTCTTACCTTATTCTTTATTTTTATTCCTGAAAACTGCTTCTGCTCTGTATCATTTCTTCAGTTTTACCTTGGCACATCTTCTACCCTGTTACCGGAAGACAGGCAATTCATAACCTCGATATTGCAGTGGTTTGCATATGTTATTTTTATATTTTCTTGGGGATATCAATACCTTTTTTCTGGGCCCTTAAGCCCCTAACCATAATCACTGAAGTCTTAGTTCGGAAGACAGTGGAAATCAAATATCCATTTTCTATTAAAGAAAAGAAACTCTCCATAAATCTTGCCTTGGTATGGCAAAAATTACTGCCTAACAATTCAGTGTACAGAGAGGGTGCAACAACCCTTCTTGGAGTCCTGTTCTGGTCTGACATTCACTTTCTTCAAAGCTGCACAGAAACATCGCACAGCAAGACATCATTTGGATTGGGCCTTACATGTAATGGGGAGATGTCGTAGACTAAATTCCTCGCCTTCTGACAATTCGCTTTTTTGAATAAAACCATCTTAAAAATTTCTACAAATTATGGCTGTCCCTAATGTTACTATGAATGTATATGTAAGAAGTCAACTTTTTTTTCTCGCTTTCCTTTAACTCGTATATAGATGATTCCATTAGCTGGTCCAGTTACTCAGCCTTTTGCCAGTTCTGTGCCTGCCCTTAACGGTAAATTCATAGTCGCAGTAAAGTTCATGGAGCCCTAAATCTCTAAGAGCAACTATCTTTGGTTTCTAAAGATTTTTTGAAATGAGCTTGCCATGTTTTCCTCATTCTAAAGTGTTCATATATAACCTTAATCTAACTGTCATCCATTGCTCTTATGGACAGATTATTGGAGATTGATTAATGCTTTCCTTATAAAGCATTTAGAAACACATGGGTACCTCTCTGATCGTTATTATAGATTCTATAAGGCAGGACTAATTGGTGATCGCCTGTCATCTTACGTCTCCCTCTCTCAGAAACTTTTGGAGGGCTTCCGTCATTGGTACTGATATCTCAGAAACCTCTGGTACGGTCATTCATCACACTCGAGAAGCTTGTTCTTATTCTATTTTAATTCTTTGTGATGCTAACATTGGATGTAAGCTGTACTTCTGACGGGGCAAATGAAACATGGCTTATGTTCGCCCCCTCATTACAAATTACCCTTAGTGATTTTGCAATCTGTTTAGTAGCTAACCTCTCATTTTTTTTATTAATATTTTAAGCATATTTTGTAATTTCAAAATATACTTTTTAGGTCTGACTATGCCTGCTTTTTGCCAACTCTTCGCTATTCAAGGACTTCATGTTCTTATCTGAGCAGCTTCTTCGTACTCACGTGGAATCTATTCATTCTTACTAGGAATTTCACTCTTCTATCAGAGGAAGTCCTCATAAAACTAGTTATCTTAATAGAATTCGATTAATCCTTTTCGTTTAATAAAAAACGATAGATCATGTATCCAAAATTATCTCACTTCAGTTCAGTTGTAAGGTCACCACGCTCTTCAAATACTATGATATTATATTGATATTAGCGTAGAGGGTTAATTTGATGGATTATGGAACACTCAGAATGTTGAAGGTTTTAATAAGAGTAACCCATAAAGCTTATGAACTTTTAAATTTTATAAGATATGTTAAAATATTTACGTTACTAAGTTTTATGAATAACACCAAGATTGTTCTAGGCTTGATCAGGTAGATTAACAGAGAGCGTCCAGACACTTCATCTTAAAGAAAAAATTCTTAATAAAAAGATCTTTCGGTATTTCTAGTGTAATTATATTTTATGTTGAATATTGCTCGGTATTACATCGTTAATTACCTCAAGTTAGCGATAATGTTCATTAATGTAAGGAGGTAATCCTCAAGCACGGCAGTAAACTTTTGACAGTGAACAATCGTTCGTCAAGAACACGATATCAAATTTTTTTCATTTTACATATCAATAACTTACAAGCAAAAGTAAAAAAACAAAAAGCTACGTGGAAACATAAGTCGGAGAAATGGGAAAATATTGGAAACACGTAATGGGTGCAAAATTTGCAATCCCAAAAATTGTTAAAGGTAGAAAAAATATTTCCCATGAATCAATACACAAAAAAGGAGAACAGCGCTCATTCCATTTTTCAACATTCGCATAAAAGAGTTATGGAAAATGCCAAATAAACCTCCGACTACTGGCGAATTATCACATACAAATGATCTAGTGTTCTCTAAGAAACTTAAGAAGCCCTGTTGAAACCAGATTCTCAAATTATATGTGTTCCAACACACACACTCACATGTATACTAATATATATACGTATACACACACACAGTATATGTATATATATATATAGTATATATATATATATATATGCATATATATATATATATATATATATATATATATATATATATATATATATATATATATATATATATATATATATATATATCATATCAGATTCCGTTTCCCTTCCGAGTGGCTGTAGATTGATCTTAGACGGCCGACCTTTTAACACAATAATTTCCGCGTCGGGAATTTCCTTGAAGTTTTAACATTAAATTTATGCGAGAACCTTTCAAGTTATACCTTGGACCAGGGTTCTCAACCTGAGATCCATGTATGGGCTTCAGGGGGACCTTGAAGGTTACTCAAAATTTTTGATTAAAAATATAGAATTTAAGTTTAATGTCCTTTATTCATATCAGTTTTGCAGATCCTACTTGGCGGAAAATGAGGTAATCCTTCAATGAAAGGCCCTCATTTACCATTATGGACGCTGCTAAAAGATTCAAAGCTTCTCTAGCAAAAGCTGCCACCTTGGAAGAGGAAACTGCCAACTTCTTAATTCTGGAAGTACTCTCGCAAGATGAAACCGAGTGACAAATCTCTGTTAGTTTCTTTGAAAGAAGAAATTTTCTCACGTCTGGGTGCACTACAGAACTCTTTAAAATGTTACTTATCTTTGGAGACCTAAAAGCTGGAATGACACGGAATGAATTCAATTCAAGAGTCATGGAGAATCTGGGTATATGTTGACTCCAGCGAGTTGCTTTGTCAAAGACGACTCCACAATTTCATCTTCTTATGTAAGACAAGCAACAACAACCTTGACGTTTAATGAAATTTGGGCATAGTTGTGTTTTCATTTCCTTTAGTTTACCGGTTAGGTGCATTTCATTGATTCATGGGGTAGCCATTATTTTTTGCATGAAAAGGAACGAGAAACACGATGACTTCTAAAGGAATGTTGAATACTTTGCGTATGAATCATTCGATATTCAATAAAATAAAATATGTTCATTGTATGTAAATATTTTGTTTATGAGAATATATATAATTTTTTTAGGCGAAGAGTCCACCGCTTTCACCAAGGAGTCCGTTCCTTAAAATAGGTTAGGAACCACCTACTGTCTTACAAGTTCATTTACATTAGCCTTTACGTCCTGTTCTTAGCAGGTACTTAATTTATTGCTTAAATCCACGGTAGCACAATGGGTTTTTAAGGAAACGGGTCCAAAGACGTTTTGGACACGTGGTAATAAGTCGAACCTCTCGCTGGTCAGGAGTGGTCACTAATGTATAGCTCTCTATATCTATACTTGTAAGAAATTATACTTACATACATACATACATACATATATATATATATATATATATATATATATATATATATATATATATATATATATATATATAGTTAGTTAGTTATAAATGATTTGTTTAATATAGATATATATATAATATATATATATATATATATATATATATATATATATATATATATATATATATATATATATATTATATATATATGTACAGTATATATATATATATATATATATATATATATATATATATATATATATGTATATATACTATATATATATATATATATATATATATATATATATATATATATATATATATATATATAAATACAGCATCGATTTTAAACTCTGGCAATCAATATAAAAGAGCAATAGATGCAGAAAAGAAACAAGCAGATCAGGGAAAAAGTACTCACGAAGGTGAAAATGTAAGAAAGAAAATGAGAAAACTAATTCCAAAGATTACATTGAGATTGTGAGAACACAGAAACTAGGCACTGCTTCATAACTGCATCTGTAAAGGAATTCTGATTTCATCAGCTGCCAGACACATTGTCGTTAGAAAGAATATTTGTTAACTATATGTTTGTCATGAAATGGTATTATGCTTACTCATAATTTCTCGAAAGTGAAATTATTATAGTCATACTTTATTATTCGGACTATAAAGTTATAACAAATCAGCATTTCCTGTTAGAATCATAGCTAACTCGTTCGACAAGCTCCATCTGTGATGCTAACATAAGGCATGCAATTCTTCTCTCAACACCAAGGAAAGAAAATGGCATCTTTGGCTTTCGAGAAATAAGACAATCACTGAAGAACCAGTTCTAGCCGATGAAGTTATTGCAACAAAGTTTCTGGTGGCGTAGAACAGGTAAATGTTTGGCTGTTCTGGGCACTAGACACCCAGCTGCCTGAGTCCTAGAACATGCACGTCTTTTCAGTATCTCATTACTATTTCGATTTACGATTAATTAGCCCATGAGGTAGCCTCTATCACCCATTCCAATATGCGTGCATTTGTGCCGGATCTTTTGCCTTCCACTCAGGAATTTAGCATTCTTTACATCAAAAATGTTTACAGAAATTTATGAAAAACATACCTGGTATAACCATCAAGCAAATCATAATTGTACGTTTGAAAATAAGATATTTTTGCATGTAACATCTACAAACTTCCAAAATAACGTATATATACCAAATAACGTAGCCCAGATAAATTTTTAAATAAAGCCACTAATTAACTAATTACCAAAAGACAAATTTTAAATAGGTCAGGAAATTTCAAGTCTCAAGGTCAGTCGAATCTTCAGTGCATTGTACAATATAACCTCCTTTATGTAAAACAATGATACGGGAGAAAAACAACAAACTACTCAGTTAGAAATCAGAATACAGATAACAAGTCCTCAAGGCAAGACACCTGGACTTTTCAGCATAATTGTCTCAGAGAATCGATTAGAAACCGTTCCACAAAACTTACAGAATCAAAATTATCAGTATAGTTAACATCCTTCCTTAGTTGTCGAGTATAATTATTTACATACCTAAGCACTGCGAAATATAATGGTCATGAAATAAAACTACCCCTCACAAAAAAAAAAAAAAAATGGTACTTCAGCCTGTTTGGGGTTCTTTCTAATTTCTTTTTACGAGAGACCTCTCGGATACGTGATTACTCACGAGCAGTCAGAAAAGGACAGTTGCCTTTTCCGGTGACCCAGTTAAAACGTTCACTGGATATGTCAGTGAATAAACCAAACAGATTTTTTTACAACAGAGCTGAAGCAAGCCAGTACATATTCGAGAAAATCTGGAACATAGTACGGTATTTTATTTATTTTTCCATTAAATATAAACAAATTGTCAAACCAGGCGGTTTTTATTGAGCAAAGGGCAAAAAAAAAATATTATAAAAATCTGGTATGGAATATTGTATTGTTGAAGGTAATATTTGAATTTCGCCCCTATCATGAGAATTCACTACCGAAGAAGATTTATCACATAGAAATCAATGTCGAAGCCACTCAATATCAGAGTATTGGAAGGAAAAGTAAACGTAAAAAATGCGCCGAAGTTGCTACAGTGCAATCGAGTTTTCTGCACATCATGCAATCAAGGCCACCGAAAATAGATCTATCTTTCGGTGGTCTAGGTATAATGCTGTATGAGCCGCGGCCCATGAAACTTTAACTACTGCCAGTGGTGGCCTCATATAGTATTGCCAGACACACGATAATGGCCAACTTTAACCTTAAAAAAAGAATAAAATCTACAGAGGCTAGAAGGCTGCAATTTGGGATGTTTGATGATTGGAGGGTGGATGATCAACATAGCAATTTGCAGCCCTCTAGCCTCGGTAGTTTTTAAGATCTGAGGGTACGGACAGAAAGTGTGGACAGAAAAAAGTGCAGACAGAATAAAGGGCTGATGGACATACAAAGCCGGCACAATATTTTTCTTTTACAGAAAACCAAAATATGTGAATTATATCAATATAAATCCCATAATAATAACAGTTATAATAGTAATGATAGTATCTTTCAATAAGTGAAAAATTTAAATAACTTCAAAACTGGACAAAGATCTCAGTTATTCATTAGATAAGTTAATCATTCATGCATTACATAGCAAATAACACAAATAAGTTTTCGCATTTCCGTTTTGCTGTTTGTCTCATCTAATCTTTTATGGCATTTTTTTATTACACTTTTCATTTCTTTAATCTTATTGTTTGACTGTTTGCTGTAGGTAATCACATATTTCTTTATTTGCTTCTAATAATTTGTCCATCTTTAAAGAAGTTAACGGTATATGCATTTTGCTTTTATCAGGCAAGGAAATTAAATGATGAAGCTTCAGATTTTGTCTTGATAGAACTTCGTTGTATTTGAAAATTCAGTGTTTCACGTTCGCAAAAGTTTCTGACAATAGAACTTGAACTCTGCATCCTCGCATTAATGTTGTGGTTTTATATTATACTAGAGAGCTGGCGCGCGCTACTTTGCAGGGAGCAGGAGGCCAGTAGAAGGACTATCTGTTTAAACGCGACTGCCAGTCATGAACTGGGTCCTTCATCGCACCTCATTTGTTTTTCTGTGGTGCTTACACGACGACACGCAATGGCGCACTGAAAATAAAGCCTTTAAATAACTGATTATAGGCTTTGCAGGAGGAGGGTAGATGTGTCATGTCTCCTCTACCCTCCCGATCCCCTACCTACCCTACACCAACCCGGGGCGGACAAACAGATATGCAGGAGGAGGGTGGGTGTGTCATGTCTCCCCTACCCTCCTGATCCACTACCTACCCGCCCCCACCCGGGCAGACAGACAAGAAATATCCCCTCAGCTTTTATTATTATAGTCTTATAAACAGCATTCTTCCGTGAACATATATCTTCAGTCTCTACATCGGGTTCTTTTTCCTATTATCATTAATAACCATTGAAGAAATGAATAAATTCTCAACTCTATCTCGCTTGTGAGCGCTTCAGCTTTTTGCCAAAACTAGTCAAAGGTTGAAAGTCAAAGGAAAAGGTCAAGGATGGTTTGTGGTTTTGCTATGCTGGACATAAGAGCTAAGAACAAGAGGATACAGGATTTCGGCGTTCGGAGGCCAGGGAGTCATACTAAAAGTATCCAATTTCAAAGATTACTATCGTTAATTCCCTGTTTTAAGTTACCTTCTGCTAAATACTTCAAAAGTATTCGTTTTAGTTTTCTGTAAAAGAAAACTATTGAGATGGCTTTGTCTGTCCGTCCGGACTTTTTCTGTCCCCCCCTCAGATCTTAAAAACTACTGAGGCTAGAGGGCTGCAAATTGGTATGTTGATCATCCATCCTCCAATCGTCAAACATACCAAATTGCAGCCCCCTAGACTTAGTAGCTTTAATTTTATTTGAGGTTGAAGTTAGCCATGACCGTGCGTCTGGCAACGCTATAGGACAGGCCACCAACGGGCCGTGGTTAAAGTTTCATGGGCCGCGGCTCATATAGCATTATATGCTTTACAGGAAACTCGATTGTGCCGAAGAAACTTCGGCGCATTTTTTTACTTTTTTTTTCTTGTGAGCTCAGCTTCTCCATTTTTATCTTGGAATATAGAAGTTCATACATTATTTCAGATTTCTGACTACTTACTTGTCACATTAGGTGCTCAACTCTTATGTTCTCCAAACCATCTCTTCGATTTAGTAGTTATTTTACTGCTGCACTAACAGTTAACTTTATCCTTTGATACCAAGATTTGACACACGTTGCTGACTTTCAGTTTGACCCCTTTGTTCCTGTCTCAGTCAAAATAACAAAGTCTACTGCCACAACAGGATTTCTAATATACTGAATTTCAGTGAGGAGTCTCTTTATCTTCAAGTTCTTAAAGAGCTGATTCATTTATGTTACTTGTGCCACAGCCACACTCGAAGTAACACTGCAGAATTTCTAGAACGCTAATGAATGACAAATTAAGAATCTGAAAGGCTAACTACAAAAACAATTAATAGTAGTTATGCCACACACGCTAGACAAGTAAAAGTAAGGTGCTGTTAAAATAAGTGAAGTAAGATTGCCACAGCATTGAACAAATCAAAATCTTAATTATCAGTTATTCTGGTAGAAACGGCTCGCGTAAATGATTGGTGAATGTTTCTTCCATTAACTACTACACAGTATTCAAATCTTTCTTCAAGCGCTCTTTTGCTAAACTGGTTTCTTTTGAAATATCTCCATTTATGCTCGACTTTAAGGATGTCTTATTTTTTCCTATGGATCATTTTGTTTTTCTTTTGAAACACTCTCTGACGATAAGAAAATGGCGCTATTTCAGCTCAACAACAAACTAAACTCTCTTTTTTCATGCTTTTATTTAACTTGACTTCTGCGTCTTTCTGTCTGTCCGTCCTCAAATCTTGTAACTCAATTTTCGACCTGTTCCCTTCGTCCGATGGACATGAAATTTTGCATGGTTACTCAAACCCGGTGACAATACAACCTTACATGATCAAAAGGTCAGCAGCGACCTCTAGTGAACCTACAGTGACCTCTCCTAGTATCCCAGAGTTTGTATGAAACTCTTCTGAATTTTCACATCTTCTTTGACTTGGTAGAATCTATCTTCTAAATAACCCCTCCCTCTTCCCCCTTCCCTTTTCCATCCCCCTCCCCCTTCCCCATTCCCATCACACGATCAAGTGTTAATTTAGCTGTGTCCTCCCCTCCCCTTCCCTCTTCCATCCCCCTCCACCTTCCCCTCCCCTCAATCCCCCTGACAATTAAGCATGTCTACAAAAATAAAAGCATGGACGCCAAACATGGAAGGAAATGCTACGAGAAATTAAAAAAAAAAAAACTATTCCTTTTCTTGTAGCATTTCCTTCCATGTTTGGGGCCCACGGTTTTATTTTTTGTAGACATGATTGATTGTAAGAAAATCCTGTTGTCTCAAAAAATTATTTCTTACTTTTTAGTGCACTTTAATAAAAGCATGTTTAGATTTTCTTTTCCTTTTTTAGACCAACATTTGACTTACTTCTCGCACTCAAGGCTGTCATCGTGACCTTCCCTGTTCCAAACAGCTGTCTTATCTTTGGAACTGCAACCTTGCTGCTCTCAACACTATTTCGTTACCCACTGTCTTAGGAATGATACTGGTTGCTCTTACTGTTTAGCTGGAGACCCTGCAAACTGATGTCCACGTGATTTAAGGCTCAACTCTCTTGGCTCGTCATAGTATCATTAAAGTTCCAGCATAGCTAAGCCACAATCTAACATGAGAAGCCATTCTAAGATTAACCATGATGACAAGCAACAGATATTTTTAAAAAAATTCGTGATAAAACAAACCAAAATATAAGAATTGGTACAAGAATAATACTGTAAGGTATACAGTAGTAGTGTTCAAATGCATGTTGGCTTGCACCGCAGAAAACACTAAGATCAGAAAACAGAAAATAATTACACTTGTTATGACATATCACCCCCACAATAGATAACTGAACACCGAGATGGCTTAACAGGTGGATAATTATTATCAAATTATTTTTGCTACATATTAATATGAAAGGATGTCACAAACATGACGTACCATGAAACGTTTAAACTGCGACCTTGACCTTTGATCTTTAAGGTTAAAACTTGAAGAACCAAATCCTTAGAAATTACTGTAATAATTTAACAGTAATGAAAGAAAACCATGAACTTGTATCCAGACTATGAAGTATTTCGGCATAAAAAAAAAAAAAAGTGACTTTGACTTTTAAAATCTAAGGGATCAAATTTCATCTACTTTACTATGGTGAAACCACCATTTCAGTCTTTAAGGAAGATGATGTTATAATCATATATGCAGTTATAAAGCATTCATACTGCTAGAAAACTGTTACCTTAAATTTTGACCCCCGACTTGCAAATCATCATAAATAAGAAATATCAATATAATCGAACAATATGAAAAGTATGTCGCAAATGTGCTGATAATTAAGACAGATTTCATTTGGCAAAATACTGTAACCTTCATTCTTAACCTGTTAATGATTAAACTTGGTAAATAATCATTTGAGCATTTAAAGTAATTATATTTGCGGCTTTGAACTTTGATCTTTGAAAGTCAAACTTAGACCATTTACTTACTGCTAAATTAACATTAAAAATTATCATTATGAATTTGATACCACCAACATGTAGCTGACTACAAATCATCTAAGAGGCTGGAAATCTTTGACCTTTACCTTTGATCTTTAAACTTTAACTAATCTTTTTTGTTTTTAAATTAAGCATCTGGAGATGCTTACCCAATACCCTTTTTCATTAATTTTAATATAATCCTACTGACAGTCTTGTGACCTTCCATTTTGACCTTTAACCAAAGACCGACTTCTCCAAAAGTTAATTATGCTGAGTAAGTCGCTTAATGAATACTCCTACTACGTTTCATGAAAATACGTGTATTGGTTTCCAAGTGATCCTGTTGATAAAGAAACAGACGAACGGGCACACAGGAGGAACCCCAAACTTATAGTGCCTAGAGGAAGTAACAGCGCAATATCATTCAAGAAAAAAAGGAACTTGACCCAAAGAAACATGAGAGATTTTTTTCGTATTTATGTTGACTGAATCTTTGATGGCTCACTGACACTCTGGTGGGTAGGAATAAAATCCCCAAATTACTGAATAGAGCAGAATTCATTACTTTTATTCCATAAGCTTTCTATCTCGTCATTCCTGCTCATAGGTACAAGGGATGTGAAGTCTGTCTGAGAAAAGGATGTTAATTTTCAAAAGATTTTTGAGCCACTTCTTTATCGCTTATGATATGATTTCGTAACTGATGTAGGGAAGACAATGACGCCACATCACGGTTTTTTACGACTTAATGATTTCTGAGCAGAACATTTGGTTGTACCAGCATTGTAACAAGCATGTGTAACGATAACAATGAATTGCCGTATGTCGATTTTATTGAAATGTTGTGTGTAAAATCTGAAGGACAAAGGAAATTATGCCCTTAATGCTTTTTTGTCCCGTATTCTAAAAAATAATAAAAGTTAGTATAAGGAATGTAATGTGCATTAAGAAACATGGGTAAATGAAGTTGAAGTTCTTTAACTAAAAAGTATACTCTTCCAAGTTTTTAAGAAGTCTATCAAGATAAGTGTACTTGAATTTTGCACTGATGGTAAGAATACTCGACTACTTCTGATTTTTGGGTGGTTTTCAGCAAGATATGCGATTCTCATTTTGTGCTTGGCTCCTAAATCTAGTGACCAGCCAATTTTATCTTTTGTTATTGATCTACTTACCTATTAAGTAATTCGTGTTTTATTTATTTACTAATCGGTATTTCATTTACGGCAATCCATATCAGTAACTATTTTTACTGGCTCAAAGCTTCCGTTTGACTGATGCAGTAATTGGAATCTGTTTACACCACATGATATGAATCATACCGCAGGCGGTAACATACATGCATTAAACCTAGACTTTTAATTGGTTTTGCTTTATGAGCGTATTTTTCAGTGATCGTTCCTAGCAGCCATGAACTGTTTCTTCAACTTCATTTTGTTTCTGTTTTTCCTGCTTGTGTAATTTAATCGTGCAATCTCTTAGTTTTCCCTCTCTTGGTATCATGAAAGTTATTTAGTTTCTTAACGTGAAAGCGGTCGCCTTATCTATGGTTGATTTACGTATTTCCTGACAATATTAGCTTTAACGATAAAACAGATTTCATACCCATATCTGTTTAAGCTAATTTAGCAAATTCAGTATTCCAGATAAACAACAACAAAAAAAAAAAAGTTCTGAAAAACTATGAAAGTTCTTTCGCACAGAGAGCCAGCCACTATACAAGCAAACCTGTTTGTATAAATCCAACATTCCTTCAAACTAAAAGAAAAAGGGAAAAAGGAGGAAAAAATAAAGCTCAAATCGTTAGGGGAATAATCCAGAGGAGGAGGACTCAAACCCAATTTTCCAAGGTACAAGGAAAGGAGGAAATCCTACCTACCCCTTGAGACCTTCCTCCCTCCTCTCCTCTCCCACCACACCCTCCTCCCCTTATGCCACTCCATCACCTCCCATCCTCCTCTTCCACCTGCCCCCCACCCCCTTATTCCTCCTCCTCCTCCTCCTCCTTCTCCAATGGTAACAGCTAACAAATCCCGCCTCTGATGCGTAAATAAAAGCGGAATTTCATTGCCCGCATGAAGGGAATGACTGCGAAGGGGTAGATGAGGGCGGCGAGAGCCCCCACGGGTAATATCCCTCAGTGCCTCCAAGATGGAAATAAAGGTCCCGAATGCGACCAGAAATGGCACCAGCAAGCAGATTCTCTCTCTCTCTCTCTATCCTCTTTTTTTTACGTAAGTTGATGATCCCTTTGAGTTGGCGGCGTTAGGGCCATAATACTATGCGCTCGCGTGTCATCCCTTAGCCAATTTGGCACCCCGGATGATAGTAAAGAAGAGTGTAGGACTCATCCGCTCGGGAGGAGGTATGGATTTTCCATTTTATCTGGACCAGACTGGCGCTTTATCAAGGCCAATTTCGCGGGAAAATGGGAAAAATTTCCCCTTTTTCTCTAGTAATCCCCTCCCCTCCCCTTCCCATGCCCTCTCCCTCCCCAACACACACGCACTCATACACCCAACCATCGCTACCATTCTCCCTCCTGGCTCACGCACGCTGAGAGAGAGAGAGAGAGAGAGAGAGAGAGAGAGAGAGAGAGAGAGAGAGAGAGAGAGAGAGAGCGCGCTTGGGTGCGATCCAAGACTATGTGAATGCCAGCGCTAAGAGGTAAATAGATAGCTCCGGCAATACCGCATTCGAGCTCACGGCGATACATTGGCAATAAGTAAATCAAGGTATCATTTAAAATACTTATTTTGAACTGATATCACGTTAACAAGCCGAATGAGTCCTGATGAATAAAGATAAGAGAGGCAGACAAATACAAACATTACAGCGCGGATTATCAGACGGTAATTTGGGCATAGCGAATCGGAGCAACTCGACACCAACTGCAAGCAGTAGAACAATTTTGGTATCCTTCACGTACAGTTAGTTGCCTTCTTGCTCTGAGCTGCCATAAAAGCATCGACTGCGCTTGCAGGCTGTTTCCTCCGGAACTCCTTATCATTTATGCTATTATGCGAACAACAGTGCTTTTTATTTATGCTTTCAAGGAGCAATAGTTGCGACGAAGAAAATGAAGAATTTTATTCTAATTTATATTTTTCATATATTTTCTAAAAGATTGATTGTATATTCATTCATCTATTTATTTAATAGTGTTCAAGTAAATTCCAAGAGATATATAATACAGTTCGTTTGGAGCAGAAATTGTTCTCGTTGATTTCCACTTCGCCTTGTGTTGCCCAGGTCATAAACCTCGGTCGTGGGAGTCTCTCTCACCTCTGTCTGATCCTATCCCGTCTAAGGCGCCAGTGCCTCAGTAATTATAATGGTCCTTTTGTCGATACTCTTATCAACTTGAAGATATTATGAATCCCTTTATTTCCTTACTTTGAGGGAGGAAGCTCTCCTCACACCAGGACGAAATGCAAGAACCTGGACCTGTCTCGTCTCCGACTTGAATTGTTCTTGACCTGGTTTGATGGATAATCTAAATTTCTGCCACCATTCTGCTCTGGAAAACTAACCGTTTGTTCTGTTAGTGAGAAAATCTCGCTACTTGTCTCAGTTTATTATCCTCCCAACAACTCCATGCTGCTGACAAACCTACTTGGTCCTTTCTTATCCTTTCTCTGTCACCCCTACCTCGAGGGCGGGGGTTGTGGGGGGTTGGGGGTTGGGGGGGGCTGCTATTTGCTTCCTGAAAACCAACGACGCCTCTGGCTATAGTTTTGAAAATTGCTGACGGACCAACTTCTGTGCTTGGTAGTAGGCTACTTATTTTTAAAATGATCAACTTTTATACATACCCTACCAAATTAGAACCTTCTGGTTCACGATGTCTTCTCTTCCTCTAACTTCTGTGATCAAAGAGTAACTGAGCACTCTTCTAAGCTCCATGAATTCTATCATTTACAGACCCCAGAATTGCTACCACAAGGCGAGAACTTGTGAGAACCTTCTGGGGCTCTATGCAAGAGGTGTCCAAGTTTAGAATAGTGTTCTCATGTTTTATGGGCTTCTTCCTTTTTCCCCTTCTACAGAGAATTGAGTCAAAGGTAATTTATTTAATCAGTAACCCTACGCTTCCATATTTTCGAGTTTCTTTTATCATTTCTAGCATGCATATATATATATATATATATATATATATATATATATATATATATATATATATATATATATATATATATATATATATATATATATATGTGTGTGTGTGTGTGTGTGTGTGTGTGAATAATAAATAATTTTTATCTAAATATACACACACATATAATATATATATATATATATATATATATATATATATATATATATATATATATATATATATATATAGAAATAAATCATATATTTATAAATCATATATTATTCACACACACTCACGTATATATATATATATATATATATATATATATATATATATATATATATATGCTAGAAATGGAAAGGAAATAAATTATCTTTGACTCTATTCTCTGCAGAAGGGGGAAAAAGGAAGAAGCCCATAAAACATGAGAACACTATTCTAAACATGGACATTTAAGGACAGATTAGCACCTTTGAGATTTAAGTGGAAAAATACCCATTTTTAAGAGCGAATTTAGCTATTAAAATAAAGTGAGCGTTAAGACAATTTGAAGTAATCTGATTGCCTAGGGTTTTTATAGAAGAGAGAGACTGAATTAAATTTCTGTTAAACAGAAAAAATGGATAAAAGAGCACAGCTATATGAGAGCAAAAGCTCTCTTTTGAAAGCATTAAACCTGCGTTACTCGATCTCCGTAGAGGCAGAGCATTTTGTCTACAGATTTGCAAACGAAAGGACGTATAGAACGGATATCCCAGAGAGAAGGAAACCCGCATTTCATTTATTTCTATCTACACAACAGAACGATTGTCGCTCAACATATATTTGAAACACAAACAAATAAAGAGTAAAGCTTAAGATTTCATGATGAAGTTCTATTCAAATCACAGTTTCTAAGTGGAAAATAAAAACCAATGGAAATAGTAAAAGTGCTGGTAATTATGCCTCTTTCTTTCTCTCTTTACACTATTGAATATCAAATGTGAAATAAAACACGAAAGCTGACATGCGTAAAACTCCCAGGACAAATGAAACTGAAACTGATTCCGTGCTTTTTGGAGCTTTGAAGACTAACTGAATCAGTATTTAAATATTGTTCACAGATATTTCTCGACTTTTTCGGAACGGATCTGTGAAAATTTATAACCGTTTGTTAACATAAAATAGGAAAATATAACAGAGAATTTGCCGGTACAATTTTTCAAATGTCCTTTCGGCCAACCGTCTTTTCGACCAGACATCCATACCTTTCACCAAACGTTCCTTTGGCCATGAGAACTTTCGACCAAAAATCTATCTGGAAAATTACCACCTCAAATTCATAGTTAAGAAATGAAGAAAGTCATTCAGAACGGATGGTGGACGTAGAAGGCAAAATAAAGAAGGAATGTGAAGGTTAGAGAACTAATCATTTGAAAACTAGATACTGAGAAGAATTAAGTGTTGCGTCATGAAAGCAAAAGATATGAGTGAACAAGCACAGAGGTGAACATTACTTTGGCTATCATAGCTCCATGCCTGATAGCATTTCTTGCCTTTGTGATATAAATTACGTTAAATGCAGATTCTCTTTTATAGAATTATAGAAGATTTCCCAGAAATTTTTCCGTACGATGATTCGAAATGAAAATAATGGATTCGGTGTGTTTTAGAAATTCAGGCTCTAGTTTATGAAATGATCAAGAAATGAAAGTTATAAGCTGAGGCCTTTTTGTTTGGAGAGCTAGATGTGGGTTAGTCTGGACGAAGGAGAATAGGAAAGACGAATTGACAGAAGTTTACTAGAAAAAACAAAATAATTACTTTTTCATAAAAGACAAGATCAGGATGCAACATAATAGGCCTTTATATTCCATGGAAACGGTTTCCTTTAAACCGGAAAAGCAGCAATTCTAAATAAATGTAAAAGATGCATGGGCAGCAGCCCAATAATAATCTATGAATTATGTACCTGAGGAGCGGCACCATATAGGGGAAGGTTTCGACATAAAATGGAACGTTCCTCAATAATTCACACAAGGTGTGGTAAGCCCTGGGTTACGTAGATCAAAGTGACACTTCGCTCTCGGAAAGTCGATGAAAAAATATATATATATATATATATATATATATATATATATATATATATATATATATATAAAAAATATATATATATATATATATAGTTTTTTTCTTGGCTCTCCTGGTATGGATATAAGAAAGAAGGCGCAACTAATATTGGATGGTTGAGAGACAGGTTAGTCATACAATAAGTGAATCAAGGAAGGCATCGGGGTCTCCACAAAAATTTCGGATTTCGGACGAGACTCGGTGTGTGTGGACGTGAGAGCGTGTCTGTGTGAGTATCCATAAGCCAGTTCTCCTTTTTGGAAGTGAAGTGTGGTGAACGAGTGCCAGCGAGGAGAACAGCCGCATAGAGTATTTGAGGTAAAAGGATTGACAGGTAGAGTGATGTAAATATCTGACGATGTTGTGAAAGTGTTGCTGTTGATCATAAGATGGTGCCGAATATTTTTTATGGGGTTTTGTCTCTTGGAGAGAATGGATGACGGTAGATGGGTAAGAAGTTGATATAATTTGGAAGGTCTGAGAGGTCAGAAGGAAGCCACTTTATGGTTCCTTTCTGTTCGAACTACCTACGTCCAGAATTGTCCTTACTCAGATCCAGCTACTAAGTAATCAGATCATGCCCAAGAAATTGAGTTTTATTTTCTCTTTTTATAAAGTGAATGACAAAGTTTTAGGTTAATGAGAGGTGTCCTTGTAGAACAGAATTTCGTTTTTCCGCGAGAATATAGGCTCCATATTCCTCGGTGCTTCATAACTCGTATAGTACATTTTTTGCTTTATTTTCCAATCAACCAGTCAACCCTAAG
>NC_089746.1:4222387-4269887 GCF_040412425.1 Macrobrachium rosenbergii | reverse complement strand
GTTTTCAACCTGACCCACCATAGATGAAATGCGTTACTTTTTAAGGTCCAGTTTCTAAGTGATTAATATATTTTCTCTCAGTAAGTCTATGAACTGCAGAAAAGTCCATGTAGTTCAAGTAGTTGAAGTTTTGCGCCATGTTCTAAACATAGGTTTGCCCATCTTCATGAATCACCAAATCATGTTTGATCATTAGTCCTGATTTTGGTAGGTTTCCCTCGACAGGTTTTGTATTAATTTGAAAATATTCTGTATTTTGGAGAACCATATTCCGTCATTTTCCGGCTGGAATGAAACTTCAGCCATATTCTTTTAAATGGTTCCATTGGGATTTCATCAATTAAACCTTGAGGCTCATGGACATGACACAAAGGTCTGGGGTGCCAAACACACAGACTTTTGTCTAAACTACGGATAAAACACCTGTTAGAGTTAGACCCAGAGCAGTGAGCTATCTTGTAAGCTCAAGACGAGAAGATTGAATTACAGACCTGCCATTGCATCGTGATCGGTAATGCTAAATGCAAGATAGTTTGCAAGTGTAGCTCTCTGGTCATCAGAAATAAATGAAAATGTGTGAATGAGAGATTGTAGTAAACAATATTTTTCTCTAATACAAAGTCAAATACAGCCATCAGTATTTGTGTTGCGATAGAATCATAGTGAATATGCATTAGAGTATTAGCTAATAACTTTGCAACATAATCTTCCATGGCCGGTATCTTCACAGCTTCTCTGAAAATTAATAGCAAATAGTAACACCCCGCCATGAGGATTGATTTGGCTTCTGGGAAAGGTGGGCTCGCTGAACTTAGGGACAAGAATCTTTTCATTAGGCTTATGTTAAAAAAAAACAAGAGTTTTTATACAAAAAATCAGGCCATAATTGCAAACGTGACACTGAAAATGAAGAAAAATATCTAGGGCATGATTGTAAATACGGATGAAGGTTTCAAATCAAAATTGCAAGATAAAACAAAAAGCACGGGAAACAAATATATAATTCATGGCAAAATAAAAAGAAAAGAATGAAAATGAGAAAGGGAAGATGTAGACACAGTTGATCAAAGACAAGAAGGAAAGCAAAACAGCCTCTCTGGGACTGCCACTTCTGCTTCGGGAGAACAGTAAGTGAAAATGAAAATAAGAAGGCGAAAACGGAACGAAAAAAAATATGAAGAGAAGAGCACTCGTGATAGTCCACCAAGGAATTTTTCTTTCTAATTATCCTATCCAACAAACCTTTTGGAGAAACTGGAAGATGAAACGGGGCCCCAGGCCTGCCTTCCAATCGTGTAGAGCAAACATGAAAGGAGAAGACGCCGGGCGCCTCAGCTATCCAAATTTCGAGCCAAAGGTCACACTTTGTCTGTCTTAGACACAAAATCAAGTACAAGGCTGACAGTGCCAAATGAATCTTAGTTAAAAAAGGAAATTAGTTCAGTTCTGAAATTCACGAAGGAACCAATACCAGTGACAAGGTACTATTATGCGAGTATACTGTAACAAGGCAGTACGTAAGTTTTAAGGCCATCGAACAAAGTCTGATACAGAATTAACATCTACGTAATTATGTGTAAACTTCCCCGTCCCTGAATAATAAACAAATGAAAAGCAATGTAGTCCATATTTTGCGTGTCATAGGTATCTGATACTGTAAAAAAAAAAAAAGCATGCATTTAGGCAGTTTAACCTAATGACACAGTCCTTTCAAGCTGATAGCGATCTGATACCAATTGCTTTCCCAAAAATGTTTAACAAAGGATTTTTTTTTTTACACAATGCAAGACAATAAAGATAAGCCGCGGTCTTAACAATTAGTAAAATACGTATGAGGTAACCTTACTATACCAATTAAGAGGAACTTATCTTATGGTAGATTTAATTTCATTAATTTGACCAGTCCACGACACTAGTTTTTCAACTGCCTTTGACTGTTCCGGTGTTAAGTGCTTTTACACATGTAAATCTTATATCTTATCGTTTTGGACAATACGGCCCTTCACCCGCCCACTTCTCACATCCAGATTCCAATCTAATGCATTCTATCCCCACAGAACTCCAGTGCCTGCCCCTCCCCTCACTTCTGGCCCTGATTTCATATATTGCTCAGCTTCGATCTGTTTAAAACCTGCCTCCCATTCAGCCATAGATATTGCGTCTCCTCTATATTACTGATAACCACTTAACTTTTTTAATAGCGTCGCTACCATAAATAATCTGGAATCCGTTCTTTTTTGTTTCTATTAAATTACTGACTCGCCATTATCGCTTTTCTTTCTATTTTGTTTCATTTCCGGTGAGAGAGAGAGAGAGAGAGAGAGAGAGAGAGAGAGAGAGAGAGAGAGAGAGAGAGAGAGAGAGAGCGCCAATCGGGAGCCGGGGCGGCCATTTCTGCTGGATCATTAGCCCCTGTGAATGGTTGCTAAAGAGAGACAACCACTCACTTTCCAGAATTCTTTCCAGGCCCCTCGTCCCGAACTTCTCCGGAGATGTTTCCAGTGCCTGGGATTTGAGGGGAAGGATGGCTGGGTACTAAGGCACTGCTTTGGAGGGAGGGAACTGAGGATCCCCGAGAAGGAGGGAGGATAGTCAGTCTATAGGAGTCTATTCAGTGCTAGCCACTAAGGCTTCTCGGCCCCAGCAGTCTTTTTCAAACTAAACGATCTGGCGGCAAAGGCAAACCTTTCAGGGGACGAAGGGCCTAGGCGGACCCTCCAGGCGACACGCTGCTTTCGGCCATCTGACGTCAGACGTTAAGGGCGGGATTCTCCATCTCAGACTCCTTCATAATGGTCTTAAGGTCGTGGTCAGCGGAGAAGACGGATGAACTAAGATGGAGTTTTCACTTAATGACCGAAAATCGAGTCGTGTGGAGTCTGAGATACACAGATCGGATCCATTAGCCAGATGAAAGGGCTGAAAGGAGAGACATGGGTGGAGGTTGGGGGTGATGGGTGGGGGTGGGGGTGTCTGGGACTAAGACACTGGAAGAGGAGGAGAGGAGGACTCATGCACCCTTCAGATCTGCCCCGTCCTGCTCCCTCCAAACAGTCTGTTTTCCCTGTTCGCCGGTTACTGACTGATTCACGTCATTCCAAAGTGAATCCCATCAGGGAAAATCTCGATAAATCTAATTTAATAAACAATATGAGATTAAAAAAAAATGTTTTCGAAACTGATGATCGTTAGCTTAGAAGGCAGGCATTACCAAACAAAAAACTTTCGGAATCATACTGTAATAAATAAGATGCTTCGTGGAACGAAAGAAAACGATTGCAAAAAAAGTCAAGAGCATTTGAATAGGCAATGTCGAATTATAAGGAAGTTCATTTGACTGCTGTTATATTCATGGCTCTAATAGCACTGAATCTTAGTCTATTTCGCCTACTCTCATCATAAAAAGTCTATAGCTCAGCTACGAAAGTTCTTTATATCTTTTTTGGTAGGATATTATATATAAATTATATATATATATATATATATATATATATATATATATATATATATATATATATATATATATATATATATATATATATGTATATGTATATATCTTATTGCCCTCCCATGAGGCATTCACTCGTCTTGAAGGAAAGTTAAAGACTGACTGTTGGCAGTTTGTTAGTAAAATCATTCTTTTGTAATCTTAATGTAAACAGCGAGTAGGCTGCTAAAATCTTCCTTAATACTCAAAAATTCCGAGTGTGGTAATAAAGAGATTTTATACAAAGTTTATTAATATCATTATTATCATCATTATGAATAGCAATGTTTTTCCTTCTATCCACTTATTTAAATGAAACAGACGAGAAAAAAAATAAAGAAGAATACGGGATCGATAAAAAAATTAAATAGGAACAAGTAAGACAGAAGAATATACGTAAATGAAACATGATGAAGGCAAAAATATTGTCAGTTAAAATTAAGAGAAAAGGAATGAATGGTTCCTGATACTGAGTAGTTTAACATCATGACATCACCACCAGAAGTAGATGCGGTCTCCCTGTTGTTGCATGCATAATTCATCAAACAAGGGATGCGAGTCACAAGAGTAATAGTTCAGCTTTCTAAATAAAATAAAGCATACTGATGATGTTCAAGAAAGAGTTGTTGGACTATAGTTTAGCTAATACTGAATATTGTTGAGAAAAGGAAACTATAGCTTTCGAACATTTTGTTTACGAGATAATATACTGCTATGCTGTGGAATGTCTTTCCGACAGGAGAACGCTATGCGAACCGAACAATTTTATAGCCGTATGCCAGATCATTTTCATAACTGCTTTCCATCGTCAGGTAATAAGGAAAGGATAACAGATGCACTGGACGAGAAAATGGTGAATTTTGTGTTGGTCCATCGGAGGCAATCCGGTTTATTACTATTATTTCGTTCTGCTTGATTTCTTGTAAAATTTTAGCACTGACATTCTAAGTTCATTGAAATGACTGTTAATCATTTTCAGCCCGTCTTCATAAATCACCAAGCCAAAGGTAATCATATTTCTGAATGTCGAGTTCTTTCTCAGAAGACGGCAATTGTACACACACACACACACACACACACACACACATATATATATATGTCTGTATATATATATATATATATATATATATATATATATATATATATATATATATATATATATATATATATATATATATATATTATAGGTCACTGGCTTATATATATATATATATATATATATATATATATATATATATATATATATATATATTTACAGGTCACTGATCAGAACCACATAAGATGGCTAACCAGTGCAAATGGAGTGCAATGGCGTCCAACCAAGCATATCTCTCTCTCTCTCTGTCAACCCTCCTTTTATCCATTCTCTCTGCTGCCGAGATCTGTGCTTTTTAGGCTTACATGAGCAACGCAAGCAGCCACCGCCATCTTGTGAAAATTGCCCTGGGGTGACCCCAGGCCAGGTCAGAGAAGCATGGGTCAGGAGATTTCTATTATGCTGTTAGACACCGTCTCAAACAGACGTACATTCCCATTGTTTCTCAGGGGCAGCCATTTGCCTTGTGCCACGTGGACACCAATTCTGGGACCCCAACTCATAAAGGAGTGATCATTTCAGATACGGTAAGTCTAAATTGTACATGGGAATTCGACAGCCCATTTTCCTTCGACTATACTCTATTTTCTTTACTTTTATGAAGAAACCTTCCTACATTTCCCTGTGGTCCCCCACGTGTATCTTGCTCTCTCTTTATCACTATATGTCCCACCTTAGATCCCATATGCCAAAGCCACCCACCGTTTGCTTGCTTAGTTAATTTCCAGATTAGAAAAAGTGATTAGCAAAGCGTGTTCTGACTGGCTGTGCCATCCCATGCCCATGCAGGTGGTTAAAGCAATCTCTAAGCATTCGGGCGTGATATTGCAGTGAGATAGGATAGACCAACGGTATATCATTGGGGCATTAATTCATGCTAGTCCAGTAGTTAATTCAATGCCTCTCTCTTTCAGAGGAATACCTTCGTCGTGCGTGACATAGGACAAATCTCAGCTCACACTTTCATTTATCGCCTGGACCCTCCACGTGCGATGGGAAAAAGAAATTTCACCTTTTACAACACTGTCAAGTAATTATATATTCTTCTTTATTGTTTACCCATGCGTGCTCAAGGTCATAATTAATTTGTGAGCTATTGTTATTATTTGCTAAATAAACATTGTTAATTGTTAACTGATTATAATTATGCCTTGCAGTAAATTGATGTAAATTAATAATTCATGTTTGCACTCCCATCCTTTCCATTTCTCTCATGTTTAGTATTACTGGCAGCCAGTTTATAGTATTCCGTTGTGCAGCCATGGCTGATACAGCAACAATATATATATATATATATATATATATATATATATATATATATATATATATATATATATATATATATATATATATATATATATATATATATATATATATATATATATATACACACACACACACACACATATATATATATATATATATATATATATATATATATATATATATATATATATATATATATATATATATATATATATATATATATATATATATATATATATATATATATATATATGTGTGTGTGTGTGTGTGTGAGTGTGTTAATCAATAATGCAAAGCCTTTCTTGGACATTAATCCTCATTTTCAAATTCACCTACTATAGGATGTTGTTATATATATATATATATATATATATATATATATATATATATATATATATATATATATATATATATATATATATATATATATATATATATATATATATATATATAATCACACATTACCACAGGTGAAAAATAAGAGACAGTGTGTAGGACCTACACCCCGTCTCTTATTTTTCACTCTGGTAATGTGTGATAAATGAATCACGTACGAAAGTGATAATAATATATATATATATATATATATATATATATATATATATATATATATATATATATATATATATACTGTATTTATATATATATATTATATGTATGTGTGTGTGTTTGTATCGTTTAGTTTTGAATTGTAGTTTTCTGTAAAAAAAAAATATTGAGATGGCTATTTGTCTGTCCGTCCGCACTTCTTCTGTCCGCCCCCAGATCTTAAAAACTACTGAGGCTAGAGGGCTGCAAATTGCTATGTTGATCATCCACCCGCCATTCATCAACCACACCAAATTGCAGCCCTCTAGCCTCAGTATTTTTATTTCATTTAAGGTTAAAGTTAGCCATGATCGTGCTTCTGGCACCGCTATAGGTGCCAACAATACAGGCCACCACCGGGTAGTGGCTGAAAGTTTCATGGGTCGCGGCTGAGAATTTCATGGGCCGTGAGCGAGAGTTTCATACGGCATTATAAGCTGTAAAGAAAACTCGATTGCGCCGAAGAAACTTCGGCTCATTTTTTACTTTTTATAGTTGTTAGTTTTTTGTGCAAATACAATCTCTGTTCATTCATCTTTGCAATTTGGACATCTTTCGTAGTAGGTCTGTGACTGTGAGATCTTGCCTAATAATAATAACAACAGCAAGATGAAACTGCTTCCCTTTTCACTGTTTGATTAAAAAGATAACAAATAAATAAGCCATTGGACAAATTAAAATATTTAGTAATAGTTGCACTAAAAAAGCAAAAGTGGTTTTGCTGAATCAGGTTTAAAGCTGTGACGGTCTGTTGAACTACTTACGTTCTCCCATCATGGTTCAGCCGTGTTTCCTACTTGGAAGTCATAATGTCTCCGAAACTGTATTTAAAGTCACTAATAGCCAGAGTCAAGAGAAGTAAGAAAGAAGAAAACATAAGTTATAACAATTTAAAACCTCACTGAGAGGGGGTTTATGATGTCAACATATGCCATGAAAACTACGTAAGATGCACTTATACATTTTCAGTTAAGTTAACTGATAATACACTTCCGGGAAAGCGCTATGATCCCTTGAAAACCTGATGGAAAAGATACTTTACCACACGTCACTCTGGGCTTCGAATTCGTGTGACCGATTTGCGCAATACGGAGATTTTAGAGGGCATTAAGCTTTTCGTTTAATTCTATTATAGGGCCCTGGTTTTTCAGTAACTTTTACCTAGTTTTTAATATTATAATTCATTTACGTAAGTTAGCTATCGAAGATATGGAAGCTTAAATTCTGTTGTTGCTGCCATGAAATTGTTAAAGAAACTAAATCTCTTTTTCATTATATGAGGTGCTTTTAATTAATTAATTTTTTTTTTTAGTTTTCTGATGCATACATTTGAACATTAAAGGTTATAAGTGAGAAAATCTAAAATATGTAGACACAAAAACGTACATACATTGTAATTACAATCGATAGCTAAAGTTGAAGGTAACCTAATATTGAAAGTTGACAAATTAGAAATAAATCCCATCTTCCATAAACAAGTCTCAAAATGAATAAATAAAATCAACAAATACTTTTCGGGAGACTTTCAGGAAATCGGTCTTCCTGGAAGCGTTCGCTGTGTAACTTAGTGAGATGATCGTTGAGGCACAATATCGACTGTGACATCGACGTTGTCCTTGATGGAAGCTTTGCTAGCGTTTTGAGAAGCAAACTCAGTTTTAAATTGGAAATATATTGAAAATAGTACAAAAATTCTTCCAAACTGGTTTTCATGCCGAAGGTAGGATTTCTGTTCATCTATGATGGATTTCATTGCAACTCAGCTTCAGAAATTCTCCTGCTACAAAATAATCTCTCTCTCTCTCTCTCTCTCTCTCTCTCTCTATATATATATATATATATATATATATATATATATATATATATATATATATATATATATATATATATATATATATATATATATATATATATATATATATATATATATATATATATATATATATATATATATATATATATATATATATATATATATATATATATATATATATATATATATATATATATATATATATATATATATATATATATATATATATATATATATTTGCCCGTCAGAGCTGCGTGGTCCACACATACCAGTGAGCTATCATGGTGGAGTTGGGTTAATGCCGAAGCTAATACAATTTCCCACTCTCGAAGGGTAATAAGTACGGCAGATTTGGCATGAACTTATACCTCTCTTGGTGGCTCAGTGGTTTGACCGTCGACTGGGGATGCTGGAAGGTATTGTGTTGTGGGATCGAGACCCGGCGGTACCGATCCATTTATCACTTATAAAGTTCCCCTTCGGTGATAATTCCCCATCGGGGATATTCCCGATGTAGCGTGAACTGGATATTAAACAACATTTGTATATTCATGATTATATATATATATATATATATATATATATATATATATATATATATATATATATATATATATATATATATATATATATATGAGAGAGGAGTTATTACCCATTTCAATCCGACTAAAGGTGTAAATGCCATCAAGGTGGCGGGGTATCAAGAGTATCCTCTCATATGTCATCTTCCATGCAATAAGTCAAAGAAAAAAGGACTAAGCAATTAATTCATTCAGTTTAGTATGATTCACTGTAGGCAAATTCGTCTCTAAAACCTCTCTCTCACCATTGCCTTTGAGGGGAAACCACTTTAATCTCTTTCTTGTCCAAGTGCTGCCGGAATTCCTTAATTCCAGGTGCGGACCCAATCAGAGCTAATCATCACCCAAGGCAGGTCAGCTGGCGAGTTGAACGTGTGTTTTCCGCCATCTTGAAAGTTAGTTCAGCCATGCTGCCTGCACTTCCATGTGGGCAGGACGATCCAAACGCCACCTAGGAGGAAAAAACGTAATTCCCGGAGGTATAGAGGACCTTGGAGAGAGATGCTCGTTCTTAGGATTGTACAGGCGGCCCCAGAGGATGGAGGTCCGTCCCTTGCTCCATTAAACTGCCTATTTCCAACACTTGGCTGGCAATATCCAAAGTAACTTTTGTTGTGAACTAATTCACTTGCCCTCCATCTCACTGGCCCTTATAAGAAGAGAACTTCAGCTTCTAAAAAGGGTAAAGTACCAGGACTTCAGATTTCACATCACGCACGTTCCCTATTCTCCTTCAACAAATTTCTTTTTCTTTTCATAGTGGATATACCTACAACGAACGAGATAATTACAAGGTCTAGTGTATGAGTATTTTGTGCTGTTTAATTTGCAAAGCATTTATGAGAAGTGTAATGTAATCATGATATTTGAGTCACTGCAATCGAGTTCAGTCTAAGGATCTTCTATGCAATTCCTCGATTCCTTCATTCCAGTGCTAGTTTTGGTTGAGTAACCATAAGTGTTTTGATTGCAGTTTAGAAGTATTCAGCTGTGGATCTGTGTATCATCTTGTGTGCATAGTGGACCCCACTACCTCGTTTCAATGCCCTTTGAAGCGGGCAACCCATTGTATTCCTCCAGGAAATTCCCCGTCATTTACTCTTTATCTTATTACACCAAAATTACGCTACCATTCTTCTGATGTGTTTTCTTTTGTAAATATAATGAATTAAGTTAAACCCAAGAGTTTATCTAATTACTTCCCTCTTGAAGTAAGCCTTCAGTCATATTTTGTTGTTTATAATTTTAGCTGAACTCATGGCCAGAGTCCAGATTCTTATGGTAATTAAGGTAAGTTGCATGTCATCCTAGTGTACCCCAATAATCTAGGAAGACCCTAGCTTTAAAGTTATAACAATATATATATATATATATATATATATATATATATATATATATATATATAAAGTACACACACACACACACACACACATATATATATATATACATATATATATATATAATATATATATATATATATATATATATATATATATATATATATATATATATATATATATATATATATATATATATATATATATATAGCACAGTACTGAGGAAGCTTCATAAGTGAAAAGAATTGCTGTAGAACGGACATTTTGTAAAGAGAGCAAAAAGAGAAAAGACTTCCAAAAAAAAAAAAGAAAGGGAAAAGGAACGATATTCGAAGAAAACGACAGATACCGAAAAATATACGCGGGTATCCATTTAAGGCAACAATTAAGAACACAGTTTACAACCCGAACGAGATAATTACAAGGTCTAGTGTATGGGTATCGTCCATAGCAATCTTGGTGTTTTAGATTTACGGCCAGAGTAATCGCGCACAGAATTTCAGGGGCACTGGGAAAGGCGGTGGGCCTGGGCAAGGATTCTGAGGGGTGACTCCCGAAGGGTTTCAGGGAGAGGGACCACTTATACTATTTCCTGTGTTTAGCAGCCCCAACGAGAGAATCAGTCTCTCTCTCTCTCTCTCTCTCTCTCTCTCTCTCATACATACAAAACATCACTCGCCAAAAGACTAATGGCTCCTAAATGACCACTTAGACCCTTCCCTGAAACAAACTGCCCCTCCACATAGTGTACAATCTCTTTGCTGCCACTCAGATGAATACTCGCGGATTGATCGTCGGAAAACTAAAGGAATTGACTTCCGTCAGTCAGAGATTAGGCTTTTGTATTATGTGTAGTAAGGAAAGGACACGTAAGGCAGAGATTAGAACATATATGTGAGGGCGTCAGCCTTTTATGTCTTTCCTGTTTGAGCTTTATCGTCTCTCTCTCTCTCTCTCTCTCTCTCTCTCTCTCTCTCTCTCTCTCTCTCTCTCTCATTCTTGAGAATAATGGAGGAGATAATAGGTTCATCTTCTATTGCTATTGTATCTTTCTTACTTTTTTCCTTCTCTGGAGAAATGGATTCCTTCCTCTATCAGGAGGGAAATAAAGAAAAGATATAATATAAAGTCAATCTCAGTAAGTTTCGGGAACCTAATGAAATCTAACGAAATACGTAATTCAGAATTGTATGACATATTGTTTTCTTCTACTTCTCTCTCTTCTTCCATTCTTTTTAATTCTCATCTTAATTGGCTGTTATTTTTCTACTGAAGACGAACAGTCACTGAATATCATAGTCACGCCAGAATTGATTTATCGCCGACGCTCATTATTAGCCAAACCCTTGTCATTTACAGTAAATGAACAAAACTAATAATTGAGATAGCTGATTTACAAATAAAAAATAAGAAAGAACTACATTAACTTGGGTTAATGATACTTCCAGCACCTCTAGTTATCATTTTATTAAGTTTAAAGAGAAAGGCGGCAATACGGCCATTTCTTGCCCAGGATCGTGGGGAACATGAAATGGAATGACCTACTCTACGACCGAACCACTGAGGGAGCGATAGACCTTCTTGCTTCTCTGAGAATCGAGAAAAACATGAGCAGCAGGAGAATCCCAGGGAAAGAACTATTAGAATGAAAGAGAACTCAACTGAAAAGGGACAGAAACGGCGGGCTCTCTGGAGCCACCCACAGTGGGGGAGAAGGCTTAATGTAATATATATATATATATATATATATATATATATATATATATATATATATATATATATATATATATATATATATATATATATATATATATATATATATATATATATATATATTATCATACAATATATATATATATTTTTTCATTAATTCATTCATTTTCAGTGTTAAGGGACAATTAATACATTAATATCGGATTCACTACTTTAGAAATAACCTACACCAAAGGGAATTACTTCAAATAAGTCCTAGTATCCTGACCAGGATTCGAAACTGTCTTTTGGGTTGGAAGTAGGATGGTAAGGACCTTATCCACTGAATCATCAAGAGAGGTAAGAAATTTGTATCGAATCTTTTGTACTTATTCCGTCGAATTCAAATTCTGTATCAGATTGTAAATCAACCCATCTCCACCGTGTTAGTTGGGTACTTGGATTGTAATACATGGTTATATGCATGATATTTGCCATTAAAACTTTTTTATACTTTCTAATGCTCAATCTCAAACAACCCATTAATATCTAGGTCACTTTATCTTAAAAATAACTTTTATCCAAAAGGAATTATAAATGATAAGTACTTGTACTTCGACTAATATTGGTGCTCTGTGCAATCTTGCATTATAAATAGTGTAACAGTGACCTCATCCACTCCACTATCAAGAAAAGATCAAGATGAATTCATCTGTAATATTCACGTCCTTGTCGAGTCCAGGTTCTCTGTATTTAAAACGAAATTAGCCCATCTCCACCAAGATAGCTCAATTCTAAATTTATAACAATTGATTATATCTATGATAGTTTGTCATTAATTTTGCAAATGGCGTTTTTAAGACTTTTAAATATGAAGCCACAATTAACCTATTAATATCCCATTCGCCTTACCCCAGAGAATTATTTATAAAGGTGTATCAACCCCGCCCAGTTTCGAACCTATGCCTTTGTGAGTTGATACGTGTGATAGTGACATTTCCACTTAGCCGTCAAGAGACAAGAATTGATTTCAATTCTGTGGTAACAGCTTAGCTTTCAGCTAATTGACCATACGAGCAACAGAAGTGTTATAGTGCATAATTAAATAATGTTTATTCACCAGAAGGACGATTAGGTTAAAAAGTTGATTTTCAGATATATATATCTCCCTCACGTAAGCACCTAAAAACGCAAACATGAACACACACTAACACAGCCTTGAGTAGTGTACCAGACATAGAGTACACACACCCAAGAATCGCAGTACGAGTGGAAAGGACGCAACGTAGGATGCACAAGTAACCAAAATAGTCTTGACCCAGCGCCGAAGGCAGCAAACAAAACTCCTCATACAACGGACCGATGGGAAGATGAAATCGGACTCAAGGAGCGAAAAAGAGCGGATGTCGGCAAAACAAACAAATCAATAATTGAACTCTTGACGAAAAAAAAGAAAGAGAAACGAGGCAGCTCTTCCCAGAGGAACCTCGTCGGCGAGATGCGGCAGCGGCCGAGACAAACACACACACACAATTTTCATAATTAAGCCGCTTTGGGGATGGTTGCAGAAGAAAAAAAGCCACTTACTATTCTGATTTCAGGGCAGCCCTATTAAAAGATGAGGAAATGGCTGTTCATTATGGCTTATTAATACGCGCCGCTGAGTATTTATTTTAACTAAGTTTTCTCTCCATCTTCTGAGGAAAGCTTTTTTCGTATTTTTGTAAGGGACTGATAGTAAGAGAGGAAAAGTAACATTTTTGTTTTGGTCTGGGTGTTTTCAGTCAGATGATTGAATCTGGAAAAGGAGCAACTTATTTCTAACTTATATTCTATGTTTTCTACCCATGGGATCAAATTTTCTTAGAGTAAAGAAATAAAAAAAATAATCCACTATTGAATATCAGTGTGACATTAAAGATATCTGCTTTAGCTGTTAATTATAGCTTGATTAGAATATAAATTTAAGATTAAACACATGACATTTCGTTTTCATCTATAAATGTCAATCATTCTTCACCATAGTGAACTTCCGTGTGCTTGCAAGTTTAGTTAATTTCCCATTTTTCATATTTTTTTGTCTCCAGATATGAATTATGCTGAAAAGGATGTGCCTCTGATTGACTAATAATTACGGCCTTTCTAAAGTCGAATCTCGATTATCAAATGGTCTTTTTTTTCTCCTCTTGATTTGTTCTGAAACCTCTTGCAATTTGGTATTTGAAGGAAAAAATCGTGTTACGCTTATGTGGGTACCCAATTACCAGATTTCTAAATCAGTTTATTATTCTTAAGCAAACTGGCCTCGTGGTAACAGGGCCTCTTAATACATAAGTGCATAGAATCAGTCTTTCTAGAGATGAAACAGGACTGATCATAATCTATATTTTCGGATACGAAGAGGTTCACGCTGCCAGCATAAAAGCTCTTTTGACCAGGAGACGAAAGTCTTCAAGGAGTAACATTGCGAATGAGAGAAGCGTTAAGGCCAAATTTTTATGCCTAAATGTCTTCCTACTCAGACGTATGATGTTCCTGAAAATGTTTAAAACATGCCCATAACCAAATCTGCAGCTTAAACTTATAATTCACCTCAAAGAGTCACATTCAAATAAGATGCTGGCTTCATACTTCGCTAAAGGACGAATAAGGTAAGAACCAAAAATTGATTGCAACAGAAACACTACAGAACGTAAAATTTAAGGAGCCCTGAAACTGAAGTGAAATTGTTAAAATCAATTATCAAGATAAAATTTCTCCAATTTATCTGTTGGAAATAACGTTTCTAGGGTTGAGTAGAGAATGCAAAATTCGTCAAAAACAAATTTGGTCTGACAGGTACAGGTGTAACGGAGAGAGAGAGAGAGAGAGAGAGAGAGAGAGAGAGAGAGAGAGAGAGAGAGAGAGAGAGAGAGAGAGTCAACATTCATTTACTTCAGATCTGTTACTAGGTTCTGTTTCTAAAAATTAAGAGCCACAATTGTACAAGAATCTCGCCCTGCGGCTCAACCTCTACAGCGAATAAATATTTTGTGTATTATTTGGAGAATGAAAGAGTGAAATATAATTGTGAAGAAGTAACTTAGCAGCCTTATGAAACCAGAGTTACTGCAATCATAAAAACAGAGGTGTGGATAGAATACCGAAGTCTGAGAGGAAGACGGGAAGATACTTAAGGCCAACTAATGAAGAGATAGTTTACATCTGGTCTTTTCAAGGTTGAAGGTTACATGATTTGATTTTAATGAGCCGATGTATTTATTTGCTATTGCATGGTTGGTATCAGGATCATATGAGACGTTATCGAGTATTTTAAATTAGCACATTTATTTCTAAAGATAGTGGCCTTTGTGGTTGTGACACCTGGTTTTTAAGAACCAATAAATCATTTAATATTCTATAACCACAGCGAAACAGGAGGGGTGCAGTCTTTCACATGACAACGGGTGAAACAGTGACTGAATAAAAGATGCCCGAGTCGCCTTGACACTAAGAGTCAGTTACTAGAAGAGTAGCGTCATTTTTCAAGGCTGTCATTCCATATTCATGGCAATAAAGTATTAGTAATTCCGGTCTCTCCCTAACCCAAGAAAAAGAATGACGCCATACGCAAAAATAGCCATTTGCTGGCAAATTGCAATGATTACACGTTTCAAGTCATGCAGATATTGCATGCAGACTTCTTTCAGGACAATTGAATCTGGAATGGATAGTATGAATGTTGTTATCTGGAGGTGCAACATATTGGTCACAGTAAACTGTCTTCGACAGGATGTTAGGTTTCCTACACGATTCATTTTTCTTGTTTACCCAAAAATTTTGAATTTCCATTGACATCTTTAAAGGCAGCCACAATCCAAGGACTATGAAGGTACAGATCACGGTTCTAGAAGTATGCACCGTACTCAAGAGATGCTCTGAAATTTGTTATTTCCTCTTTAAAAATCAGTTGACTTTGCGTTGAGATCTGCCGATTTGAGCTTCTAAGTTAAGATCAGATATCCTGTATTTATGTTACTGAAACAAATACATTGTTTTTGTCTTCTAATGTTTTCTGGCCATTGGTAACAATTGATAATTTAGCGTTGATTTTTTATTATCTATTCATTATTTTCCCTATTTTTCTTTGTTGCCAATATTTTCCATTCTGTCTTCCGTTTTCGCGAAAGAAATTCACATCTGCCTCCTCTTGAATTTGTTCTCACGCCACCGATTTCCATATCCGCTTTTTCACATCCTTCTCTTCGCAAGGTAACATTTACAGCCGGATCCTCTTCAAATTATCATCCTGTTCACAGAATGTGCGAAAACTTACATTCCTCTGTATTTTTTCTTTGCCATAGCCTTCCCACCAAATTCAACTCCTGTTCTACTTACTCTCCCATTTTCCCTCATTTTCCTCCTAACATTCCGTCTCCTCCATTCTCTCTTTCCTTCCCTACGTTCAACAACCAATCACGGTCTTGCTAGTTAAAGCTAATGTGTTTGGCCGACATTCCATTACGTGCGCTGTCTCTTCCCTTAGTGCCCATGAATCCACACACGCAAGCACTCCCTTTTGTCTCCTTGGCTTCTATTTGTTTTAAGTTCACAAGCTTAGATATGGACGTGAGGTATGTGCTACATTGGACGTTGGGATATATATATATATATATATATATATATATATATATATATATATATATATATATATATATATATATATATATATATATATATATATATACATATGTGTGTGTGTGTGTGTGTGTGTGTGTAGTGACATGGCCTCTCATTTGAAAGATTGGGATTCGGTCCTGATATAAGTCAGAAATATATATATATATATATATATATATATATATATATATATATATATATATATATATATATATATATATATATATATATATATATATATATATATATATATATATATATATATATATATATATATATATATATATATATATATTTATATATATATATATATATATATATATATGTATACATATATGTGATGTGTGTGTGTATGTGTGTGAGTATCTAACAAAAATTACCCACCAAAAAAACCAGAGGGTTGATTTTTTAACCTTTCTCACCCTTCCCACCAGACCTCAAGTAAGCAATCAAGCTTGTCAGTCGCCCTGCCTTAGAAATTCCCTCCATATCCGTTAATCTTTAAATAAGTTTTCCTCTTCAACCTGCTGTAGAGAACTTCCTCTTTTTGTATTGCTGCGTCTAAGCTTTCCTTCCATTTTTCCCTTGGTCTCCCCGCAGGTCTTCTTCCATCTGGCATCCATTCCAAAAACTTCTTGGGATATCTATCTACCCTCCTCCATTCGTTTTACGTAGCTGTCCTCTTTCAACAAACTTTACAATGCTTTCCACCCCAAATTCATCCATAATGTCTTCTTTTCATACTGTATCTAGCCTTGTAACACCCTTTATCAGTCTGAGTACTTTCATTTCTGCTGCTTGAATGTGGCTTCCAGTTCTTGACGTCAATGTCTAAATTTCATGGCCACAGACCAGAAGTGGTCTCGATATATTGGTATAACTATTGTTTTCACTTTTTTTGGTATATTCCTATCTTCCATTGGTGGATAAAATAGATAAAAGTTGTTATTAGATTTGCTGACTCGATGATATACTTCTAACTCGGACTTATTTTCGTCACAGAACATAATGCCTAGATATTTAAAATTTCTGCACTGATGTAAAACCTGGCCTTCCAATGAGATGTTCACATCTCTAGGTATTCTTGATAACAGTACCATAGCCGCTTTTTCTTTGCTGATTTTCATTCCGCTGTTTGTTAGGGTGTTGTTCCATTAATCTAGTTCACTTTGAAGGTCCCCCCCTTGTTCCTGCTACCATTGTGTGGTCATCTTCATACATTAGATCAATGACTTTATCTTCATTAGGTTTTTTCTCATTCATACACTTCTCCATAAACAGAGTGAACAATAAAGATGAGAGGACACTGTCCTGCCAGCCACCTGATTTGACATCAAACCAATCATCATTTTCAGTGAGGGTCTTCGCTCTACATTTAGTATTATGGCATGTATTGAAAATTACTCTAACTTTCTCTGGGATCTCATAGTATTCATCATCCATTGCATGCCATATTTTATGCCTGGGTACACGATCGAAGGCTTTCTACAGGTCTAGAAAAACAATATATTTATGTTCATTCCACCTCCCAGCTTTTTTCAAAAATCATTTCAAGGTGAAGATCGCGTCGGACGTTCCCCTACCTGGCCTAAAACCATTCTGCCACACTCCCAGTTTTCATTCAATATGTCTTCTCAGCCACACGTCTAGAACTCTCTCGTAAACCTTGATAACATGTGACATGAGAGAAATACCTTTATAGTTTGAACAATCAGTTTTATCACCTTTCTTATAGATGGGGGACATCAGAGCCTTATTCCAGTCATCAGGCACAACTTGACCCTCCCAAAGCATAGAAAGCAGTTTCAAAAACCAGGCATTTCCATCATTACCCATACACATCAGGAATTGGATCCACACAAGGAGCTTTGGCATTTCTCATTTTCTTAAGTGCCTCTTCTAGCTCTCTCACTGATAGGTCAGGTTCTGTGCTGGCTGCGGTATGGGACTCGAAAGTAATTTCTTCATTCAGATCACTGGGTGTTTTTACCAGTCTCAGAGTAATTTTTCCAACCTAATTCTGTTTCTCTTGTTTCTGTCAAAGATGTGTCATCTGGGTGTTTTAATGAGTAAGTGGAGGGGTGTAGGATCCCTTTCTGTAGTTACTGGCAGTTTTGTATATACGTTTTCTGGTACCTTGCATATCAATTCCCAAATCCTCTCCAATTTTTATCAGACTTTGTATTTTCGTAGTTGCCTTCACCCTCTCCACCTCTTTCTAGCCACCTTGTCACTATAATGGTCCTCAGCCCTCCTAGTTTTCATCCGTTTTTCAGACAGTTTCATTTTTCTTGTAACACATTCCTTCAGCTCTGGTGACCACCAAGGGGTTAGTTTTCTTTTATCACCCCTTACAGTTTTTGTCTGAACTACATTCAAAGCAGCGTCTGTAACTCCTCTTTTAAAACCATTCCACTTTTCATTTGAGTTATTCCATTCATGTTGCTGTTGTCTTTTCTCTCTGATTTCATTCTTGTATCTCTGTTTACAGTCTCGATGGTTCAGGTTTTCCATGATAAAACTTTCCCTCTGCTGAGCTTTGATTAATTTAGGTTTATTAATCTATGAACTGAGTCGAGTGACATAGATGGGACACTCTTCGCTTCTCTGAACAGGTTCTTGTCATTAGTGAGATCTGAGTCAATCATGGACATTTCAGTGCAAGCCCTCATTATAGAATTCCATCTATAACATGTCCATTTTTTACTTTTCCGGTGTTTGTAAAAGGAATTCATTATCGCCATCTGGTTTTGGAGGCAGAAACTTGAGATATCTTTTCCTCTCTATTTCTTTCCCCAATACTAAAATCTCTTAACATGTTTTCTATGCCAGTTCTGTCTTGTCCCACATGCCCAGTTAGATGTCCTATAACGATGATGTCTTCAGCGTAGGGTACATTATTCTTTAACCTCTTGTATATTCCAAAAGAATTCTTCTTTTTCTACCTGAGGACGTCCCTGTTGTGGTGCATACACTTGGATAAAACTTACTCTGCCCATGGCCGCCCTCAAAGAAAAGCTGATCAGTAGGTCACCTTTGTAGTTAAGATATCGTGCTTCGATACCTCCTTTATAGAACAAGTGCTAATTGTCGTGCAGCAATTTTGTACCCTCTCCAGGTAAGCGTGTTTCACATAATCCTAAGATATTGATCTTTCTTTCATGCATTATAATTATTTCTTCCTCCATTTCACTCAGGGTATTAAGAATGATTATTCTTACTCTTATATTTTGTTTTTCTTAACCATGTCCATTTCCGTTCCGAGTCCAGATGTGCCCGAACATCCTTTGTGCCAAAAGTCCGTCTTGAGGCAAAGCTTGCGTCTCTAGGCAATTAACTAGAAGCTCCCCGGCTTGCTAGTCCTGGAGAAAGCTATCGGGAATGCTAATTTACGCCACCCAAAAAGCTATAGCTCCCTTCCGGTTGCAGAGGTCCCAACATTACCTCCGAGCAGTTAATTGGTAGGTTTCAGCCAATACACCTCTTCAAGGTTACGCAGCCTCTTGTCCTAAAGTATGATGTTTTAGGACCGCAGTGGAGGGGTTACCGAAATGTAATTCTGTAAAATCTACCCTCCTATTGGCAACCTTTATTAGATGGAACTCTGTTTTAACAGAATATATTTTCTAGTCATATATTGTGTATACACACACACATATATATATGTATATATGTATATATATATATATATATACACACATATATATATATATAATATAGGCAGATAAAAGTCAATTTAACATAAATGATCAGTAATATATGGCTTAGAGAATTCGGGGATTTTCGTACAAATGAGGGATACAGTCCATAACATAAACTGGAATGAGGTTAAAATGTTTTACAGAAATAGCTAGTAGTGCTATAGATAGGAAGAGTCTGTATTCTGCCATGAAGAATCAAACTGACTACACGAACCTTTCGGACGGCACTGAAAATTTGGTTTTAAGGGCAAGTTAATTAGACCTATCAGTTTCATATATATATTATTATATATATATAATATACAAATATATATATATATATATATATATATATATATATATATATATATATATATATGTATATATATATATATATATATATATATATATATATATATATACATATATATGTATGTATGTATGTATGTATGTATGTATATATATATATATATATATATATATATATATATATATATATCACAGGCAAAAAGTGATGAAATCACAAAAGGCTTAGTAAAGCCCAGCCACAAGAGACAGACATGGAGGTCAGGGGACACAAAGGAATGGGTAGGGCGTAGGTCTTTACTCCGCAACCTGATCAATTATGATGAAAGCAAAAAGTAGAAGTAGGAGTCTTTTCTCAATCAATATAGAAAGCGGGTGCCATTATAATACGTATATTGAATAGGCTTCGGGTTGGACGAACCACGGCTGATGATGTGAAAATTATGCAAGAGCGCCTGATGCCAGTACCACCCAGCATTGACCTGGCCCAGGTTTTTGTTGAACATTACTCCAGTCTCTGCAACAGCAACAGCAACAGCAAAAATCGGAATGAGTTCGCCGGTATTATTCTCGACGACAAACAAGAAAAAAGAAAAAAATGTTACCCACAAAGAATCGTTGCGTTTATGATCATGCGATTCTGAGTGCGTCAACGGAACATTTCCCCTAGATATGTCTTCAAAATAGCATTACAAGAAATTGCTTGTCTTCAAAAAAAATGCCACTGTCTATCTCTTGAGGTATGGTTAGCGTTGTGCGGCTTATTATATCACTCGCTTTCTATACTGATGGAGAAAAGACCCCTACTTCTACTTTTCATTTTCATCATAATTGATCAGGTTGCGGAGTAAAGCCCTACGCCCCCCACCCCCCCACTTCCTTTGTACCCCCTGACCTCCATATCTGTCTCTGGTGACTGGGCTTTACTGTCCATTTTGTGGTTTTATCACTTTTTTGCTGTGATTTCAGTTCTTTTTTGCAATGGCAACGCCCTAGATCGAGAAAAATTTTGGTAACAAAGGAATTGGGTTATTTAGGTTTTAAATATCGTTTTCTTAGACCTGTGTGGCTTCTCCGTGATTATGTTCAAAATTCGATATCTGGATCTCCGGAATGGCTAAACGGATTTCGATAAAATTTGTCACGATTAGAGACCTTAGTGGGAAACATCTAAAGCCAAGATTTCATCCCGATCGGTTGAATATTTCCAGAGTTATAAAGGGCCAAAGTCGGGGTTTTTGTGTATCCCAGGTGGCTAGCTTTCATTGGGCTTTTAATTTCATATACCTTTCTCAGAGCACAGTAAAACATTCATAGTATATATATGCATATATATATATATATATATTTATATATATATATATATATATATATATATATATATATATATATATATATTTATATATATATATATATATTATATTATATATATATATATATATATATATATATATATATATATATATATATATATATATATATATATATATATATATATATATATATATATATATATATATTATACATTTATATTATGAATGTTTTGCTGTGCTCTGAGAACGGTGCATGAAATTAAAAGTACCATGAAAGCTATGTTAACGTAAAAAATCTTAAATTTCTGCTAACGGTGCTACAGATATGATCATTAGTGATTAAGGATAGTTTGATGTATGAAATAGTCTTTAAGCCGAATATGCAGGTGTGGAATAACAACCTTGGAAGGATTAGAACTGGCAGGGGTCCTTCGATGAAAGGTCCTTTGTTGTCTTAGTCCTCGTTGAATCCCATCTAGGTCGAGTCTCGTTGGCAGGTCAGTTAGAACACTTGCTTAAGAATTGGCCCTGAGAACTAACATATCCGTGGAACCAGATTTCCAGTGTCGTCCTGCAAGCTTGATATTGTCAATTTCACTACTGATAGCGAATTCCAGAAGCTTCATGTTTAATTACTAGCTACTTCTGGAAAACGCTTCAGTTTCATTTTTGTTTATGCTATGGTTGTTTCCCTCTAATGCACGAAATTCCCGGAGCTCTCTAGGCAATATATTGCTGATCGTTTATCTTCAATTCATCTTTGTGAGATACAGCAACCAGTCTTTCTGATATAAACTTCATAACACGCATTGCGTGGTATTTAATAAATTCTCTTATTGGCTTGCTATTCTTATTTAAATAAACATTTACGATCCAACTATCGATAGAATTTAGGTAGTGAAAAGTTAGAGGATTGTGGAAACTGATGAAATCAGATAGCCTACTTTGCTGATGCCTCCAACATCAGTGAACTTCATTCTATTGTTAAAGCCTATTTGTTGGTTCTTGTGGACCTCTCAGTTTATCTTGTTCGCTTTGTTGGCAGTCTTCCTGGTATCATATTCTTGCTATAGTAATTGAGTCAGACGTTGACAAATCGTCTCAAATTCTTTTTCCCGATACCAAGGCGGCTTCTAAGAAATAGATTGCCATCGACCATGAACTTAACTGGAGCACCATAACTTATGAAATGGATTTAATAAATGGCGAAATCAATATCCTGTACACAGTGAACGTACAGTTTAGTTGTTCTCTTATGGTCAAAATATCTAGCGCATTTAAGTCTGTCAACAAAAAATGCAGTGGAATCTCCCATTTTATTGTCCCAGAAAGCTAGAAAATCATTCACAAATCTAAGCCAGATAAACTTTGTTTCAAAAAATGCTGAGCAGAAGTTGACTAAAAGAAGGGAAGATGGAAGTGACATAATTATAATTATTTGGAAATGTGATCATTCAAAAAATAAGCAGTGTTGGTTACGGGTAAGTCAATCAGTCTTAAATTTCTTACTTTGAACAGACAACGCATCGTCAGTTGGGTAAGAAAGAAAAAAGTTTCCACGTCTAAGTGTTTGTATGAAATCTTCCGCCTTCCTTACTCACAAAGAGGAAAATAAACATCGACCATTTTTAATTGGGACGTAGAGGAATTCTGTCCATATATATATATATATATATATATATATATATATATATATATATATATATATATATATATATATATATATATATATATATATATATATATATATATATATATATATATACAGTGTATATATATATGTGTGTGTGTATATGTGTATGTATGTATGTTTATATATACAGGATATATATATATACACACACACACACAACATATATTTATATTAGGAATCTTGTGGTTACGTGGCAACCAAACTCCCCTCATTAAAATCTAAGCTGGGAAGTACGCCTCTGGTAGGTAGCTGACTGTATAGGACCATAGCGAGTTCGGAGAAGGGTGGGGTCAGCAGCCTCATCTCAGAAGACTTGCTGGGAACCAGAGAAGTAGTACAATCTTGATTCATTCACTTTCAAGGGGAAAAGATCATATATATATATATATATATATATATATATATATATATATATATATATATATATATATATATATATATAATCATCATATATATTAATATACAGGATGTGACAATGTTTGTTTGTGTAATCATCATTTTTTTTATTCCATATAAATGTTTGTTTTTATTTTTTTATTCCATTTACTATTCAAGATTTATGTTACCAACTCTACTGTTTACGAAATTATACAAGATTATCAAAACCTATAATAAATAATCATCTTCGCAGCTATGCTCATTTCCAGCATTCTTCTCGTTATATACTCATTACATTAATCTAAGATCATTTTTTGATCTGGGAATATCCAGAAATGATTTTGCCCCTAAAATCTCTAGAAATTTTTCTTCAAGTAATTTTTTCTACTCTGGCTAAGAAAGCCTTTTTAAATCTCTCTTCCCCTCCCTCCTTCCTTTCTCTCTTCTCTCTCTCTCTCTCTCTCTCTCTCTCTCTCTCTCTCTCTCTCTCTCTTTCCGTGGAGGGTTGATGGCAAGCGCGGCTAAGTGCATTGAGGTCATTTTCTGAGATAACTGTTCCCTTTTATGTTCCTTATGGCGGTTTTATCTTACGGGTTGACCATCTCCGCTTGATCTTTATTAAGGTTCTTTGTCTGGATTTCTTTCTGCAGCGTCTTTTCTTTTTTCACTCCTTTAACCCTTTTCATTAGGGAGATAAGAGTTTCGGAGAGAGCACGTGAAAAAAAATGAAATGTTTTAGGGGTAAAGCGAAGCTTGCGATAAATATCTGTTGTTAGCGAGATGGCGTGAACCCACTCAAATCGTTGAATATTAGAGACGAAATACAACGGGAAATAAAAGGTTTGTTACCTGGTGTCTGTTGTTAATTCAGGAGAAATAAATCAAGCATAAATCTCAAGTCTTGTTATAGCATAAAAGTTGAAATGAAGATGGAGTCTTGATGAAAATATTATTTGTCTAACATTTCTGAGACAACCTTAGATTATGTAAGTTATCGAAATGTATTTATTATTTCATTCAAGCGATTAGTTTAACTATGGTCGTCCTAGAACTTTATTACAAACATGAAAGGATTATGTACTGGAATAATGGATAGGACACTGAAGTTAATGAAAGGTTCGAATTTTTTTTTATATGCAGCCTGAAGTTTGTTTTAATGAGCAGAGAACAAATTTCACTGCAAACCTTTTTAACTGTAAAGCAGAACCTTATGAAATGATAAGAAATTCCATGAAAAGTTTTTATCACAGATATAAAAAAAAATTAATGCTCCAGGGATGATGCAGTCCAGAGTGAGAACTACAACCCATTGAAATATTACATGTCTATATGTATGTATGTATGTATGTATATATATATATATATATATATATATATATATATATATATATATATATATATATATATATATATATATATATACATACATACATACATATATATATATATATATATATATATATATATATATATATATATATATATATATATATATATATATATATATATATATATATATATATATATATATATATATATATATATATATATATATATATATATATATATATATATATTGTAAACAGGCACGGCGTCAATAACCTGTCAGCTGCGACGTCAGTTTTAGTAACCATAAATCAACCAATATAAGCAGGCATTTTCGGCTGAAAATAGAGGCTAAGAATAACCTCCTTCCTCAGGGATTCGACCGTCGACCACTGAAATCACAGGCCGACGCTTTGACCACACAGCTGCAGAGAGCATAAAATGTACGGAACCAGATATGCCCTTGCACGGTATCATATCGGGCACCATTGCACCCCTACTATGATTTCGCCTTTTCCCCGCCCCACCAGCAGTTAGTGGACACATTCAATATTCTTCCCGAGAGCCCTGATTATTGCCTGAAAATAGTGCCAAAGATAATCTGGTGAACAGCTTGAACTTCAAAGAATTTAAGTGTTATAGTTCATTTTTCTTTAAATGTTATCACTGAATCTGACTGTGAGTAGAGGAAGCATATAATAGTTACCACTCACCAGAAGTTACAGTGCAAAGACAATTTTGTTCCACCAAATCTGCAACCAGCGTGGAGAAGACTTATATCATCTGGTGCCAAGGAGATCATGACATTAAGTTCAGTTTCAAAGACTTAAGCAACAGAAGGGAGACAGCCACTAAGGAATGGGTTTGGTTTTAGTCTCACACCCTAACAGTTCTTAGATTTATTCATTAACAGTTTGACTTCTGACTTTACTTAGTGCAAACATATTTCAGTTGTCTCGTAAAATTTAGGATCGAGCACCAGATTTATCTTTGACACGATAAAATTTATACATTAGGTTTATCTTTCAACAAGAAATAAAGACTTATAGTAATTTTAAGCGATGATAAGAACAAGGGATATAGTAAAAACCTCAACGTGGGACTTTGTTTTCAATGGGTACTTAAGGAATGGGTTAGAAAAGACGTATCTGGAAAAAAACTTGTTTTTCTGATGATACGAAGTTATCTTTTTAACAATTCTTATTATCCGCCAAGCATATTTATCGTCAAGCAATTCATCGCTAACAGTTTAACGGTCTTTTACTCTAACTTTACTTTATTTTAGTAATCAAACAATGTATCACCCACAACACAGTTAATACATTGGCGTCATAAAATTCGTCATCGATTATTTATAATGTATTTAAAAATGGGCACCAGAATCGAAAGTCCAGACAGAATGGCAGAGATTCGTTATGTCCCCTTGACAAAAGCGCAGTATTACTATAGTAAAATTATTCAAGTTTTATATTCACAAAACTAATATCAACTCATATTAAACTCTTCAGACTTTCCTGATATTATTCTCCAGATATTGCTCATTCTAACTAACACTTGTCCTTTATTGTTTTAACAAGCTCTTTTAAAAATTGTTCTTTTCAGCTTTTTGATGAAGAAATTTTCCATATAAATAGCAATATCATTTTTATGGGTCTTTAGCCAAGGAACTAATTGACATCCAAAAGAGATTTGTGAAGTAGCATTTTTAACCTTCCATTAATGGCTGGAATTTCCATCCAACGTCCTAAAACTCAAACTACTGGCAAGAGACAACAGAGGATGTTAATTCCATAGGCTATTTAAGTGTAGTTTAAGTATCTTTAGTTTTGACAAATTACACTTTTTTCAGACCATGTAATATATCGAACTTTCCCCTCTAAAGTTTGTGTAACAAAACCCTCCTTTTCTAAACAAAAACAAAAAAAAAAAATCTGACAAAATACATCAGTTCATATCTAAAGTTTTCAACCTTCTTTTCTGTCTGCAGTTGGTTGATTTCAATTTTAGCAACAACAATAATAACAATGTCATTAATAACTCAGTAACGGCGGCAAATATTACAAAAACAAAAAATACGGAAAAAATAAGGACAGGAAAAGTTTTATCCTCTGAAATTATTTTAACTTTCCCAGGTATCTAATTATTTAGAACGCTCATTGAGTTTTTCTGTTACTTTCTTAAATGTCTGCTGCATACCAGTGTATAACTCAGTAATGGTCAATTGCTAAAGATGAGTTTCTGTCTTTTAGTCGATGTAAGCATTACTAAAGACCACAGTTCCCTCCTGAAAAGACTAATTTATATACGGCGTTAATAAGTTTCTATTTGTTGTTATTTGGACTGTACTTTTGCTTTTATTATCGGAAACAAAGCCATAGGAGGTTTACAAGGCGCAACTCCTCTCCTTATGATATTATCAAAAGATTTTTTCCGTGCTTTTTGCCAGTGTTAGATACTATCCATTGCAATGTGGCGATAACATCACCCTTATTTCTTCATTCATGCGGCCCACGATCAATTTGTCCTGAAAATCGTGATCGGTCCGTACTGGCTGTTTGTTCTTCAGGTCCAAAACTTGATGAAGGCTCAGTGGACACAAAGCAAAAACAACACATTGTTGAAAAGTTTTGTTGTGGTTATCCTTGGTTTGAAGGATCTCCTGATGTGCAAAGCATTTAAAATTGTGAAATCATGATATACTTCTACATTATAACTGTTTTGGTGATGAGCGAGCGAAAAATGTTCACGTAATCATTTCTGATTCTACAGAAATGATTACCGTAATAGCACAGGAACTTTAGCCATTTTAATTTACATGATAGTGGAGCTTTAATTTCACACATGCACGAACACAAACGCACATGTATGCACAAATATCGTTTAATATCAAATTCGCTATGCCTTGGGAATAATTTACACTCAAAGAGAATTATAATTGATAAGTGATTCTGGTCCGGCCAGGATTCAAACCTAGGCCTTTGGTTTAGAAGAGAGAACGATAAACTGTCGACGTTGACCGCTCCGTTATCAAGAGACAGATAGTAGAAGACGATGTCGACTTTGCTTTACTTACTCCTGTCGAATTCACGTTTTAGATTCAGAATCGATATCACTATGACATATGATAAGTTTAGCAGAGTCGGTATCAACTTATACCTGTCCAAATAGCCTTATGGTCAAAGTAAACTGTTTATTGCTGTTTCTAAACAAAAGGTCCAGATTCGAGTCCTGGCTGGGACAAAGACACTAATCAATTATAATTCCCTTAAGGCGTAAGTTCTTTCCGAGGTACAATGAATCCGAGATTTATTGCTTGATATCTTAAAATATATTTAAAAGTTACGCTTGCACTACCAACAACATTTTATATATATACATTATATATATATATATATATATATATATATATATATATATATATATATATATATATATATATATATATATATATATATATATATATATATATATATATATATATATATATATATATATATAATATATGTTATATATATATATTATATATTATTTATATTTATGGCTGTAGAAGGAAGGCATCTGCTATATACAGAAAATGCTGGGATAACAGAATCTTTTGCCCTCCTCACAGACGGTGGCCGATTACAAGTATTGTAGTTTGGATGTAGTCCAAGTTACTGGGATAACAAATGCGGGTTTGAGCTTACTGTAGGGTGATTGGATTTTTGTTTACTTGACTATTTTTGCCAGCACGGATGGCTCTGATTCATATCGATATTTGCAAGTCAAGTTGGTCTAAGTGAGCGAAAGTTTAAGGGTGTGAAGGGGCTTATGTGTGAACATTACGAAAGTAAAGTGGAGTTGGTGTGCATTTCAGAATTTAAGGACTGAAGACTTTGCTATTACATGTTTAATTAGGAAACAGAGAAGACAGCGAGGTGCGAAAATGGGGCCTTTATTTGGTCAAAAGGCAAAAAGACCGATCCCTTTAGTAGGCGGTGGTTTGAGCACGAGGAGAATATTGAAGATAAATAGGTTGAGGAGAAAGGGGTTATAAATCGGAATATAGGCATTAAGGGGCAGGGGTAGAAGGGAGACCTACAAAGTGAAAGGTGGACGAAGCAAAGAAGCTCGAAAGGAGCGCCAGAGAAAGAGCCCTCGCATCACGTGGGACAGGAATTAAGCTTTTCCTCTACAGGCAGAACTGGACGGGTTTAATTCTGAATAGAAATCAAGTTTCATGAATCAGAAAATGTTTGTGATACGGAGAACGATGTTCAGTTTTTACCACTTACGATTAAGCGGAAATTGCTGATGTGGAATCATAACTCAGTGTCATGAATAAAATAGTTTATGCGGCCGAGAGTAGCTGGCCTTTAAGGTATATAACACCAGAGATATAAGAAGCTTGTTTATAAAGTTCGATCTATGTTTCAAATTGTGTGATGCACACGATAATTTAGTATTGTTTGACTAATACGGCGTCAAGACAGCAGAATCTTAGTAGTAAAGACTAAGCTTACATTGCAGATTGGAAGACTACACACTTGAAGTTTTGCGTAGTCCACAAATGTGACTTCATCATTTCGAAAAAAACATTGGACCCTCCTTAAGAAATGAAAAAAGCCCATGCATTATTAAAACATAATCATCTGTATTTAGATAACGCATGAGACTAGAAGGGAACAAAAAACGTTTGTTAAAGCACCAGTACACAAACAAACTATAAACTATTTCAACTAATGTTACTTAATCATAAGACATCCTGTTTCCATGGTTAACGAGAGAGAGAGAGAGAGAGAGAGAGAGAGAGAGAGAGAGAGAGAGAGAGAGAGAGAGAGAGAGAGAGATTTCCGTCCGGATGAAAAGGAGGATATTAGTCCCATTCTCTCACTAGACTTCGGTTCCTCTCTTCATTTCACAGTTTCCGGCAAATTACATCCCTTTTAATAGAGAGCACAAAATCGCATTAATTAAACATTTAAATGTCATATTTCCCCCTCCGGATGTGAAAATCCTCTTCGTCAGACCATAATTACGAGTCCGTGCTGATGTATTTTGCCACCAAGGGATCCAGGACAGAAGAGAGAGAGAGAAAGAGAGAGGGGGGCGGTGTTACTATAAAAGAAGGACAATGAGAAAAGTAAGATAATGCATAGGCATACGTAATGCGTGCACACACACATAGATATTATATATATATATATATATATATATATATATATATATATATATATATATATATATATATATATATATATATATACATATACATATACATAAAGATAGAAAAATATTGTGGATGTTTATATTAGGTACTTGAGAGAGAGAGAGAGAGAGAGAGAGAGAGAGAGAGAGAGAGAGAGAGAGAGAGAGAGAGAGAGAGAGAGAGATGGGAGAGCGAAGTGGAAGAAAGAGAGAGTAGAAGGGACTGGGCTGGACCGGCCAATATGGCATATGAGTGGAAGTAACTCCATTAGGAGACAATGTCTGGCCATTTAGACTGCATTGGTGTGTCGGGATGCGGCCGCAAACTAAACATTAGAGTACCCGGTATCGGCCTCTTGTTTATCTATGACAGTGACATTCTCGCAACGAGGTTAACAGCGGAAGGGAACAATTGCCGCCGCCGCTATTTCGAAGATGCTCAGGTTGCGAGGCAAGGAACGCACGCACGCACGCACACGCTCTGTTTCGGGTGTAATCCCCACGCGGTTTGTGATAAGTATATTGCGTGCCTGTGTGTGTGGGTCTTTTTTTGGGAGCCCAACAGTATTTAATAGGCATCTATTAATTCATCAAAATATTTCATGACAAGAACTTTTGGCATTAAAGAATGTAAGATCATATATATACTATAGCTCTGTACATTTCCTAATAAAAAGCAATTTTTGCAGTGCAATACTTAAGCATCCTGTGATTTCTCTTGTACTTTGATAACAGTACTTTAATTTCATAATGGGCTTTAACATTGGTGGAGAAAGGGCGAGAAAGGAAAATATCGATGAAAAACAGACACAATTCTTTAGTCGTATTCTTCAGTCTTTCACTTTTTTTAACATCTTGGAACAGGGATGACAATATTGCTTCGTGTCTGTACACTTACACCAGACGTCTTTATTCCCGAATGTTCCACACAACAGCCAGTATGAATCCTCAAAATTGAATTTAACTTGAAAATTTTCCATCTTTTCATTTATATTTCTCTCATAATTCATCTCCACCTTTTTCCAAATCACGCTGACATTAATGAAAAAGAAAAAACTTCGTTCGGAATGCGAGAGTATTTTTATGCAAATGAAAAACTTTGAAAAAGCTTGTATTTTCAAAAGGATATTTTCCATTGATGCCGTGACAGCGGCGTTTCGTTGAAGAGGAACGAGAAAAAAGGCTAACGAACTCGGTAAGAGATTTTTGAAACGAGCTGCAACATTTTGCTTGAAATTCATGAACTCTCGAGAGGGCTCGTGAAAAAGGCCCAAGTGTCTACAAAAAAGAGAAGGAAAAAGATGAAAAAGTGAGAGCTCCAATAAACTGACAAAAGAAATGAACGACAAACTCCTTCTAAAAAAAAAAAAAAAAAAAAATTTCAGAATTGAAAAAGAATGTAACAGTAAGTAGAGTACGGATTTTTAATTTCAAAGCGTTTTCAGATTATTAGAAAAAAGAGGTAAAAGACATCCGAACGATAAACGAAGTCTTGATATGAGGTTCGTCCTTAACATCATTTCCCCAAACGTCGATGGATCCTTCAAATTTGTATATGACAATAGAGCATAAACACATAGTAGTACCTTCTTAGAGAGTATTTAGTACATATTGAACTCTGAATAATGATACATGATCACATATCACATTCGCTGGAGAAAATGTTTCGCAAAAAAAAAAAAAAAAACTAAGCAGATGGAAAACGCGACCTTTTCTAATTCCGATTAGGTAAGGCTCGAATCACGAAGTCGTCTTCTTGATAATGAAATACTGGAATCCTATAATCAGGTCTTGCAATTGCGAACATGGCTATCAATTTCATAAATAATTAATATTTACTTAGGGCCAATTTGGAAATGAAATAGAAAGGTTTATAACAGAGAAAATAGCAAAAGAAACATTGCGCTCTGAATTCGGCTGCGGTGAAGACATTTTTGCCGAGATAAATGTCTTTATATTCTTGCGTTGATATTCGGCATTTGGGTGGTAACTTTGTCTGTTCATGATTGAATATTTATGATCAACTATACATCTGTCCGTATCTGGAAATCGTTAGGTTTGTCTGGGTTTGGAAGAAAATGAACAAAGAAACAGAAAACGTTTACAGTTATTTCTACTAAAATATTCACTCAAGTTTCAGCAGCTTTCGGCAAAATTGCTACTCTACCGCTTCTTCCTCTTTTTCCACAACATATAATCATTTTGATTTGATGGGTAATGAGTAGTTAAAAGTTAAGTATACCTTAGTTTAACCAGACCACTGAGCTGATATTTTGTAGTTGTCCTGATAACCTGGGGATTTTTCATGATATTTTTGTAAATCTTCTGACCCAGGTACGCTCAATAAAGTAAATAAGGCTATCCACTTTATGGCTTTTACCTTGGAATTTTTTCCTATCCTCCTGGTAACGGAAGACGCTTTGGTGACAGGTGTGGCTTCAGAACTTTCGTTCCAACATCTTAGACTTGCCATCACAAATATTAATTATTTTCGTAATATTCCCAGTATAGAAAACACTGGAAATGAGGAAATATGCAGACTAAGGAGTATTCAAACTGAATTTGAAGATTATGTGAAAGCAACTCATTCAATGGGCTTTGTTGGACTACAAAACAAACTCTTAATGAGGCCACGATTGTGGCTTTAGTAACCGTTACAGTCTGGGAGTCACCTCATGCCTCTGTTCAAAACTGGCTCCCGTACTCCTATGGTAGAAACTGTGGTGGCCTGGCTGCGTCACTAAATTGCAGCCTTAGTATTGGTCGACCGATTCCAACTCATAAAATAGCAACCAGGGAAAGCATTAGTTTTAATTTTGGGTTTGAAAACTATATAAATTTATCTCTTGGTCAAGAAAACAGAAGAGCATGTTTGTAATATATTTGCATGATTTTTCTATGTTGGAAGGCGATAAATAAGAATATATTGTTTCTAGTAATGCAGGAACGCTTTATGTTGCAGCAGTAAAAATAAGGTACTGTACAGGCAAAACACTGCATCTCTGTATATTTAGCGAAGGTAAGAGTTTACCATAACGAATGCAATTCAGAGAAGTTTTCGTCGGAGCGTTGGTACTGTACACATCAGGGACATATTTTTGGACACATGCTTGAAACAGTCAATGTTTTTCTTGCAATTTTCTTATATGGTAAGAAAAAAATACAGGTACAAAACTGCATAAGTAAATATAGTTGAAAGTGGTCAAAATGCAGTAACGTTTTGACAATTTTTTTTTAATATTTCTGAGTAGCATGAAGTAGATCATGTGACATGACTGCATGTTTCTCGATGTTTGAAGCCTGAATATTTAAATATTTATGTTTTTAATCATTCAGGAATAGTTTAGGTTACTATGTCAAAAAAAAAAAAACAATACAGGGAAAACATTTCACAGCTGTAATCTCAGTGAATTTCAGTCTAAAGCAGTGATTCTTTACCTTTTGTAAGTAGCGGACCCCTTCAGAAAAATGCATGTAATCGCATAAACACAAGAGCATGCATGGAGCGAACCAACTTTTATTTCATATGAATTTTGAGTGACTCATACACAAAGCATTCAAATCTCACAAGGAATTATGTTCCTCACTCTCTTTCATGCAAAAACTAATGTTCACTCCGTGAACAAATAAAAGACATCCAAATTTTGCAAGTTAAACAAAAAGAAACTGCAACTATGCCCAAAATTTCATTTCAGCATGAAGGTTGTTGCTGCTTTGTTTGAATATTGAGATGAAACTGCAAAGAACTCTTTAACAAGGGAACACCAATGTCGTCTTTAACATCCAACCGATTTTGACTTTTCTTTTTTATAATAATAACAAGTGCGGAAAATCCTGGTTCGCAAAGGTATGTAGTAACATACAGAATTAGAGCAACCATAGCCTGTTGTCTCAACCAACAGCAGGATACTCTAAGAGTATTTTAGCTGAATTTATTACATGTCATTTCCATTGTCCTGAGATCACTGAGTCTTCTTCAGCAAAGTCTTCATCACGGATATTCTTGGCGAGAAAGAAAATGATTACTAATTCATGTTTCAACTTTAAGGTCACCTAAGCAAATAACCTTGGAAAGGGTTCTGCAGCGTATGAGGATGTCTGCAGATTTCTGCCCTAAGAGAAATTGACAGGGCTTTGCTGTTCTCACTTCTTCTCACATTTAGAAGTTGGAGAAGTTGTCTGACTCCATCCTCCTTTTCCCAGAGGGAGTTTGGTCAGAAAAGCTCGTAGCCTTTCAACAGCATCCATAATGGTTACTGCAGGGCCTTGCATCTAAAGATTACCTCATCTTGATGGACAGAGTTATCTGTCAAGAAGACTGTGCCATGAATGAACTGCAGTGTCAAACTGCTCTGATAATGAACTTTTCTTTCCCTTAAAAAAGTTAGACTTCCCGAAGTTAAATTGAGCGCTTCAAATTTTGTCCTCAGGAAGGCCAGGAGATTTTACCCTTAGAGCTGTTGTTTTACGCGTCACTAATTCGTCGCCAGAGGCGATATTAGGTTGATCACGCATAGTAGAGAACACTGAAGCACAAGGTTTTGCTAATATTAAAACACATCTGCAAAGGGGATGAAAATAGAGGACAATGAATTTAATTCTATATTTTTTTATTATAATTTTCGTCTGACCTTCACGGACCCCCTGCAGCGCATACATGGAGCCAAGGTTAAGAACACCGTGGCCTAAAGTGTGAGTTTGACGATTAAAATGCCGATGTACTTACGGGCTAGGCAGTACAAAATTTCTCTGTTGTATTTGAAGGCGAATTACAAAAAATTGTAATTCGAAATGGAAATACTGTATTAGCCTAGGCTATACATAGGTCTAGTTAGAAATAAATTACAATAGTCGCCCAGCTCATGTCTTCACACTAGGCATGTTTACAATTTAGCCTTCTTTGTCCATAATTACGTTGAACAATAGGAACATACATGATTTCAAGGCATTAACTCTTGATATGAGGATGTCAAAAATGTTAACTGTGTCTATCAGACAGTCGAAAATAAAGGAAACATTGTTCCCGAATTTAGTCTATTTATCATGTTTTGTTTTGTAGAAAATATTAACTAATCAGAAACAAATGAAACTAAACATAAGTACAGTCGGCAGTAAACCAAGTTTTGTATATCCCATATCATCTTATAACTGTTTAAGTCGTTAAGCCTCTCATATAGGTAGAGGGCATATACATATATATATATATACATATACACACATATATATATATATATATATATATATATATATATATATATATATATATATATATATATATATATATATATATATATATATATATATATATATATATATATATATATATATATATGTATAGAGAGAGAGAGAGAGAGAGAGAGAGAGAGAGAGAGAGAGAGAGAGAGAGAGAGATACACAAACCCTTGTTTAAATTTCGTAAGAAATGTGTTTGTGGAAGCAGATCAGTGAGTTAAACTTCCAGTACGGGCTAAATGAGCTTACTAGTTTATAAAAACTGGGAAAACATATTAAACGAGGAAAATGTTTCGGTTATGAATGAAAAAGTATGTATTGGTTTTCAAATAAATGACAACAGAAGTAAACATGAATTTAACTTACGTGTTTTCTAAGATTCATAAATTTATAAGAAATACTGGCATTAAGTTTCAAGTTCAGAAAGGAAAATGAAATGCTGAATGTTACCGACTGATATAACAAAAGATTTGTATCTTAGCTGAATCACTTCGAAGAATGGCTCAGATCCTCGAAATGGAATCATCAGAGAGAGGAATCAAGTCGGCAGAAAGGGAAATGGCACATAAGCAGAAGGTGCGCAGTAAATAAACAGAGAGCAATTAGTGGCAGCAAGGCCATCAAAGTACTGAGAACGAGATCCGATAAACAACAACTCTCTCTTAAACGAGTCGTCCAGAAGGCTTCTCTCAACAAAGAGAGAGAGAGAGAGAGAGAGAGAGAGAGAGAGTGTAATATCTTTTAGCCTAAGGAAAACTAAGAGTAATGGAGCTATAACTCCAGGGAGAAACAAAACGCATTACACTCTTATACTTATCTATTGTGAGGTAGTATTTTCAGGTCACTTGGGAGCCGAAATAATCTACGGGTTTCTCCCTTCATATTTCACTCGATTGCATTATACACTGTAATGCTCTCCTTGGAAGCTGTTGTTATTATCATAATGGTAAATGGATTCAAGAACGAGATATGTGTATTGTGCTATCATAAAAGGAGGTTCTCTTTCTGCTTCGTAAAGGGACGTTAATGTTTTGAATATTCATAACTGTTTCATTTGCCGATACAAGAGTCTTAAGACATTAGACTTAGAAACTGATGACATTTGCATAGCGGGTTAATATGCTCCTTACCTAGCACGATTTCCCTTTTTTTTTTATCTTTTATATGTTCTCCATTAAACTGAGACGGTTTTAAATTCTCTTCTTCCTGTTGTTTACTGAAATCAATTCCATACTGTTGTCTCGTTTCCATCCTCTGCAACTCAAACTGCTTAAGAAACTCCCTTAGGGTATTAACAGATCTTGTTCAATAGTTCTTGAATATTAAGATATATTTTGAAATACAGATAACTTGAGGTTGGAGACAGAATACGGAAAGGAAATTGTATATTTATAAGCCACTGCACTCTAGAATTCATTAGAAGTGGGAGGTTCAATATAATCACCCGACTCATGCAACAAGAAGATCACTTTTTTTGTGTGCAACGAAAATGAGCGGACGAATTGCCTGTCCCTCTACGCGCCATGTTCTTTGATACGCTTAGCGTACGCATTTGCAAATTATCAAAAAGTCCCAGGTTATGCACAGTATCTGTCTATTTATCTATTTATCTATCTATCAATCACGTGAGAGTCAAGGAAATGGTATAGGCCTCGCTGACGCTACTCCGCTAGGGAAAAGTTATATATATATATATATATATATATATATATATATATATATATATATATATATATATATATATATATATATATACATGTGTGTGTGTGTGTGTGTGTGTGTATTGACATACACATACATACATGTATACTGTATATATATGTATATATATATATATATATATATATATATATTGTATATATATATATATATATATATATATATATATATATATATATATATATATATATATATATATATATTGTATATATATATATATATATATATATATATATATATATATATATATATATATATATATATATTTTCCATTATATATATATATATAAGACATGTTTTTTCCATTAGATGCTCTAACTTCAGTAGGTATCAGCTTTCTGGTTCTCAGCAAGCATTTTGGGTTGATGTTGCTAGCCCATGATCTGCTGGTGAACACTTGAGTAGTCTCAAAACACAGTAACTAATTCATTGCTTAGGTCAAGTCATGTACATTATGTACTGTTCATGTAGATTCCCCTTCCACTTTCTTTGGTCAGAAGTTATACATTCCACAAAACCCTTTGTCCCTTTGAGGGGGTTCTCCAGCAAGCGTTAATAGTGAGCTTTCTAGCTCATTTTCCTTGACCCCTGCCAGATGGACTCGTGAGCGACACTAAGGGAACAAATGTGGTCCCAGCAATCACCTGACTGACTCACTGGGATGATAAGCAAGTGTTTAAATTGATTCTTTTGAACATGGGCAGTGCTTGAACTCAGGACTTCGAGTTGGAAAACTGACGGCGATACTAATGCCTTAGTCCGGAAGAAATCAGCAGCCCAAACCTGACACCCACCCAGTGTGGTGGGAGAGCTTGTCACCCCAGGGAGATGCAAAGAAGTGCGGACCAGTGTAGTTTGCAAGTCTGATTTCGGAGGATGATGGAAAGCCTCCCACTATGACTGTGTTGGGTACTGATGCTCCTAAGTTAGGGAACATTGTCGCCCTTGGGAGAGATTCAGGGAGGCTAGTGCCAGCTCACTTTGCACATGTAAGTTCGGAGGAGGCATGTAAGCCTCTCAGCGTGAGTTGTGCTGTCCACAGGTGCTTTGGGATCTCGCAGAGTTCCCTCTTGAGCTGGGGTATTCTTAGGAGACAGCCAATCTGAGAAATTTTTTAATAATTTTCTGAAGCAAGGAGTTTTGTTAAATTTTAAAAATTGTCATGCCCTTGACGATACATGGATTGTTGTTGAAGCTTAAGTCGGCTTTGAAATAAGTAAATATTGCAGTACTGTAGCAGTTTTGCTTATCCATCCCTGGAGGCTGAAAAAGAACTGGAGGTATTTGAAAATTTGTCAATAAATTTTGGGAGTTACTTGAGTCTGCAAATTATGTATATACACAAACACACATGTACAATATATATATATATATATATATATATATATATATATATATATATATATATGTATATGTATATATATATATATATATATATATATATATATATATGTATGTATATATATATATATATATATATATATATATATATATATATATATATATATTATATGTGTTAGACTTCAATAAGACGGAGTGGTTTAGATTCCAGATTCGTTAATTTACAAAGTACAAGATTTCAAAGGCATACAGTCTTCTTCTTCTTGTATCGATGCTCTGAAGAGATTAACGGGCAAGTTATGCCAAGGATTAGAAAAAGAAAACAACAGATGCTGTGTGAAGCACATATATTTATACTCGAATGTTGCAGTTACCTGAAGAAGAAGACTGTATGTCTTCGAAAGCTTGTACCTTGTAAATTAGAGAATCTTGAATCTAAGCCATCTTGCCTTATTGAAAACTAAATAGAGTAATACTATATATATATACAGTGAAGTTGTGTGGCTGTCTTGTGATATATATATATATATATATATATATATATATATATATATATATATATATATATATATATATATATATATATATATATATATATATATATATATATATGTATATATAATATATATATATATATATATATATATATATATATATATATATATATATATATATTGAAAAACACGTGTCTTTGGCAGACCCTACATTCTCTGTAATGGCTGCTTACTGAACTCCTTTGCCTAGGCTCCAGCATGGATTCCTGAAAGTAAAAGTGTTCACACCTCTAACCCTTAATTCCCTCTCTTTTGCTGGATACAAATAGGTTTTATGCATTGTCTCGAGACACTGTGCCCTTGTGGAAACGACGTATGTCCCTGGAACTATTATAAATATTTAAAAAGGAAGCCATTGGAACTATAAGAATTAAATTTTACAATTCTGCTGTGGAACCCAGTCCTGCCCAGTCTTGCAGCTTAGTATCAATGTGCACCCCCAAAGGATCTCGCTCCTCTAATGGCATGGATCGGTAGATGACCAGATACAATTCTTCATGCCCATTGCAGAGTTTCAAAATCACCGTCGTTAAAAAATCATAGCTGAAAAAATCAATAACTACTACACCCTCAGCTTACAGCAGTCACACCACTGCTAAATCTCATACAGAAGTGATAAAGGATAAAGCTCACCTCCGATTCAAGAAATCGCACCCACAGAACGTTCAAAAGGCAATGCCTCAGTTACTCATGCACAAGCACCACTATTTGTATGTCTCTCAACCCCTTGGCTTTTCTATATCTCTTGGAAAAATTTAAAAGTTGTATTTTCTTAGGGAACATGACATTCTTGCTCTCTTGTTAATTACAGTAACTCTTTTGTTATTAAATTTTGATCAAAGATAATTTAATTTAACCATTTTGACATGTTAAAAAAATATCCGAAAGAATACCCTCATGAGTCTTTTCCCAGACGATATTTAAAATTTTGATAATTGCATGATTAATGTAAGGTATCAGTTTCATAAGTGACCATATTTTAGCCCAGAAGTTATTAAGTTGTAAACACAACATATATTGTATATTCAGTATAGTAAATGTTTTTCCTCCCTAACAAATATATACAGAATGATCTTGGAATGGACGATTTTTAGAATTACTATGAAATACAAACGGGCATTCTACTCAGTATTAGTGACATAAAATATTTAGAAATAAAAGGATAGAAAATGATAACAGAAGAAAAAGCCAAGAGCACTCAGACATCTGCAGACGTTTCCCTTTGTGTGTTCCTTTGAAGAAAACCATTAAAATCACTCGTCGATTTCCCAGAAGGAAATCTCCTTCGCTTTCTTTCCTCGTCGTTATCATCCCCCCGCCTCGAGCCCTAATCTCCGAAGGTCCATTTTACCGGAGGTTCAAAATCCTTACTACATGTCTTCTCAGCAATATTACCCACTTACAAATCTACTTACAATCTACTTACCGGCCTTTAACCTGGTCACTACAGACCACAGCCCGGGACGCAGTGCCGAAGAAAATGAATAAGCAGAGGAAGACAACAAGCGTCTTAGCGCGTTGGTTGGGCTTGCTCTGAGCGTTGCGTCATTCAATTACTCCTCGTTCGCTTCTGACTAAACAATATTGCTTGTATATTGCAGCTGTCAAGAGACTGTGCGGGGGCTTCAGCAATGAAGGAATACATGCCAATTGGACGAGTCACATAATACATTTATAAAGAGAGAAAGAGTATCAACCTGGCTTCCGAACCTTCACAGCAGAAGAAACATAAAGCGGATGAGTTAGTGATCGAAGCAAGTATGACATCAAATTATCAAACGACTACTTCGTGTACGGGTCTTCTGCTAATGAGCTAGATGATCATTTTGAGAAAATTTATGCAGGGTTCTTACTTGATAGGCAATGCCAAGTGACTGCAGCCTTAGAAGGTTTACGTGTAGAGGTTTTGAGTGTAGTTCATTTAACAGCGAACGAATTAAAGTTGCCTTCAGTAACATGTCAAAATGATTATCTCTTTGATTATAGTAACAGATCATAATCAAAACATTTGCTTATCTGATGACATCTCTCGTTGCTGTTTATGAGAGATATGGCCGTGGAGGACAGTTTAACGCCGATCTGTCAGACTATGGAAATCAAGGAGCATTTTAGAATTGCCAGAGATCTTTCAGTGTGTCCACAAACACCTTGAGCTAAAAGTCACTCCAGGTCCTCAGAAATTTTCGCTTCTCTTGATATTCTTGCTGTCCATAACATATAATCAAAATTATAGGACACGCGAAAATCCGCTGAAACCGGGTGAGCCAGGCGTCAAATTGAGGTATGGCGAAGGATACTTGAAAGCTCTAAGAGATTTTCATTTTTATTTTTTGTTCCTGGAGGTGAAGACTATGTGGGGGATGGGCGGGGTTGGGGGGTTGTTACAAATGTACAACCGTGGCAAGGCTCGATCTCTGGAACTTTCGTTCTCCCTTATTGATCCTATTGTAATGACAATAATTTCGAAGCTTCATCGTTCGAACTGTAAAAGTGATTCTAGGAAAAATTCTGTAGAAAATCAGAATAGCTTCTATTTTCTTTAAAGTTTTCATAATAAATAATTGATGGATAGATGGATATATAATGAATCACGTGCACTGGAAGTGCGTGTTGATCAAAAGAGCGAAATTAAACCATTCATAATATTTTTTTTTAGCATAAGAGTATCGAAATTATATTTCAGTTCATTTTATTTTTTTCTATCTTGTATGGGAATGCTAGTGTCTAACGGTTTTCTCTAATAATCTAAAGCACGCTAATTGATATCTTATGATATGTGAAATGGAAAGTGTAAATGCTTTTGCCCTTGAATTGAACAGTAATCACTGAATTACAGGTTAGAAATTTTCTATTATTGTTCTCAATATTCCAAAGTATTTATTACATTCCTAACTTCCACCACATCAAGTGCATCGTCATTCTCATAAAGAATTTGTGAGGTTTATAAAGTTTGTGCTTTTCAGGCATGCTAACAAATAAAGTTTGAATTACTGTTATCACGTACGACACTTGTATAGTCAGATTCAAGGTCTTTGAACTCTCACTCGTACAGGTGAATGTAACGTACAAATATTTCTTGAATGAAAAAGAAAGCCAATGATTCACTGAATGTTTCATGATATCTGTGTTTAGGTGTAAACCATTAGAAAAAATCTATATTATTCTCAGGCGTTGAAGACGACAATTTAACATGAGAGGGACAAAGATATTTTGGTCGGAAAGCTTGAAACTACTTTCTCAACAGACAAATAATATATATATATATATATATATATATATATATATATATATATATATATATATATATATATATATATATATATATATATATATATATTTACTAGCTGACCAACCGGCACTGCCCGTGGAAACTCTAAATGACAGTCTGCATGTAGGGGAGGGAAAAGGAAAGGGGAGGGGAGGGGAAGGGAGGAGGGAAGTTGGATGGGGAAGGAGAGGGGAGGGAGAAGGGAGAGGGGAGGGGTTTTGTGTTGATGGTCCGACTGACAGTTTTACTTTTTTCATTTGAATGTTCACCTTTCTAACAGTCTTGTTGTCTTCCAAGAATAGTAGATTCTATAGATTTTTATGTCGAAGTAGCATCTTTGTGGATAAGCACAAGCTTAGTAATATAGTGCCTGTTCCAAAGAATGGCATATTGGCAAACTGCAGTAACTACAGGCCAATTTCTATTCTCCCCGAGCTCTCCAAAGTTGCCACTATATAAGTATGTGGAATTTAAAGGATCCTTAGCTGTTAGTCAACGTGCATATAGGAAGTAGTTAGGTACCTGCGATGCTCTTTTAGACTTGACATGTCATTTGCAAGAGAACCTTGATAAGAGTTTTGAGTGCAGAATAATTCAAATAGATTTTAATGCTGTTTTCGATTTAGTAAATACTTCAGAATCTTGGAGTGGGTGGATTTGTTTTAGGATTACTTCAAGATTTCCTTACAGATAGGCAGCAGCAAGTTACTGTTGATGGAATCTTTAGTGAAGCAAGACCTATTGTGTCTGGAGTTCCACAGGGCGGTGTTCTTGGTTCACTGTTATTTTCATTGTATACAAGTGATATGGCTGTTGGTCCAGATAAGAAGAGTTGTTCAGTATGCCGACGATGCAACATTTGTGGATATAGTAAAGTCTCCATTTCTGACAAATGAAGCTGCACTCAGCTCCAGTCGGGACATGGACCGGATCAGTGAATGGCGTAGTCAGTAGGGTATGAGGCTGAAATCCAGTAAAACGAAAACAATATTGATTAGCAGATCTCACACAGATTTTCCACCCCATCCTCCCCTTCAGGTGGACGGGACTCTGCTGAATGAGTCTGAAGCTTTAATTATTCTAGGTGTAACTTTTTACTTTTGAGAAACATCCAGTGAAAGTTTCAGGAAATGCCGCACGAAAGTTAGATATTTTTCGTAAGGCCTCATATATTTATAACAGTGATAAAATCAATGCAACCTGTTATAGGACATTTGTCTTTCCTTTACTAGAATACTGTTCTCCACTGTGGATGTCTTCTTCTGCCACAGATTTGTTTCTTTTAGACAGAGTGTAGGTTACTGTTCCCTAATATTAGCAGTTGACTTGGACCATCGACGGATGGTCTCTTTTTTTTTATCAATTTTCCATAAATTGTATTTTTAAAGATCTCTCACATTCACATAAATTCGATCCCTTTTTCTCTCACAGATTCGCTGAACAGCTGCACCAATATGCAGTAAATTTGATCCCTGAGTTCCCTTTTTCCTGCAGAACAGAGGAGAGCAACCAGATTCGCTGAACAGCCTAAAACAACCTTGTATTATAATATTTTGCATTTTTATTTATTTATTTATTTATTTACTTGTTAATTTAGTAAATGTGTACCTCTTTCGTATTTTCCAAACTTCTTTCAGAACACCATATTCAGAAGTCAGTGTCCCCAGAAGCCGTAAGAAAGGGCCAGTATGAATAATAATAGTAATAATAATAATAATAATAATAATAATAATAATAATAATAATAATAATAAAACTCAATTTGGGTGAAGGAAACGAATTATAAGCAAATGAAAACAAATTATACATAAGTAAAAAGAATAAACATATAGATAATAAGTCCTAGCCTTAACTAAGACCCAGGTTCTTTAGAAAGCAAAACAAATGTCAAATTAAGAGGTTCACGATTGACTGTCATCTTCAGTCATAACGAGTCTTCCACTATTGTCATCCTGGACTCAAAGAAATTAACATTCTTATTGATATGCCCTTGGGTGTTATCAGATGGGAAAGAGAATTTTTGCACCTCAGAAAAAAATTTCTCGCAGCACCTTGGAGTGAAATCATATCCTTTGTACGGAACAATTATTGAAAATGATGACAAATTCCTGGTCAGTTTTTAGTGATAATAAAAGGTAATAAACAATTTCGTTGGTTGGATATAAACAAAGAAAAAAGTTGTAAATCATAACTTAAGTTGTGTGATTTCATAACATTTATTTATGATAGTATTATTTAGCATCGTAACTATCAAGATAGTGAAGATGAGAAAAAATTACAAAAACAAAAGATAAACGACGAGCGACATTTTGGAAATAATCTGATGAAAGTGAAAAACAATGACGAAAATGGAATTGATGATAACTGATTTAGTTATTATCTTAATCACTAAACATCAGAAAGATAGGTCCTTTTCAAAGAGTCTGTTTAATGTTAGTGAATATTTCATATATCTACAAATTCTTTCACCCACTTAGAGCTAACTTATATAACCTTAAAAAATATATACACAGTATACTACAAACAACCATTGCTCATACTTTTTAACTACATTAAAATCTTTTGCAAAGATCGTAATCATAAACTGTCAATACATTTCAGTGAATTTTCATAAATCAAAGTTCCCGTGGCTTTAATGTGTTGAAAAGGTATTATAGATTGCTGTACAACATTCTCTAGATAATTAAAAAATATTCACATGCCTAATCAATTTTTTCCTTCATAAGTTGTTTACAGAACAGTAATCAAATTGATGGTGATATTTCAAAAAAAAACTGCTGATAGTGGGAGAAATGCCTTTAGGAACAGGACCATGGACAGTATTTCTTTGCGCATGACATGTAATTTTTTTCAATATATCTTTTAAACGATTTTCATTTGATATGCAGACTTTGCTATGACCGTAAAGTATATGATTATTTTCATATTATTTTCAAAATAACCCAAGTTTCATGATCCTACGATTTTTAAACTCTTGGTGCGGTCATTAAAGACTAATTTAGGTGGACAGCAAGTATCAAACGCCACAGTAGTTGGCGGTTAGTAAAGCCCATCCATCCGGAATACACAAAAACCCCGACTGTGACCCTTTATAACTGGAAATATTCAACCAATAGGGATGAAACTTTGGCTTTAGAGGTTTCCTACTAAGGTCTCTAATCGTGCCAAATTTCATCTAAATCCGATCAGCCGTTCCTGAAATCCAGATATCGATTTTTTGAGTTCAGGGGATGTGGTAGGGGGTGGGTGGGTGAGGGCCCTAATATACGAGCATCTGCGGAGCAATAACGGTAAAATATACAAATGTGATGCTTAGTTTTTCTGAAAGCTCGTATTCTGGAGGGGTGCCTTTCGGAATTTGTTTTTTGAAATAATGAAATTTTAAAGTTACAGTGGGCCATTCAAATTGGCCCCCAAAATTCAAATTTCCTGATGCTCAGGTACGGACTGCTCACAACATTACAAGAGACGCCGTTTTCTTAATGTGTGTGAATAGCAAGTGGCTGTTAGGAGAAGCTGGCAGACTTACTGTCAATTATTGCAATTAAAAATTATCACACACGTTGAATCTACCTATGTGGTTTTGGTTTTCGCGATCGTTGACCTACCTTAAATAAAGAGCCTTAATGGTTACACTGTTTTCACACACATGTATGTATATATATATATATATATATATATATATATATATATATATATGTATATATATATATATATATAATAATAATAATATAATAATATAATAATAATAATAATAATAAATTGTATAATTATGCAGCAAACGAGCTGAGCTGATCATAATCACGGAGAAGCCACTTAGGTCTAAGAAAACGATATCTAAAACCCTAAACAACCCCATTCCTTTGTTATCACATTTTTCTCGATCTAGGGCGTTGCCATTGCAAAAAAGTGATGAAATCACAAAATGGGTAGTAAAGCTCAGCCACAAGTGACAGGTATGGTGGTCAGGAGAAACAAAGGGAGGGTGAGGGCGTAGGTCTTTACTCCGCAACCTGATCAATTATGATGAAACGAAAAATATAAGTAGGAGTCTTTTCTCAATAAGTATAGAAAGCTAGTGCCATTATACTATGCACAACGATAACCATACCTCAAGAGATAGACACTGGCGCTACCTCAAGCGATACAATTTAAAGACCATAGCAAATGCATCCACTCAGAAGTGCGCGATCATATAAACGCAACGCACTTTTGTGGGTAACACATTTTTTCTTCTTCTTTGCCGTCGAGAATAATACGGACGAACTCATTTCGATTGTGCTGTTGTTGCTGTGGAGACTAGAGTAATGTTCGACAAAAACCTGGTCCGGGTCAGTGTTGGGTGGAACTGGAATCAGGCGCTCTTGCATAAATTTCACATCATCAGCGGTGGTTCTTCCAAACAGAAGCCTATTCAATATGCGTATTATAATGGCACTCACTTTCTATACAGATTGAGAAAAGACTCCTACTTTTCGCTTTCATCACAATTTATCAGGTTGCGGAGTAAAACCCTACGTCCTGCCCCTTCCTCTGTATCCCCTGACCTCCTTATCTGTCTCTTGTGGCAGTGAGCTAAAAAAAAGGGGGGGAGGTGACAAACCAGCGAACTTCCAACACCGGTAGCTGAGTAAACTCATCAGTATAGAGCGACGATGCTGCCAGTTACACGAAAAATACGTAATGAGTACATGTGCTACACACACACACACACACACACACACACACACACACAACACACACAGATATATATATATATATATATATATATATATATATATATATATATATATATATATATATATATATATATATATATATATATATATATATATATATATATATATATATATATATATATATATATATATATATATATATATATATATATATATATATATATATTATATATACGTAGTATTTATTCACAAGGCTTCCCAATACTTATTTTATGCAACATCGTTTACACTGGCTAAAATTTTATG
>NC_089746.1:4214887-4217387 GCF_040412425.1 Macrobrachium rosenbergii | reverse complement strand
ATAAAGAAGTTACCGTGGTTTAGTCATCTAAATTTTATTTGTACCTAATTTTAGATATTTCTTTATGAAAATCTACACTTCTTAAACTGGAATGTACTATTTTAACTCTTCACTCATCAGTCATGTCAATAAAGCATTAATTTTATTAGAACTTTTCATTTCACTGTTTTAATATAAAGCTTTCTCATTTTGGGGGTGGGGTGGGGTGCATGTTTATTTGCATTTCCTTTACGCTTATTTAGTGGTAGGGTTTTTGTCCTTCAAAGATTTATGTCCTTCAATATGAGATAAGTTTTATTTTGACTTCTTTCGGGTTTATTACAGCACACACACACACGTGTGTATATATATATATATATATATATATATATATATATATATATATATATATATATATATATATATATATATATATATATATATATATATATATATATATATATATATATATATATATATATATATATATTATATAAATATATTTTCATGATGCTGCCTTGTAATACATATACCTTCCCATAATTTTGATATATTTACTCTTTCATTTATCATGTATTATGTGTAATGATAATGATTGTTGAAATATCGTATATAGTGATATCAGATCTCCAAAGACTTAGTGATTTAGAATTAATGCTTTAGATGACTTAATAACGTAATTTATAATGAATAATTTCTTTCCTGGTGATAACATAGTATATGAGGAACACATGCGTCCAAGTGAAGAGTGCGTGCAACTTCAGCTGTCATTGCATAAGATAGCGTGTTGACAAGTTGGGGATAACAATTGCTAATTCTGTTCTGTAACCAACTCGGATTTTCCATTTTGTTTTGAAAACATGCCAGTCATAATTAGCCAGTAGAAATCTGTTTCATGTTAGATTTCTGTAAAAGCTTTGTCTAACACGAGAACAAGATGAAGATTTTATAATATTACATACATGGCTCTGGTCACGTATACAATTTTGGGAGTAAAACCTCACAATCGAATATGTCATACATTGTCCTGATTGCGTTCAAAAAGTGTTGCTTTCGTAACTTGCACCCAAAATGCCTTAATGAAATCATATGACTGTTGAATTTTTACTGGAATCCTCAGATTAATTCTTATTCATTCTGATTAGAGAGACCTTTAGCGGTGGTTCTCTCTCTCTCTCTCTCTCTCTCTCTCTCTCTCTCTCTCTCTCTCTCTCTCTCTCTCTCTTATTCTTAAAGAGAGATTACTTTTAACGTAGTATATTTGTGGTCACTGGTATTAGTAATAGCTTTTGAGATCTGAATCTTGTAAAATTATTTAATTTGTAACGGCGAATGATAAAAAAGTGCGTTTTGTGAATTGAAGGATCCTGCATGTCCTGTGATTTTACAAAGGTTTTCACAAGCTTGTGTAAGGTAAAGTGAATTTTATTTATCATTACCATGGTATAATAAGGTGTGGTGAGAGAATTTTTGCCTCGGTGAAATTATTATTGATAAATCTTTTGCGTATTTTTTTGTGTTCTTGTGTTTGCAGTCTTTTGGTTTTCATTTTATATATTTGTAATTTAACATGATTAATAAGTTTTTTAAGGGATCACTGTTATCTTTAGAGTACTCAATCGTAATTCTTTTTGTTATGAGAGTTCAGTTACCTGGCTGAAATGAGGGATATTTTTTAATTTTGTGATTGGTTGTGTAATAACCAGGTACTTGGTGCACATTATGACAATATATATATATATTTATATATATATATATATATATATATATATATATATATATATATATATATATATATATATATATATAAATTTCTGACTCACGTTGGGATCGAACCCAGGTCTTTCAGGTGGAAGGCAAGGGCGCTATCCAATAGGCCATACAAGACTAAAAGAAGTTGGAACCTGAGAGCAACTGCACCCAAGGAATTACCTAGGCAAGCTAACTGCTTGCATACCATGAGTTTTCCCGAACTTCCCGACTCAGCAATGACCCAATAGACAACTTTTCATTCGAATTATCCCTTCTGAGTGAATAAGATAGAAATCATCAACACACAATGACGTGTGGAACAGAAATAAATTTCTGACTCATGTCGGGATCGAACCCAGATCTTTCAGGTGGAAGGCAAGAGGCGCTATCCACTAGGCCATACAAGTCTAAAGAAGTTGGAACCTGAGCAACTGCACCCAGGAATTACCTGGGCCAGCTAACTGCTTGCATACCAGCGAGTTTTCCCCAACTTCCCGACTCAGCATGACCCAATAGACAGCATTTCATTCGAATTATCCCTTCTGAGTGAATAAGATAGAAATCATCAACACACAATGCTCTCAGGTTCCAACTTCTTTTAGACTTGTATGGCCTAGTGGATAGCGCCCTTGCCTTCCACCTGAAAGACCTGGGTTCGATCCCGACGTGAGTCAGAAATTTATTTCTGTTCCACACGTGATTGTGTGTTGATGATTTCTATCTTATTCACTCAGAAGGGATAATTCGAATGAAATGCTGTCTATTGGGT
>NC_089746.1:4174887-4212387 GCF_040412425.1 Macrobrachium rosenbergii | reverse complement strand
CAACTAATCACATAATCCAAAAATCTATCTCACTTTAGCCAGAAACCTGAACCTCCATAACAATAAAATTACGATTGAACACTCTAAAGGTAACAGTGTTTCCAACTAACTTATCACTTGTAAAATCAAACTATCTTTATCAAGTTATGTGTGAGGTATTAAAATGTACTAGATAAAATGGGCATCACTCCATCAAACAACTATAATTCACTTCAGTAAAGCTAAAGGGAACAAAACATGTTTATCACTTTGCCTTATGCACACACAAATAACCCTATTCCCTGGTGGTCAACAAATGAAACACTGTGTTTAATAATTCTAAATTAAAAAATTTATTTTTAAATTCAAAATTTATAATTAGAATTTGCAATCTGAAAAATTTACCATTGCTTGCAAACAATACAAGATTTAATTAATTCTGAAACAAGATTAATTCACAAAATTTTAATTTATCAAGAAATTACGTTAACTAAGGAAAATTTAAACTATTAAGAATTGCTCAAGATTTGAAAAGGAAATCTTAACAAATAAAAATCAGATCAAGTATGCAATGTTAAATTGTCATAAATATACATGTAAAAGGTTAAGCAAGTAAATCTTAAATCACCAACACAAAAGTTTGGGTAAAACCATGAAATTGTAAACACAAGAACACACAAGAAAATGCGCAAAACAAGAACACACACAAAAATGCAAAAAACAAGAACACACAAAAAATGCATAAAAGATTTATCAATAATAATTTTACTAAGGCAAAATCTCCCTGATGTTTCTTATTTTACCATGGTAATAATAAGCAAAATCCACTTTACCTTTCACAAACTTATGAGAACCTTTGTAAAATTCACAAAAACACACTTTCTATGAGGTGCCTGTTACACTTTTAAAACACTTTTCCCATAATCAGATCTCAAAAAAAAAAGAACATTCTTACTAGTGACCACAGATAAACACAAATTTTATTCTCTTCTGAAGGAAGAGAGAGATAAGAGAGAGAGAGGGACCAACCAACTCTATCAAGGTCTCTTACAACAATGAAAGCCTCCCAGATTCCATTTTAAAAGAAATCTGTTTCCACTAAGACAATTTTTGAGAAACACCCCGGGAATCTTCCCAAGAGAGGGAAAAAAACAACAGGGGAAATTTCCCTGGATATGGGAAAAGCCACAAGGGTCAAAGAGGGCTCTTTAGCCTGTCATCATAGTTGACAGGGGATTTCCTGTCTTAACACTTGTTCAAACAACAAGCTTTTGGAACCAACCATTGTCATGACAGGCAGGGCAGCTGATCGAGACTACAGTCTACCCCAAAGCCAAATCAAAGTCCTTAAGAAAGAAGGGCACCGTGCTTACCCCATACAAATAGGAAAAACAAGCATGTTAAAAGAAGAAGACTGTTATCTAAACCTGTCACCCCATATCTCTTCTTAATGACAGTTTAAGTAGATAAGGAAACAAACCTTGCAAAACACTCGCCTCGGTCCACAAATATTATCTAGACCTGTCACCTCATCTCTCCTTTGATGACAGCTTAAGTGGTTTGGCACAACCCTTCGAAACAGAGGGGGTTACCCTGGTTGAACACCTGACACCTGAGTAAACATTAGCCTACCAGCTATGCAAACATGACCCTTACAACAAAATGTATCTTATCTCTAAAATCACACAATCAAACTAACCCTTTTAAAATCTGAGATCTGACATTTCAACACGCAACACATGACAAATACAAGAGAAAATACAGAAAACATATACATTGTTGGCCATATCATTATAATATATATATATATATATATATATATATATATATATATATATATATATATATATATATATATATATATATATATATATATTAATTTATATATATTTATATATATAAAACAGCAACTTTAGAGACAATTTTCTGCCTCCTCGACCCGGACTACTATAGATGAGTAGACAATGATTTTTTTTTAGTTTCTTATTTTCATTGATTTCCACATGTTTTCTCTGTGTTTATTTATTATGCATATGAAAGACTGCATAAGCACAAGGCACACATGCACATCCTCACATTCTAACAAGCACAAGACACAACTTTCTTAGGTTAATTCTGGTACTAGAATAACCAAGGAGAGGCTGAAGACATTAGCAAGAAGTACTTGTAAACTTGATCGCCTCTTGTAAATCTTCTTCAAATATCTTATGCAAAATGGAGTCTATTATGTAGACCTAGACTTAAGTTAATATTGTTTTCATTTATTAGCAGTATTAGTGCAGATTCTAATAAGGCCCTGTTGACATTGTTACTTCATGCTATTATTCTGATACTTGACCAGTCAATTGTGTGTTTCTACTTAGGTACAAAAAGATCATGATTCTTTTGGCCAATTGTTACCAAGGAGTTACATTATTTGACAGTCTTCCCCTTCACTATTTACTAGTCTGGTCCATACTTGGGTTTCATGGTCAATTTTGCTGCTGTGTTGAGGACAGTTCTTGTAAGCATGGTTTTTACTGTGGTGTTACATGAAAAGATTACATGTTCTTCAAAAACTTTCAACACTGATTTACTGTAATGGATTCGGAGCCGATAAAATAAAGCAAACAAAACATGGTCCTAATTCTGTCTTTCTGTCACTTTCAATATAAATAGCTTTACAGCTTTATTGTAGTAAGCATCCCATATATATACATATATATATATATATATATATATATATATATATATATATATATATATATATATATATATATGTATATGTATATGTATATATGTGTGTGTGTTTGTTTGTATACAGTGGTAAAAATCGCGACTGTAAGTCGTCGGCTGCCAGTGAGTCGGAAGTTCCAACCTCGCTGGTTACAAATCGCTTGTCTATTCTAATGCCCCCTTCGATGTATATTATTCCCAAGGTATAGTGAAGTCGATAATAAACAATATTTGTAGCTTAAAGTCTGTGTAAATAAAATATGTGACGGTGTATGATAAAAAAAATTCATATACGGTTAAACCACCACACACGTGATGTAGATATGCAGATGTACCTCAGGACAAAATGAAACGATGCTTTTAAATCTAAGACATCTTGAAGAGGACTGATATACAGTGATAGAAATTTACAATATACAAACACACAGTTGGAAGGAGTATTCACATCTAATAAGTTTCAAAAAGAGGAAAGAGCAGTAAATCATTTGCGTCTGAGGTCATTATTCCATCACATAATGTTGTTCATCTATGCAGGTGCTCTCATAGCTTCCTGTAGGCCAGGTGAACTACTTTCCCAACATCCATACATCTTACATATTTCTTTGGAAATAAACGGATCGACTTTATATAATGCTTGGGTGATATTTGTATTCTTACCAGAGCTTTCATTTATAAATCTGGATTGTATAATTTTTTCTTCTAGCATATTACTGGAATAGAATATCTATTTAACCCCTGTCCAGCTGACGGCGTGAATGTTTTCACGAACATGAGTGAAAATCTTGATGTTTTCTGCACATGTTGTACATTTCTTATGCTGTTCTTTTCTCTATTCCAACGGTTTCCCAGTCTGACCAGTTTCAAAATTGTCGGTAGGATTCTGTTTTAGGTGCTGGTTTCATGGTGTAGGTGTTCTTAAATGCCAAAATAACCACAAAGTCTTTAAAGAGAGAGGAAATATCTTTGAAATAAATACTATATGGTAGTACAAGCAGGTTTTTTTTGTGCTGTAGATTTTTCTGTTGTTATCATAGAAAGTCCTATTTATCGCTGTTAATGCGGAATCGGGATATTTTAATTTTCTGAATGTATTCTGTCTATATCTGTTTCAGCATCAATATACTGAGGGCTACATACACGCAGTGCTCTTTAAAACATGGATGTAAAAGCTGATTTCTTTACTTTATTGCTTCTCTGATCTTTTAATAAGAAATGATAGATATCAAGTTAAGTGAGATTTTAGTCATTTGTATTTAAGTTATGCTCCATAAGTCACTGTCAGTCCAAAATTTGTCCTTTTGCTTGTCAAAACTGGACCACTCCACATGGAAAATTCCCCTCAATGCACACTCCTATGCTTGCGATAATAGCCGTGAACACGCACCATGCACAAACTGGTCTGTTTCCAAAACTTCAAGGCCAGCAGGCCTAGTCTTTGTTTGGGAGCCATGACTAAGCGTTTAGGAAAGGGTAATAATCAAATGCTAGGATAAATCCCGGAAACAACAATACATAATGAAATGAAATTGGCTATTTTGCTGAGAAGTAGACAAAACGAAAATCTGACAAAGACAACCAACAAATTACAAGATTTAAAGCAGAGCAGCAACTGAAACAGAAGTCAACTCATTCATTATTTAAAACCGAAGTGCCCTCGCAGTTTAAGTCGTCTTCTAGACGACAAATGAACAAATAAACACACGCTCAGACAAACACAGAGGCTATGAGAGGCACAATAAAAGCATCAGTTATATACATACGAGCAAGAACACTCACTGCAACATTAATACAAAATCAGGAAAACCTTTTACGACGTCTAGCATTTAATAGGCACAAAAACAAAAACAAATCCTCCCTAAAAATGACACGCGTTTCTCTGACTGTCTCTGTAAAAGTCCGCCATTTCTGAAAAGTCCGAATTAAAACTTTTCTCGGAATTTAATGAGCTCAAATAAACAAACATCGAAAAGCAAGTTGCTTGATGAAGTATCCTCGTCCGATCGTTCTTCAATTCATGAAGCGTAATTTGATTTTCAGCGTCATTTTTTTTCTTGCATTTCCTCTTCCTTTTTCTTTTTCTTTTTTTCTAATCAAAGCTCCACTGCCCCTCCGGTTCCTCCACCCTTTCACCCACAGCCTCTCTCTCTCTCTCTCTCTCTCTCTCTCTCTCTCTCTCTCTCTCTCTCTCTCTCCTCTTGTTTTGTCGAATTCATTAGTAAGCGCCACGTGATAAAAAAATCTTTTGAATCATGATGATGCTTACTTTTATCCTCCAAAGGGAGAATAAAAAGAGAGAAAAAATGTTTGCTTTATTGAATAGCACATAAAATAGAAAAATAATAATAAATGCTTTTTAGGGAAAAACGGTAAGAAAAAGAAGAGAAATGCCGCTCACTTTCTCCTCTATTTTCAGCGAATTAAGTCTACCCATCAAAGAATGATAAAAACTTATTTTACCATCCACTGTTAGACTAAGCAGTAAGAAATCCAGGAAAAAGTGGCTTTAATTCGCGATGCATAATTTATTAGAATTGCCGGCTCGTTTTTGTTTATTTCCGACGCATAATTTGATACTGAAAATAAAGTCTCACAAGTGATCACCAGCCCACGTTTGTAGCCTCGAATGATTTGTTAGAGAGAGAGAGAGAGAGAGAGAGAGAGAGAGAGAGAGAGAGAGAGAGAGAATGCACAAACTACCGCTCCTATTATCAGGATGGAAGGTACAAAATAGATAGGACACACGGACAGACAGGTACATTCTAACAGACAGAAAAATGCTAAAGGCAGTCTCCAATTACCGTGCGGCCCAAGCCCCAAAAGAGTTATTGGAAAAGCAAGAAATAGGCAATATAGGATAAAAAGGACTTGAAAGGACTCCCTCCTAACGACAAATGAATGACTTTTTCACTTCCCTAATTGAGATTGTTCAATCAATTAAAATGCGAGGTTGCGTCCATTATAGCTTCAGCCAAATTAGGCTCTTTTCCTGAAATTAGTCTCACGTATTTTTTTTCCTTTTTGTTCGTTTTTTCCAGGCCTTTTTTGTCATTTTACCTTCGGGGAGTCTAATTGCCTCTTTGTACATAAATAATCGGATGTTCGCAATTCGTGAAGCCTCATCAGCTCTCGCTAAAGTCTTTTCCTGCCATCCAGTTGCGGCAACAGCAGAGGATTTTTCGAGGCCGTGTTTCGTTCTTTCGGCTGAGATCTGTGTTTTCTTCGTTTTCCAGAGTCGGAACTGTAAATGGGGTCAAGACGGTAAGTCCAGTCCCTGGGGACGTTACGTACCTTCTCGGATATTGGACTATAGTGTCGAGAGAGATGGGCCCCGGACTAGACGACGGAAATTGTAAATGTGGAATTTATTAACCACAAACTGCTGCTCAAGCACAGAAGAAATATATGGATATAAATTGCAATTTATTGTATAAAAGTGTCCCTTTGCTGATGATTTTATTCTGGTTATATATTTTTCTCCTCTCTAGAATTTCTTTTCTATTTTTAATTTGCTTAATTTGTAGCATGTTAAATGTTTCCAGCGTCTAAAATCCAGGAGCCAAGGGGTGTTTGCATGCAGGAAAGGGCCAGAAAATTTCCTGCTTGATTTAGTTAGAGAGACCACTGGGACACATTTTTAGCGAGGGTAGACGTCCAGAAACCCGGAAGTTGTCGTGTTATCCAGGGTTTCCGTTGAATTTGATGAAATCAGAAGAACTCTGCAGAGGTCGTTCACCTCTGAAAATAAAGCTTAAAGTATGATCTATTCAATGGATACAAGAACAATAAGATTGGCCAATATCCAAGGTCACAAGAGATCAAAGTAAGAACTTTTCTGATGAGAAACTAAACTCTATTACTTTTCATATATACATATTTGTGAAAAATAGGCGAATAGGCTGAACATGTAATGCTTTTATATTATGCTTAGGTACACCATAGGCAAGTTTTTTTAAATTAGTTGGAAAACTTGTTTACTTATTTTAACCTCTGTGTAGCAATCAATAAAATAAATATATACCGGGTCAACATACTGAGGCGTAATGGCAATAAGGATGCAAACAATTACTCAGTCTAGTTTAGTCTCTGTTCATATATTGTTAATTTAAAATTTTGGGAGACCTAATTTTTTTTTTCACTGAAGAATGTCTGACTGGCTCACCATAGAAAAAATTAAGGGCATCACAGCACCATCCTCAAGTGGTTCTTGCGATTCAAAGAAATACATAATCTGCAAAAAATCTTTTGACAAATGTGAAACTACCAGCACAGAGAATGGCACGACACGTATCACTGAAGTAGCGTAAATGAGAAGGGACGTAATTTTTGAAAGACTGAAGCAAGTGGAAAAAGCAAATTCTTATACCATGTTAATAACGAATGTTATACACAGTATACCCTCAAGAAAACTCTGGATAAACTCAAACAGTTAAACAGCCTCCACAGATATTGCTGCTCAGCTCAGTCTCTGTTCAACAAAGGAGTACACGTTCTGTGGAGGATTCTCTGGACCCTGCATCTCTGCCAGCTAATAATGCCAGTTTTTTTACAAAATAATCAAAAACATATGATGAATGGAGGATTTCTGAAAAAGGACGAGCTGAATCATTCCTTAAAGTAGCCATGATACTGCAGGATGATGTGTTTACCCGAACATCCGACTTGCAAGGTGCGAATGCCATAGTTGGAGCAGATCTTTACTGTCACAGCCAGTGTACAGTGTTTGTAACAACATCAGGAAAGAGAGAAAGCAGCAATTGAATCATTGTCAACGCCAACTGGCCGGCAGAAGTATGATCTTTAAAATTTTTATGAAAGATTTAAAACCAGGCTTGAACTCCAGGAGATCCTATTACCTGACTTATATTTCCAAGTGCCGTAATGAAGCGCGGAGTAATGATCAAACTTATTTTGAGTACACATACAGGGATGTGACAATGTACGTAATCCACATGCTTGGTGGGGATGTCTCATTTTTTGTCCCAACCTGTTCAAAAAAACCTCCCACTGTTTTCAAGCCAAGTGCAGTTGAGAAAGTGCCAGAGAGAAGTGAAAGGTCGCTGGATATGGAAACAATAAGAAAGTGTGGTACCATGTTGAGAAATTGTATCCTTAACAAAGACTTTGAGCTGAATGACAGGTTTTGTGATGTCAGTGAACTGGAGAAAGCATATTCTGACATGATGATTTTCACTGACCTTGCAGACTTTTTCAGCTCTTTCTGATATTGATATTTTACACAGTTATAATATTGTTGATGGTGAGCTTGAAATTTGTGAGCAGAGTTACACTAGATCTTCCAAGATGAAAAAAGTTACTACTGTATCTGTGTATCAAATTATCTTTTATATATCGTAAATAATAGTAAAAAACGAACCCCTTTACTCATGTTGAACTCTGAAGCTATTTATAATGCGTGTAGGTCAAAAACGCTTACTTCTAGTCTCAATAGGTTTGGACTGGCAATTAGTTATGATGAGCTACTCCGCTATCATTTTGATATGGCATCATTTGTTACAGAAGCAAGTCAGGCTCAGGTCCCACATCCAAGTCATTTCAACCCATCAAGCTTCACGTTGGGGGCCTTTGATAATTTTGATCATGAGGAAGCAACACTATCTGGCATAGGAAGTCAGACACTGTTATGATTCTCATGCAGAAAAACTTCAGGGAGTAACTCTGAATAGTAAGCCTAAGATATCAGAGACAGGTGTCACCCACAGAGAGAGACAATTCACACAAGAGTTAGATTGCCAGGCTTTGTTTCCTTGCACAAAAACTGCTAAAAAGTCAAGCCTTCCAACAACCTATGCAGTTCCAGAACTGTACAAAATAGACAAATCACATACAAAAAGTGTCCATAGGAAGGACATAGCTTGGAGTATTAACTGTATGGATCTTTCGTGTAAGACAGAAGGTGTTAAAGAAACAATACAGACCAAACGATGCCCTCTTGGAGTGCCTTTAACTCTCTCATTACTGATGAGAATGTCTGTCAGAAGGTTGTAGGTTTACTACCAGTCCTTCCTCACCCTGTTATGGAATATGGCACAGTTTACACAGCATTGCAAAAATTCCAGAATATTTTGAGCCAGCTAGACCAAACACACTTGCCTCTGGTATGTGATGAGAGGGTGTATCACAATGCCCGTGAAATCACCATGAGCAAACCATCTGAATTTGATAACGTGGTGTTATGTCTGGTTTCCTTTCATATGATTAAGGCAGTCATGGGCGCAATAAGAAAGTTCATTAATGGCAGTGGAGCACAAACGATATTGGTAGAGTCTAAAGTATTTGGCCAAAATTTGTTAAGATCAGTTCTTGATGGATCACATTATATAAGGTCATTGAAGGGTTTGTTAATGCTCTCTGAGTGTATAGAAAGGCTACAGTGGGCAGAGGTCTTCAAAGTGGAAGGCACTGAGAAGTAGAGGGTTGAGCTTGAGCATCTAAGACTATTGAAAAACTCTGTAGCAGAAAAGAAGAGGGATGATAGCAAGGTTCATTTGGAGGCATTTATGTCAAAGTCAGAAGTCATGGTCGAAGACTTCAATAAATCAGAAGTCAGAGTAGTGCAGCATCAGAGATTTTTACTTTCTGGGACCACTTCGTCAGAATGGTGGCTGTTCTAAAGGACTTGGTTAGGGCAGATCGTGAAGGCGACTGGAAACTTCATCTCCAAAGTGTTCAATCTGTGATGCCGCTATTTGCTGGATGTAATAAGGGTCAGCTATTTTAGATGAGCCTCATTATACCTAGAATTTATCCAGTGTTTTCTTGAGGGTATACTGTTTATAACATTTATTAGTAACATGGTATAAGATTTTGCCTTTGTCCACTTGCTTCAGTCTTTCAAAAACCACGTCCCCTTCTCAATTCCGCTGCTTTAACTCTCTTTAACTCTGTGCTGGTAGTCTCACATTTATCATCAGATTTTGGCAGGTTATGCATTTCTTTGGATCGCAAGAACTACTTGAGGCTGGTGACTGTGATGCCAGTCAGAAATTCTTTACTAAAAAAAAAAAATAGGTTCCCCAAAATTTTAAATGAACAATATATGAACAGAGAACATCGAATAAACTTGAATGATTAATTTTTTGCATCTTTATTGCCATCCCTAAGAACACAAATTACGGCATATATCTCTTACGCCTCAGTTTGTTGATCCGGTATATATTACTTTTATTGATTGCTAAACAGGGGTTAAAATAAGTGAAACAAGTTTTCCAACTAATTTAAAAAAACTTGCCTTTGGTGTACCTAACCAAAATGTAAAGGCATTAAATGTTAAATCTATTCGCCTATTTTTCACAAATATTTAAATATGGAAAGTAATAGATTTTAGTTTCTCATCAGAAAAAGTCATACTTTGACCTCTTGTGACCTTGGGTATTAACCAATACTATTGTTCTTGTATTCATTGAATGGATCATACTTAAAGCTTTATTTTGAGTGGTAAACGAGCTCTGTAGAACATTTCATTGCTGAGTTATTGCAATTTATGTAACCAATACACGTAAAAAAAGGAGTTATTTTGATTTCATAAAATTCAACGAAAACCCAGAATAACACGACAAGTGCCGGGTTTCTGGACGTCTACACTCGCTAAAAAGGTGTCCCAGTGGACCCTCTAACTAAATCAAGCATGAAATTTTCTGGCCCTTTCATGCATGCAAACACCCCTTGGCTCCAAGACTACTAAGACTACAGATGCTGTGTGTTCAGTTTATGAAAATCATTCATCCCATTAATCAACTATCCAATCGCGAAATAGATTTGGCCGATACACGGCCGAAGAATTGAAGTCAGCAGGAAACTAAATGAACCCACGAAAACGTAGAACTTCCACAATCACCCGCGATGGCGTTCAAACATCGGCGACAGTCATGAAATACGCCGTATGCTAAATGAAGAAAAACCATAGCTCTCAGAGCGGTTAAAAGTTCGAGTTATCTCAATCGATTTTTAACTTGGTCGCCTGCCACAGTTGGTCAATAAGCGAATTCTAAACAGAACGTTTTTTTTTTTAATGGAATTGGTTCAAAATCTACGTGTCTCAGTATTCTGGATAGCTGAATGACTAGAATTCTCACGGTGTTAGGTTCCAATGAAATACAGCACAGTTCTCACCCGGAGAAATGATGTTAGAAATGAGAAAGCTCACTGATGAATATCTCTGACAAAGTTTCTATCGGTCAGCATTAGAGACTCGCAGGAGGAACACTTTTCCAGTTTGACAAGATCGAACACTTTCCCAGTTGCAATAATTGCACAAAATGTAGCAGCCTTGCAAAAGAGTTTTTTATATAAAATAACGACCTAAACAACGGGCAATTCTCTCACACACACATGCACAAATATGAATATTCTGGAAGTATAAATAACTTTACCATGTATATGTATTCATATTTTATGTAAGTTTTTAGATTCCTCGAGGGATTAAGCCTTTATTTCTCTTTTGTCTGGTCTACATAAAGGTATTACATTTTTTCCCTTTAGTCTTCGCCACAAGGAACTATCTCTTATATACATCAACTCCCACCACCCACACACACACACATGTATATATATAATCAAAAAAAGCCACACAACTTCACAGTGCATTTATATTCATGCTACTCGTATTAGGCCTCAGTGGGACTGGATGGTTTAGATTCCAGATGCTTTAATTTACAAAGTGCAGTTTGCAAAGTACTAGCTTCCGAAGACAATCTTCCTCTTCAGGTACCGAAAGGTTCTACTTTGTAAATTAAAGTCTGGAATCTAAACCATCCAGTTTTATTGAGGCCTAATACGAGTAGTACACACACACACACACACATATATATATATATATATATATATATATATATATATATATATATATATATATATATACAGTATATAGCCAGTATTTACTTTCTCTCTCTCTCTCTCTCTCTCTCTCTCTCTATATATATATATATATATATATATATATATATATATATATATATATATATATATATATATATATATATATATATATGCATATATTATATATATAAATATATATATATATATATATATATATATATATATATAAATATATATATATATATATATATATACATATATATATGTGTGTGTGTGGAGAGAGAGAGAGAGAGAGAGAGAGAGAGAGAGAGAGAGAGAGAGAGAGAGAGAGAGAGAGGAGAGTAAAAATATAGAGCTTTGACACATTTAAAGAGGTATACCGGTCAGGTAGACGAAAGCTCTGTCTGTTCTAATAGAAAATATAAATTTACCTCACTGATACAGTTTTGGATTTTTACTTCCGAGATATTATAATCACATACATACATACTGCAGTACATATATACATACATACATACTTAAATGTGTGTGAGTACCTGTGTGTCTGATTGCGTGTGAAGAAAGGTTGATACAATTATACAAAGCATCACACACACACACACACCAATCTTTAATTCTTTCCCAGCTGTGTTACGTATATAATCCTCGTAGACAGCGCATATTAGTGGAAATAATAACTTGTTGATTCCGACTAAATGTGGTATGGTCATTTTAAATGAAGCTCTTAACTATATCAGGGATCTATACTCCCGGCGTAAATGTCCATGTCATCACATTTAAAATTTATAAATGGATTTAGCGCCAGATTTGAAACTTTTCTGTCATGGCATTAAAAACAACGAATAACCCTTCACGTTCATTTTTCAAACATGAGAGCCTGGAGCTCAGAGTCGAGGTTTAAAAGGTCTGAGAAGCAAAACTCACACAACATCTGAGAGTAACAAAACAGCATGGGATTACTGCACGAGGATTGGATAGGACTGGGCCAAGAACCTATTCGTGGATTTTAGAGGGCAAGTTTTAACAAAGCTTTTGAAAAATTTAAATACATAGAAAGGTGCAAACATCTGGGTCGAGCAAATATCATTCTTAACTTAACATGGTTTTGGAAGAATTCATCCCAGAAGGTTCAAAGAAAGTAAGACAATATCTAAGGTAAGTTTACAATTAAACTCTCTTGCTAATAGTTACGAGAAAAATTGCTAGTGTTTACAGGCAACGGTTTAGGCTTAAGAAATCTATTTAGTCATGTTTCGTCGCCTTACGTGTCTAAAAATATGTCCCGTTAAGGGCTCATGAATGCATTGCGCAGTCTTTGTTTTGGAGTATTTGACTTGGAGAGAAAACAATAATTCATCACCTGTTCTGCTAATCGCTTTAAAAAGCTGACAATTCTCCCACAAGTGAATTCAATTATATTATTCAGGAAATTGATAATATTACAGATTTCACTTGAATTTCAGAGCCTTTTATTAATACAAGAGGCAACGCTCACAGTTTCACTTGGTATTAATATTCGGTAAAGTGTTCCACACTGTTATCTCATTCCTTCTTGGGCAACTTTTTTCGCAACAAGCTTCATTAATGGTAACGTAGTTAGATAGAATGTTAAAGTAAAAAGAAGGTTTGCAAATATTCTATTCATAATATTCTCATGTAAGTCAATAATATTATTTATTGACAGGTAATAGGTATTCCACCGGGGAATAATTATAAGTGTAATACACGGCCAATCATATTTGCATTTTGATGGAAGCTCGTTTTTGCAAATGAACATGAAGGACTTCGCAGCAAACATACGCACATATGTGCACACATATATATATATATATACATATATATATAGATAGATATAATAAATAAATATATATATATATACATATACATATATCCATAGATAGATTATAGATATAGATAAATAAATATATATATGTATATACATATACATATATCCATATATATACATTATATATATATATATATATATATATATATATATATATATAATATATATATATATATATATATATATATATATATATATATATATATTACTTTTCAAATTCTGATGTAACATACCAGGAAAATCAATAAATATGCATTCATTTATATGGAATCAGGTTCTATATTCAAATCTATAAAAATTTATGTACAATAGGTGGCAAAAGGCACTTCAGTAAATATACCTGAAACGTTTCCATTGCAAATCCTTGGCTTAGAAAATCATAGATCCAGATCTAAAAACTGGAAGAAACTAAAATTTATTACCATATCTTGTGTGTGAAATTGGTCTCATGTAACTATTTGTTGAATACTTTGAAAAAAGACAGCATCATTTGATGTAAAGAACGACTGAATATATCGTTATTGTAAACAAAATCTCTGTATGGCCTTCATTGTAAGATATGGTAAGAAACTGCATAACTTTTACTTTCGTTCTATTGAATGTATTCAAATCTGACAAACTTGATTTTTTGGTTGATATTTCCAGTCATGGCACCCAAGTCTAAATTATTATGGGTCTGAGGGAGTCATTTCATTTTCTCCTCACAATCGCAGTCTCCTTTCTGGTCATAACGCAAAATATATAGAATGCCTACTCGAAATAATAAACTCTATGTTGAATTATCATACCATTTAACATTCATGCAAACAAACACAAACCACATTTGATGTCTAGTGGCTAATGTCATGGACTTCTTAATGTTGACCGCACGGTGTTCTGAGGGTTCAAGTCTATACACACACACACACATATACACACACACATATACATATATATATATATATATATATATATATATATATATATATATATATATATATATATATATATATATATATATCCTATTTGTTTAATAATTCGAGTTTAGTACAACATAGTAAAAAATTTGTGTTAGGGACTCATATTTGCATAGGTTTTTTTGGCTTTGTTTCTTTAACATGATTCAAGGTCCACTGGCTTTAAAGGTTATTTGGAATATTTGTTACGCTTGTTGTTGTGGAGGGTGTGCTATTATTTATTCATCATGCCCACCGAGAAAGTTTACGAAGTGGCAGTTGGACCTCATCAGCGAAAGCCTCTGCATGGAAAATTTGAAATGGTTAAGCCTTTGTAATTACTATAACACGTTTCATTCACTTTCATCATTATTAGCATTTCTATTTATGTATGTATATGCATAGTATCTTAAGAGTGTAGTCTCTGATAGGATGCAAGCAGGAAGCTGCTTTTGGGCGTTGCATAAGTTGTCATGAAGTGCCCGGTCTGGCCTGGTAGTATTTCTTATAATAATGCTGTTGTGTGTGGAGAAGGGATATAAGATGAAATGTCTTTTTGTAACAGACGTTTCTTTTTGATACCTTCTGCTCTCTCAACTCACTTCCATAGATCTTTAAAGTTTGTTCTTGAAAGTTTGTTCACCAAACAACTTGAAGGTATTATGTCACGGTGAGAATATAGTGGAAACTAACATATAAATGCAATTGTGACAGTGTTTACAGAATTAATGAGTGATTTACTCAAACAGATAAATCATTTTAAGGTAAGGAATGAATCAGATTAAAGTGAGGAGATTATTGCATGCACAATATATGGATAAAACTAATTAATGTAGTTAAGCTTGCGTTAATTACATCTAGATTACTTCAGATGTATCTATTCTGTTTCTTAACTCACTCTTATTTCTTAAGTTATCAGAAACTCTTATTTCTCATAAATAATAATGGAGGTATAATTTGAGATATAATGCGCTTGTCATTTCCTCAATATAAATCTAATATTACAAATAATTTCTTATCAGAAGGTGTGCCAATAGAAAAATTTCAGATAATCTTGTTATCAGTCAGCTGAAATTGTCTGCCTTCTAGGTTCCAAATTCTGTTTTTTTATGAGAGAACCAGTATAGTGGAGGGGTTTGGAATACAGTACATTCCTGGTGAGGAAGGATCGTTGTTCTAGGGGCTTTGTGTGATGGAAGGATAGGTTTGATGAAGGTTGAAATGGTTGTTTATGTAGAGGTTTGTAGACTGGGTAAATAGTTGTGGTGGTAGGTAGGAGGGAAGACAGTAAAAGGGGGAACGAATAAGGAAAAGTTAGTTAAGAAGCGATAAGGACTAGCTTCACAGTTACTGTGATTTAAGGGTCGGTAATTGTAGCAAAACCTTCAGTTAGAAATCAGTTTGGTTCGTGCTGGAAGAATAATTATTGTGGTGGAGGAAGTGTTATAGTAGCTGTGAAGGTAGATGGGGTGAGGAATGATTAGTGGCGTGGAGTTAGATTGTCACGTAAATGATCCTATTCAGGACGATTGGTGTTTCATCGTCGAGGAAGGGCAAGATGAATTCTGTAGGCGAAAGGGACCAGATTCATACGTAGCTGGTGGTGGGTCTTGGGTGGTAAAACTGCTTACCAAATCTGTTATCCTTAATGAATGAATAAAGAAATCAGGTGTCCGATAAAGTTTTTCAAACCAGCAATTATTACAAAGAGAAGAAATAAAATGATATGGAGATAGATTATTTTAACTTAAATCTTTCAATACATGAAAATAATGATATCCCGCCAGGTTCTCCCGAGTTGTAATTTTGGGAAACACTAAAGTATGTAAATCAAAGAATGAGGATTCTGAATAAGATCTGGAAATCAAGTAGATTTATATTGCATATGAAAATAAGATTACGTGTAAGTCTGCAGTGGTGTAATCTGTATTGCTCTAAGGACTACAAGTCATGGTATGCCATGAAACTATATCTAAAAGATTTTGTCGATTTAAGAAAAAAGCTGTATGACTAACATTAGGAGTGAGATGTCAGAAAGGGCGAAAAATTATACGATAAAGGAAATTGTGGAAGTTCGGTAGTATAGATGAAACAATAATGAAAGGCTTGGACATGACCTCGCAACTTCTGGGAAAATAGTCAGGAGTGTCAAAAGGGTTCCCGGGAACCTGAAGGGATGGAAGACGCAGCTTACTCGGATCAGAACTACGAGAAGGGAGACAGGGAAGTGGAGATTTTTTGTGGATAAAGCGCAGGAAATGAGAATGGGGAAAATTATGGTAATCCTAGAAAAAACAGACAAGGAATATATATAATTAAAAATGTCACACAACAATAGGTGGATCGCCATCGTTAGTGAGTAGTTACGTTTGTTCGATCATAGGAGGATAGTTATTGCTGTGTAAGGTGGTACGATAGTTGTAGAGGTGGTGCAGCATATTCACTGTTAAGTAACCAGACCACTGAGTTGATTAACAGCTCTCCTAGAGAGGGCTGGCCCGAAGGATTAGACTTATTTTACGTGGCTAAGAACCAGTTGGTTACCTAGCAACGGGACCTACAGCTTATTGTGGAATCCGAATCACATTATAACGAGAAATTAAATTCTATCACCAGAAATAAAGTTCTCTAATTCTTCATTGGCCGGTCGGAGGATCGAACGCGGGCCCAGCAGAGTGCTAGCCGAGAACGATACCGACCCGTCCAATGAAGAACTAGCATATTTTCTGTATTACTGTTGGTAGCAAAAGAGGTTAGGTTTATTTTGACTGCATTGTGGATTAGAGACGTAAGACGTTGTTGTGGTAGTGAAGGGGTTCTGAAGAGAGCGTCGGTGTGCTGTAGCAGAGAAAGGTCTTGGAGCTGGAGAAGATCGACACGTTAGATATGTAAGCAAAATTGAAAACTTTGCTAGTGGAGAATGACGGAAAAACCACTGAGAAGGTGAAATAGCTTATAAAGGCAGCTGCAGTAGTGGATACGGCTTGGAGGATAATCGTAGTTGGTGAAGAGATCTATTTCAAATACTTCTTTTTTTGCAGTTGGGAAGAACATTATAATGAAGCACTTTTGTGAAAACAAGCGTGAGAGTCGAATGGTGTGAGTTGACAGCATTGTTCTTTGGTAACAGTTTTCACTGAATGCGAGAGTAGGGAAATATTCGCAAAGCTTTTAAACCTACACGGCACTGCTTGAACAGATAGAACAGAATCAGAGATAGAATTTTATAACACATTCATTGCCCATTAATGGAAAATGGAAATAAAGTTAGAAGGAAAAAAATGATGAAGAAAGAATGAACCCAAGGCATTAGGAAGTCATCGCTTAACTTCATTCCGAATGCCGTCCATCCTCCCGAACGTAATTCTACATAAAATATTGATTATAAAAAACGAATAATGATGTTTTCGCACTGTTGCCATAAATTCCCGCTTCTTTTCCTCCTCTGTGCATCTGTAAAAAAAGAATTCATCCAAATATCTAATACGTAGTTCACAAACAAGTTAGGAATTCATAGACCGCAAGATGGGGGGAAAAAGCTTCATGAAATCCTCTTTGCGGCGAACAAGAAAAAAAGGGGAAAAATTAATAATTTGAGCTTCGCCTGTGAGCTTTTGATAAAGGCGGAGAGAAGAGGAAAAAGTGATTGTTCCTAAAGACAACATAAGCTACTTGACTCGTCTTTTATAGCCCTTTATTTTTCTTACTTCGGCTCGCCCAGCATCCCATTATTAGTATTTGTGCGGTTTTGCAGATTCTTTCCTTTTTTCTTTATCGTACTTTATTGACTGGTAAACTTGATGTTACGCAATTCTTAGGACCGATTTATCTTCTCTTCTTGGAGGCTGAAAGTGGATTGCTTGATGCGCTTTGTCGCTGAGGAGAGTAATTAATTGCTTTACCAAAGTCCTGGTCTTTCCAGAGAGCGCTCGTTCTGGACAGTAGGTAGTTAAATTAAACCAGAATATATGTTAACCATTTCAGAGTTACATCTGCTACCTCTATTAGTCAGTAAACAGGTTTAGCGAGAATGAAACTGCAAGAGTCTGGAAAATACTCTTAAAGAATCATATCATTGGCTAGGTGACCGCCAGTCACTGACAGGAAGTAACATGTACGCCATGCCGCCGTTCTCTCTACCAGGGAAATGAAGCAAAATCTTACTTGGCCAGTACTTGTATAGGAGACCCTTCAGCATATTGGCTCCCTTGACCATCTGTGAGAATGTGGTATAGGGTTGGCAACCTCATCCCAGACATAGATCTTTAGAAAATTCCAAAAGATTCTAAGGGGTCCGGATTGGGCGGTAAGAGCCCCAGGCACGCCATATAATGTTTTGAGAAATTACCTGTGCCATGAATTAAGGAAATGATATTGTAAAACAACTATGCGAGCAGTGTTTATTTATTCATGATATCACCGCTCGACTGGTATCAATGAATTTCATTTCTAAAAAGAATTGCTTTCCTGTACTTGGATGGTATGCTTGCATTTCGGATCTATTTGTTTGCCTGCAGGAATCCCTAGAAATGCCTTTAATTTTTAGCCAATGATGATGCAATGGGTTTCGTAGAAACCCGTCATTCGTCGTATCGGAGTTGATTATTGCCAAACCCATTTCTTGGCTCGAAATCTGAAAGGGAGAATTGGAATTTTTCAGTCCATTCCCATTTTGAATTTTCAGAGTATTTCAGTGGAAATCGCATTCAGAATTATTAGAAAATTAAGAAGTTAAGCCTCCACTGGATGGCACTTTTATTGTTATTGTTTCGTGCAGCTCCTTGTCAGAAGAGCTTTGTTATGAATAGTTGTCAAGAAATCCCTAGCTATGGCCACCATCTGATTTAGGATGAGGTCCGGTAATCGTTTTTGTTAGGTGAACTTTCGTTGGTTAATCTGATATCTTGCTGTGTCAAAGACCGAAGATTTATTCGTATTGTGAGCAACCTGACTCGTTTGATGAACTTTTAAACCACGAGTAACCGTACTTTTCGGTATTGCAGATGTTATGTCAAATTTTGTTGCTTTTGTGTCTTTTTTGACCTGGAGGAATGTTTCTTTAAGGAGAAAAATCAAACAGGGACAGCTAAAAGAAACTGTTGTGGGACAATTTTTCTCTCTCTCTCTCTCTCTCTCTCTCTCTCTCTCTCTCACTGAATATAACTGAATAATGAACTGAAGCATACATGAAGTAATTGGTGTTTCCTATATCGGTAAGAAGAAACAGCAGAAAATATCTGCTTCTTGCGTTAAAAAGTCACACGTTTATAACAACCAGCATAGCGATTGCAAAAATACTGGACAGGTCTTCAGTCTGAGACCCGATCTCCTTTGCCCAAATCATCCAGCAACACTGGATATAACATAAATACTTCAAGTAGAAAAAACTATTCTTATGACAAGCACATCCAAAACCGAGTCCTTGATGATATGCTGACGACTAATATCCATTCCGAATGTATAAAATCTTGTAGAGAACCGAAGTCTGACGATTCATCTTTTGATACAATTACGCTGAAAAGCCACTTTTCATAACGAGCTATTTCTTTTCAGCACCAAACAATATAATTCCTTTTTCGATGTAATTAAGAGAGAGCATTATCATAATCTTTTCCTTTTGATGTTCTCGACAAACAATAATGCAAATGAAGGAAAAAGTTAGGAAATTTGATGAATTTTGCTCATTATCGTCAGGAATTCTCATCTCATTTTCAAGTGGTGGCTGACAAAAATGTAAAATGCTCCTTTTTTAAGGCATCGCTATTTGTACTATAATGTAAAACAAGCTAATTCTGTGTTTATAAAACAATAGTATGTAAATTCCTAATTCCTAATTAGCGCGTTTGATATTCAAATTCGGGGAAGAGAGAGTTTAAATGCAAACCTAATTTCAGTTTTTGTATTCCATCCTTGTTGTTTATCTGTCTTGATGTTTTAGCTAGCTGGCCATTCGTGGCTGAGCTTTTCCTCTTTTTCTCCTTTTTTGTTTATTTGTGAGTGAAACGGGGTATCATTTTGCCCGTTTATTTTGCCACTTCTTCGCATGGGTATGCATTGTCCTCGTGATTTACATCATTGCTAAAATCGTCTTTATTATCATTACTTGTGTTATTAATTTTGGTACGGAAGTTGTCGTTGAGACTTGTCTTTTCTTCTTTATATTACTAGTAGTCACAGTACCTCCAACGAGTTACACTTTACAGTTTATATGCCTGCACGTACATACATACAAACGCACACGAGCTCTATGTATATATATATATATATATATATATATATATATATATATATATATATATATATATATATATATATATATATATATATATATATATATATATACATATGTGTGTGTTTAAGATTAATCCTTGATGATTCATGTAGACGTAAGACATGCAATAATATTAGCCTAAATTCAGCAATTGGAGATGAAATCGTACCTACAAGAAGCACTGCAATTTTGCTGAACGTAATAAACTAATCAGGAAATAAATCACATAAATTTTTAAGAAAGTATGACACTATCCTCAAATAAAGCTGCAAACTATAGCTATGCCTCATCTACGGTTGAGAGGCTAAAATTTCCGCATTTTTATCTAGAATTTCCTCCATTGCTGTCATTACCTATTGATTTGAAAGTGAGATACTTCAGACTGCTTTTCAAGATTTACAGTCTGCGTGTTGACGTTCTTCTTGTAAAGGACAATGAGAGAATTTTATAATTTTTCAAAATGACGCATGTTTGAGGAACCCTGTAGGGCTTCCTTTAGTAAGAAGAAAATGACTATAATAGGGCTGTCTTAGGTTTGATTATACTTATGGTCAATGTAAAATCTTAGGTATTATCTATAACAGTAACTGTAAAGATTTTCTACAATTTTACTGGGACATAGTTGAGACTATTTCAGTAGTAATTAGCATTTTTCAAATCGGGATACATTATTTCAGAGAGCTGTGGATAATGACTAAAATTTTACCAAAACGTTGGTGTCTATCTTATGCTTACCCGATGCCTTACAAACCCCCAAAACGAATACAAAACGTAATCTGTAATTATCTATGGAATGGCAAATACGAACCAATACACAGAAAAATAATGTATTTCCAAAAAGAAAAGGTGGCCTTGGTGTGGGCAGTGTTCAAACAAATGCTGAGTCAGTTGTTGGTGGACTGTGAAGACTTTTAAACTAAAGTTCAGCAAAATTCAATGTAATATTATTTATAAAGTGAGAGTCATAAATGACAGACTTGCTGTGTTAGAAACATATGAAGACAAGAATTATTTAAACCGTAGAGCTAGACTAGAATCTTTAATTATTTTTTGTCCTCTTGCAAAACTTCTTGTAAACAGATTCAGTGATCTGAAATCAAGAGAATGTAAAATTAAGGCAGAACGTTTTGTAAAGGTCTCATAACTGAATTTTTAGTCGTGCTCAAAACAGATAGGAATGTCTTAGTAATATTGATTACTAAGACAGGAATTTTTACAAATGATTCTCGATTAATCTTGATAGAGAATCACGTGTCTTGAAATAGAAGCACTTCATCCAAAATGATGAAGTACAAAATGCTTTACCAAATGCTTTACCAAAGAATATGTAAATATAACATTTGAAATATTCTTTGTAACTGTAAATTGTATGCCATGCCTGAAAGATTTGTAATTTTGTATACGAGGCATAGGCATGAACTAATTGTAAGTTTGCATTCAATAACAGAAAAAAATCACGCTATAGAAGTTTTGAGTCTGCACTATAAAGTTCCACTTGCCAGAGCTCACTAAAAAAAATATTCTGTCCTGAAAATATAATTTTATTAAATTTCTCTTGTCGTTACTCAACATATTTATGTTACCTAGAAATTACTTTCTTCTTTCTAAAACTGTTAATTTTTCATACCAAAAAATTTTATTGTTTCATGCAATAAATATGTGTGCCGTAAACTATTTAAGTGTTTTCACATGCAAGTTTAAAGTAGCTACCCATATTACCATTTAATATACTTTAACAGTAGGCTTAGATTTGTATTCCCTGATTTTGTTAGGCAAAAATATGACTAGTTTCTGGAAAACTGGGCGTGTGGTTAATAACGATGAACATCGAGGGGCAAGTTAATGATCCATCGAACTTTGGGAAACACTCTTGCATTTAGACTGACGCAGAGGCTCTTTAATTTACGAGCCACAAGGTTCCCTTCAACGTATAAAAAGTAAGTTTACATTGGGACTTATAAAGGAATAATACTAGCTTACATGCCGAAAAGAAAAATTTGCCCGATGACGCTTATATATATGAAATGGATATAGCAACTAACAAAATCTTTAGGAAATGAAAATATCAATAGTTGTCGTCAATCACTTGCATATCATTAGTAGGAGGAAAATCAAATTGTTGAGCAGTCTTCATATCATTAATGGGAAAGTAACTTGAATATCATTACCGGGAAAGCAAGTTCACCATTCTCCATATCAATAATAATAAAAAAAGAGTTGGTCTGACCTTCCTCATATCAGCAACTTGTGATTAGATTCTATCTACGGTCATCCAGAAAACAAGAGAGTGATCAGGTACCGACTCTCACTGGTCATTTCCGTCATCAAAATTCGTGAAATAAAATATTATTGTTAAAATTGATGACTCAGTAAGATTATTAACCCAACTTATGAAGCGAGCGCTCACAGAATAAATTCCATTTGTGGAGAAAGAATGGAAAATAAAAGAATTCAACAAATAAATAAAGTAAATTTACCAAAAACAAACACTACCATAAATCTGACAAAGCAAGGCACTGACGAACGGAGCTTCGAAGTGCCTTTACAGATTTTCTGATCACTGTTATTCGAGTATTAGCTGCACTGTCTTCTGACAATATTACATATTACTGTAGCTGTTTTGTCCGACTGATTTTATACATTTAGCTGGAGTTTCAGCTTCTATGAATATCTTAACTGCCCACAGGGTATGATTTCGGGCGGCCAGGTAAGATGGACGATCGTGTATAGGTCCATGTGGGACCCTACAAAACTTGTCTTTGAATAACTGAACATAATGTGCAATGCATGTGGGCATGAGGAAAAAGTTCCAAAATATGCCTTAGAAGAATAATTAACCGTCTGCTTCGTTTCAAGGAGACGGTAAAAGTGATTATTAAAAATTAAAAGTTTTTATTCTCGTGTTTACTCTTAAACACTTACGTGAGAAGTTTTATTTTACAGTGAAAAGCTGTTTGTGCCATACATGACTCAACAGAATTAACAAAGGTGCAGTGTCCACGGCGTTGAGGACATATGGTGCAGCAGATACAATGCTGATGAGCCTTAAATGCAGTGTAATGACACTTTTATGTTACGGTAGATTTCTCCACACTGGGTTCACGGTAGGCCAGAAGTTAAAGCCATAACACTTCCAGTACATTTTTCATCTAAACCAGGAATGTCGTTAGTAATGTTATTCCTACACCTAACTACATCGAGGGCGAACAGCAGTAATATTTATAAAAGCTCCCCCCCTTAAGAGGGCCTTCACTCCCTTTTCGGGCGTGAAGGTCTATACTAAGTAAGCTGTTCGCCTCGTAGGTTACCTCTTCCTGAGCAGATTAGTCCTGGTTAGCCTACCGACACAGAACTACCTAACCTCTAGATAGGATAAGGAGCCATATCTCACTACTTTACCGACTCCTAATAGTACTGAAGGTGCTCACGGTTATTATAGGTTACCTCCTACAATCAAGATGTGTTTAGACCTAGCCTAGTGGTAATGCTCTATGATATCTTCTAGTCTAACTTGGTAACCTAACCTGGGACTGTAGCACCAACATAAGAGTTAATATTCTAAATCAAATTACAACATGGTTTATGTGTTTAATACAATTAAAATTTACTAGTTAATTCCATGAGGTTGCTCTATATGATACAAAATGGGTGCCTCACTGAGGTTCATTTAGGTCATGCGTGTCACGAGCATCGCGGGTCTGCTTCACAAACAGTTAAGATTACTGAAATTAGTTATGCTACTTACATGATTACTTTATGCCTGGTGGTAAGTGGAAGGAACAAGGTTACTAAATTGATGTACCGTACTTTAAGGTGGCCCAGGCTAGGTATTAAATAAAAGGAAGAGATCACACTGGCTACCTCCTCTGGGCAAGGCCAGGATCACCTTAGATGTTAGGGCACTGTGCCGAGAGGGCACCAGGCCTGGATAGCACGCCGGCAATTTTATTGTCTGTACTTTATATGCTGATAGTCCATATAGTCTTGAGGATCCAAACACCACCTCACTGGGGCCCTTTGTCTTGGTTTCTGTGCTGGTGAGGGCGAGGATTATAGTCCGTGAGTACTAGCGGGAATTGGTGGTCCGCATGATACGCTCCTCTGAAATGTTTGATTGCCAGACCAGCCCCAGCAGCTCCTTCTCGATTGTGCTGTACTGTCTGGGCCGGGTTTAGCTTCTGGAGCAGAGGCACAGGGTGGCGCATTCTGGTCCTTTTCCTGAACAGGACGGCTCCTACTCCGGCATCGCTGGCATCCACGGCTAGGGTAGAAGTGGTTGATTGCGAACTGCGTTCTGAGCACCGTTTACTGATGAGTACTTCCTTGAGGCGGTCATAGGCTTTCTGAGACTCTCGGCGTGCACCGGAACTTTGGTTTCCGGAACAGCTGGAGTGATGGGAGCGCAGCCTCCGGAGAGGTTTGGATAAAGCTACCGAAATACTGAACCATTCCCAGGAACCCTGGGCCTCCTGTTTCGTGGTGGGGCATGGCATTCTCTGATAGCCTGATATTGGCATCCTTCGGTCCAGAGATGTCCGTTCCCGACAATGTGGCCCAAATAGGTAATCTCCGCCACCTCTAAGCGGCACTTCTGATCCACTACGCAGGTTGGCCCTGCGTAGTGCTTCTAGGACTTCTTCCAGGACTCGCTGGTGCCCTCCCAGGTCCGAGCAAAGATGAGACAATATCATCAAGATACACTAGTTGGGACTGGCCAGGATCTTCATCGCCATGAGCCGCTGGAAGCAACTGGCGCATTCTTGAGTCCGAACGGGTATGACTCAATTGGTAATGACCCGAGGGTGTGTAAAGGCGGTGAGGGGTCTCATCGACTAAGCGCACTTGCCAATAGCTCCTTCTTCTCTGGAAGTCGATTTTGCTGAGGAAAGGCTTAGCCGATGCTGTCCAGACATTACCTTCTCTATGCGGTAGGGGTATGGTTCAGGTTTGGTGACCGCATTCAGTTTCTGAAATCGATGCATAGCCTGTCTCCGCCTCTCCTCCTGGCTACCAGCACCACTGGCGAAGACCAGCACCTCGGCTCTTCCGATTAATCCCAGGCCGGGCTGGAGCTGCACTCCTGAGCCTTATTCGCCGGCCCACTGCGGGTTTACCTTGTGGCCAGGCTCAGGCTGATGGGCCTCGCAGAGTCCTCCGGGCGGATGGGTGTGCTCGGCCATGGAGGTGCAGCCCAGCTCATCCCGGACAACTTGGGGGTACTTTCCAAGAAGAGTCCCAACGTCCTTACGCCTGGTTTCATCCAAGCCAGGGGTGATGACAGCGAGGTTAGCCAGCACTTCGGAGTTGGTCTCCGGCGGGGGCGCCCTCTCACCAGCCCTACGGTGAGTCCTGGCGGCTGGAAGCCCAGGGGTTTTCCTGAGGTGTTACCTTGAAGGGCTCTGAAGATTAATGTGTAGCCACTTTTGGCCCTTCTCTTTGCCAGAAACAGATCAGGTAATTTAGTTGTCCCTCTGGCTAGTACTGTGGGGTCCTGAACTGGTCTCAAGGATCGCATGCTTGTGGCGCAGCACCAGGACCTGGCCTCCCCATCTCGAAGCCCGAGACCTGGCCTTGTCCACTCGATCTTGACCTGCCTCTTGAGGCTGCCAGTGCTTGAGCGATGGCCCAGGCGTGTCTTCTTACCGCAAAGGGGAAGATTTTCTGCCCATGGCTTCTCCGGGTTCTGCCCAGGCCTCATAAGATGTCCAGGGGGCCCCTGGTGGAGGGCAAATAGGGAGCCAAACGTGGCTATACCTCAGGGTTTCCGATGGGCCTATGGATGGCGCATTAAGGCGAAGGCAGATCTCTCTCCCAGCTCGACCCATTTTCCTCTGCTAAGAGGAGATGGTCTCGAGCCGCCTGATGGAAACGCTCTCATTATCCCTTGGCTCTCAGGGTGGTATGGAGTCGAGGGAGATGGGTGACCCCGTGGGTGCAGCTAAGTGCATGCCCCGAAACTCCCTGATACAAAATGCCGGCCTTCATCGCCTGGACCGTGGCCGGGAACCTGAACTGGCAGAAGAACCGGATCAAAGCCTGACTGCATTCTGAGGCTGGTGCTATGACGAGATCGCCGGGATACCTGGTGAACCGGGTCGCATGATGGAGAGAGACATGGCAGCCCCGCCTTCGCCTTTTTCCTGCCTCCGGGGTGTAGGAAGTCATCACCACTGCCTTGAAGGGGACACTAACAGAAGGTATGTTCTAGGGGGCCTGGGACCACTTCTGTTTGGTTTCCAGCGATCTGGCAGGAGGGGCAGGAGGCGATATAGGTTTTCAGACCTCCGCCATCCGCCAATAAAACCTCCTCCAGCAATTTAGCGTGCGGTTGGACTCCGGCGGGCCCTCCCAGCCCGTCATGGGCCAGCGCTGAAGCACGGCCTGTAGCTCAGGCACAACCACCACTGACAACGCTGGCTCTTCCGTCTCCCCGAAACTCGAATAGGGACGTTATCCTCAGGAGATAGCCGGCTTTGTCGTCCCTAAACTGCTCCTCCTGGTGAAGGCCCCTTCACGGTGGTAGGAGCTCCTCATCCTCATGCTGCGCAAGTGAGTTGCGACCCTTTAACTCCGGCACCCTGGGCGGCCGCCCTGATCACAGGGTGTCACCCGGCACTGGCCTCCACATAAAGTCTCCTGCAACCAGGGATGCTACCCAGCCTCATGTCTTGGGTGAGGGTCCCTCCTGTAGCACGGTGGTGGGAGAGGGGTGACTCGGCGTTAGCAGGTGCGGCTATGCAGCCGAAGTGGGCACGGCTTGGGGGAGACGCTGATTAGGTCCTCCCACCAATAGATCGGGTAACCCTTCCCTTTATAGAGCTGACCACCAGTCGGTGCCCTTAGGGCCCCAGGGGTGTCTACTGAGCTGTACGGTGGGAAATGCTGTGCCGATTTTCCCTCGACCCATCCCATGATCCAACGCTCATCCTCCCGCATTTTCCTGCGCCGACTGGTACCTGGGGACGGGCACGAGGCTGACATCCGTTCCTGTGTCTAAGAGAGAGAGCATGTCCTTCGGGGCTGGAAATCGCTTACCAGCAGAAACGGAAATCCTCGGGAAGCTGGCCCATTCCGGTGGCGGTTGGCGTGGCAATGAGCCCCAGCAGTCTTCACATGGTACTTGGGGCAGGTAGGGGCCCGGGCATTCCAGTGGCCGAGTTGGCCACAGTCCCTGCAGGAACCCCTTTGCGGTGCCGAGCTTCCCGCCGTGGGGGGAGGCTTTGCGGCGGCTTGCGAGACGGAGGGATGGCCTGTCTGGGTGCCCTTGAGTGGTACCTTGCTAGTGCCGTTTATATCTGCACTGGATTGAGCATGCCCTTCTTGCAGTGGTTGCATATGGTCTCTGCTAGGCAGTCCATTCTTCGGCGAGGAGTTCGAGAGGTAGGCCGAGGGATGATTCGCTTCTGAGAGGTGCTATGCGACTGATTGAAGGTTTCCTACGCATCAGCCATGATAAGCCCATAAGTGTATGGGCTGTTTATCGTTAAGATATACCTGCAAGGGGCCCTGGTACACATTGGAAAAGGTCTTCTAGCATGGTCCGGATTGGAGATCCTCATCCGTCGTGCAGGCCAAGGGAGTCGAACCAGCGCTGCATCGGACTGGGCTTTGTGACATGCCGACCTGGGTTCAAGACCAGCCGATTTCCTGGCAAGACTGGAACCGCGGTTGTTCCATTTTTCTGGGGTTATCTGCAGGCCCTTGTAATGACTCTACGAATCCCGCCATGTTGCCTCTCTGGCTCTTCTCCAGTGAGCGAAGCGCCACTTTTAGCTTTTCTGAGTATATGCATAGTATATATCTTCTGTTCCGTGGTGCTGCAGTTATCGAAAAGAGCTCCTCGATCTCCTCCTGGCCATGCTTCTGGCTCGTCCCGGTCCACTTGGGACTAGGAATTGATGCTCGAAATTGGAGTGTTTGATGCAGTAGGTGTAGGATCGAGGCTTGGATGGCAGCCATAGCTTGGTATTTCCATTTCGCTTTCCTCTCAAGCTCCTCCGAGCTCCTTCTCCTTTAGGGCTAACTCGGTTTCTGTACTAATCCCATGCTGTTCCTCTTTCTTCTCTTCTCTTCATATTGCCCTGCTCGCTTCATACTTCCTCTGCTCGAGTCTTTCTTCCTTCTCCTGCCTATATTTTGTCCACTTCTGCTCCTAACCCAGGTGGTAAGTTCCAGCCGGTGACTCCGCCGTCCTCAGCCCCAGGAAAGTTTTATAATGCCTGCTGCTGGTTCTGGTGGGAAGGGCGTCTAACCGTCGACGGGCGTAATGGGCAGCGAGAAGTGTCTTTCAATGACGTGGCACTCTCTTTCAAAAGGTGGCACTGTAGTTTGGGTGTGCCGGGTGTCACACTGGTGGGTACTCAGTATCCCTAGGCACTGGTGCAGGTTAGTTCCAGCTGAACCTTCTCTTCTGTGTTCCCTTTTGGTTTTGTTTTATTTATTTTTGGATTCTGCTTGGTGGTACTTATGGTGCTAATGTGTTCCTAGGGACCCTACTGAGTCCATAACTAGGCTATATGGGGAGGTGAAAGTAATTTCATAATTTCTGTAGAGGTAAATAACTGAATGAGAGAGAAAGGGGTAAAAGAGAGAGAGAGAGAGAGAGATAGAGAAGTGTGTTTATTCCAGTGATGAGTGCTGCAAAATTATTGCACTGTGGAATGTATGAATTTGGGTTTTTTTTTTTTTTTTTTCTTAAAGATCCTCAGGAGTGGCTGGTCCCAGTACCGCAACGGCTGGCCCTTCCTTTTCAGAGGGTGAAAACTACTGCTGGCTTCGGTCTGATAGCAGGCTCTCACTCGCACCGACAGTTTATCACTGTATGGTAACTATCTTAACTGTCCCTTACTCATTGTGGGACAGAGGTGTTTCTTTTTTGGCTGTATTCGAATTAATTAGCCTAGTGTCATTCATTCTTTCCTAAAGAGGGTCATTGACACTTAGGTTAGGAATGCTTATTTGAATGACGAGAGAGAGAGAGAGAGAGAGAGAGAGAGAGAGAGAGAGAGAGAGAGAGAGAGAGAGAGAGATTTTTCAATCAGGCCAATTTCTGCTGCTTGAGGACATGTAAACAAGATTTTATACATGCACAAATGGTATGGATCTTAATAAATGATATAGATGCTACTGCCTATTTCCCTTAGGATTACTTTATTATCTTAATTTTCCCGGGAGCCGACTGGGCCAAAAAGTTTATCGTAAAAATTTTAAATTTTCTTATATGATTTTATAGTAGGTATCTGTATAGGAACTTGTTATTACTTCCTAACTAAGGCCTAACTTTCCCTGGGTCAAATTATCTTTGCTTTTTCCTAGCTAAGATATTAGGAGGTGGGTTCACACAAAGCAAAAAAAAGGAATGCCCCTAGAGTGTCTCGGGCAGAGGTCAGCAATAATGTCTTTGAGATGGCGGCCAAGGTCCTGTTAGGCCTTAAATTTCAAAACAACCTCGGCTCATATGAAACCCCTAAATGGCCGTTTCACAAACAGTTCGAACAATTTCAAAACAATCACACATGCAAAGATTTTCTTTAGCACAAATTCAACAACGAACGAAACAAAATGCAGGTATCCAGATTTTACTTAAATATACCAATCATGCATAGTGTTTTACGTTACGGATGGAAAACTAAATTACTAAATAACTTTGTGTCTTTTGTTATCGTGCATTCTCACCCGGACATTAAACAAAGAATGAAAAGAGAAATGCTAGCTTGCCTGCATAAATTTACGTTGTTGAACGGTACCTTTATTGTAAAATTACTATTTCAGTTCGTTTGCTACTTCACTGACACGCAGGTTTGAATGATTCCCGCTAAGTATGCAAAACAATAACGATCGAATTATGAGTGATTTCTCTAATTACTTGTAGATGATGAACTGGCTCCGCGATTCTCCGGCCTGCAGATACGTTATGGATGACTTAACCTGAATGTCTGAATACAGTAAAATGCTATTCATAACTTATGTCTCTCGTTATAAATTATGTCTCACTCCGTTTCTACAATCTTCCCACTCATGCTAATTCTCGCCATAATTTGTTATTATAACTATTCTCTTTACTGTCATTATTATGCCCTGTCTTTGCTCAAGAATGAATGGAGTTCGATATCCGACTTTATTTCAAATTAATGTAATTTTAATTTCCTTTCTCCAGATTCTTCTCTAAATGTAATTCTGATTCTACGCGCAAGGTCGCCAATGTTACGTGAGGAGTCTTGCTGATCATGTATTATTCAACAAAATGTAGAAATTTTACGGCCCTGCAAACCAAGATTACATCAGAATCCTGTCACTTGAAGCCAAAAGTTAACCTCAAAGATAGACGTTAATTAGCCAAAGGTCGCCAGTTAAGGGTTATTAACCTAATAAAGAATATTTGAGATGAATTCGATTTAAACGCAACGGCTCTAAACATTCGGACGCCGTAGGCAATCAAAGCATCGAGATTTAACCTGGATTTTGCTTACCCTAAATCCTAGGCATTTTACTGGAATAATGGGGTTGAAGCAATAATAAATAATTAGGCTTAATCTAGACTTTGTAAAACACATATACTCTAAGTGGTGTGGCTGGAAGGAAGAAAACAAAGAAAAATGTGGAATACAAAGAACTAGTCAATCGACGAAGCTTCAACAAGAATCGGACTTACCGTGAACGTCGAGTCGCTGCGCAAACGAGGGACCTCAGGAGTCGTATTCTGGCAGTCTTCCCAATTCACTAATTAAGATAGACGTAGGAGAGAAAGTAAATAAAGAATAAAGAATATCGTTCGGGCACGCACGCAGCGTCACCCTGGTTCCGCGGATCGCTTGGGACTTCTCTGACTGACCCGACCTTCGTTTTTCCAGAGGGCTTATATTACTCCGGCAATCCAACCTTGACAAAGGCATCGCTGAATGCATAGAATAAAGCTTAAGGGCCACTCATAATCTAGGTCATTGAGTTTAAACCTCTCTGAGGCTTAGGTCCCTAATGCCCTAACATATCTTTGTTTACAAACTTTCTAGCCTATGCGCGCCTCATTTGTCTAATGGTGTGATTGTTATTTTTAAATTGCCTACCCTGCCGGTGTGGCAGAGATGTTCTCTGTCGAGGCCAATTGACCAATATCTCTACACCTAACTACATCGAGGGCGAACAGCAGTAATATTTATAAAAATATATATATATATATATATATATATATATATATGTGTGTGTGTGTGTTTAAGATTAATCCTTGATGATTCATGTAGACGGGCATACCGTAATATTAGCCTAAATTCAGCAATTGGAGATGAAATCGTACCTACAAGAAGCACTGCAATTTTGCTGAACGTAATAAACTAATCAGGAAATAAATCACATAAATTTTTAGGAAAATATGACACTATCCTCAAATAAAGCTGCAAACTATAGCTATGCCTCATCTACGGTTGAGAGGCTAAAATTTCCGCATATTTATCTAGAATTTCTCCATTGCCTGTCATTACCTATTGATTAGAAAGTGAGATACTTCAGACTGCTTTTCAAGATTTACAGTTCAGGTTGGATATCTCTTCTCAGAAAGGACAATGAGAGAATTTTATAATTTTTCAAAATGACGCATGTTTGAGGAACCCTGTAGGGCTTCCTTCAGTAAGAAGAAAATGACTATAATAGGGCTGTCTTAGGTTTGATTATACTTATGGTCAATGTAAAATCTTAGGTATTATCTATAACAGTAACTGTAAAGATTTTCTACAATTTTACAGGGACATAGTTGAGACTATTTCAGTAGTAATTAGCATTTTTCAAATCGGAATACATTATTTCAGAGAGCTGTGGATAATGACTAAAATTTTACCAAAACGTTGGTGTCTATCTCATGCTTACCCGATGCCTTACAAACCCCCAAAACGAATACAAAACGTAATCTGTAATTATCTATGGAATGGCAAATACGAACCAATACACAGAAAAATAATGTATTTCCAAAAAGAAAAGGTGGCCTTGGTGTGGGCAGTGTTCAAACAAATGCTGAGTCAGTTGTTGGTGGATTGTGAAGACTTTTAAACTAAAGTTCAGCAAAATTCAATGTAATATTATTTATAAAGTGAGAGTCATAAATGACAGACTTGCTGTGTTAGAAACATATGAAGACAAGAATTATTTAAACCGTAGAGCTAGACTAGAATCTTTAATTATTTTTTGTCCTCTTGCAAAACTTCTTGTAAACAGATTCAGTGATCTGAAATCAAGAGTATGTAAAATTAAGGCAGAACGTTTTGTAAAGGTCTCATAACTGAATTTTTAGTCGTGCTCAAAACAGATAGGAATGTCTTAGTAATATTGATTACTAAGACAGGAATTTTTACAAATGATTTCGATTAATCTTGATAGAGAATCACGTGTCTTGAAATAGAAGCACTTCATCCAAAATGATGAAGTACAAAATGCTTTACCAAATGGCTTTCACCAGAATATGTAAATATAACATTTGAAATATTCTTTGTAACTGTAAATTGTATGCCATGCCTGAAAGATTTGTAATTTTGTATACGAGGCATAGGCATGAATTAATTGTAAGTTTGCATTCAATAACAGAAAAAAATCACGCTATAGAAGTTTTGAGTCTGCACTATAAAGTTCCACTTGCCAGAGCTCACTAAAAAAAATATTCTTTCCTGAAAATATAATTTTATTAAATTTCTCTTGTCGTTACTCAACATATTTATGTTACCTAGAAATTACTTTCTTCTTTCTAAAACTGTTAATTTTTCATACCAAAAAATTTTATTGTTTCATGCAATAAATATGTGTGCCGTAAACTATTTAAGTGTTTTCACATGCAAGTTTAAAGTAGCTACCGATATTACCATTTAATATACTTTAACAGTAGGCTTAGATTTGTATTCCCTGATTTTGTTAGGCAAAAATATGACTAGTTTCTGGAAAACTGGGCGTGTGGTTAATAACGATGAACATCGATACACATCATCCATCGTAACATTGGGAAACACTCTTGCATTTAGACTGACGTGAGAGGCTCTTTTTAATTTACGAGCCAAGGTTCCTTCAACGTATAAAAAGTAAGTTTACATTGGGACTTATAAAGGAATAATACTAGCTTACATGCCGAAAAGAAAAATTTGCCCGATGACGCTTATATATATGAAATGGATATAGCAACTAACAAAATCTCTTTAGGAAATGAAAATACTGGCTATTGTCGCCAATCACTTGCATATCATTAGTAGGGGAAAATCAAATTGTTGAGCAGTTCATCATTAATGGAAAGTAACTTGAATATCATTAACGGGAAAGCAAGTTCTACCATTTCCATATCAATAATAATAAAAGAGTTGGCCTGACCTTCCTCATATATCAGCAACTTGTGATTAGATTCCCATCACGGGGTCATTCAGAAAACAAGAGTGTGATCAGGTACCGACTCTCACTGGTCATTTCCGTCATCAAAATTCGTGAAATAAAATACATTATAAAATTGATGACTCAGTAAGATTATTAACCCAACTTATGAAGCGAGCGCTCACAGAATAAATTCCATTTGTGGAGAAAGAATGGAAAATAAAAGAATTCAACAAATAAATAAAGTAAATTTACCAAAAACAAACACTACTACACCTGATGTGCAGCGTGCACTACCTAACGAGTCAAGTGCCTTACAGATTTTCTGATCACTGTTATTCGAGTATTAGCTGCACTGTCTTCTGACAATATTACATATTATCAGAAGTGTTTTGTCCGACTGATTTTATAAGCATTTAGCTGGAGCTTCAGCTTCCATGAATATCTTAACTGCTCTCTAGAGTGAAAAGGGTGTGACTAAAGATGCCCTAATTAAATCACTTTGAGGTTCAGATGAAGCAAACGTTAAAATTAGATGTAGTTTAGTTGAAGAGGGATAGTAAATATGGCTAAAATGTAATTAGACAAGTGAGATTCATCGTAAAGGAGAACAGTATAAAGGAAAAGTAAAGAAAATGCTATAGAGGAATTAAAAAAACGCTGAAGTGGGAAGAAGTATGCGAGCAGTGTACAGAATGTCGTATGATGGGGTAAAAGAAGCAGCAGGAAAGGCCATGGTTACAAGAGATGGTAGAAGGAGGAGGTTAGTGAAGCGGCAAAGAAGCTTTATTTGAAGTGCAGTTGCTGGGCGGAACAAACAATCATACAGTAATACATAACAGTGAATAAAGTGGTTGAGAAAACTTGAATGAAAATACGTCTGTTATGAAATAGTTGTACTGTTAAATTTACGTAAATTTATTAGAGAAAAAAGACGTGGTCCTTAAAGGGGAAAATTTATTTTGAAAATAGATCTTGGAACAAAAGAATCAAATGAAAAATAAACAAGACTCAAAAAGGCTCAGTTTCTCTATCTCACTCATCCTGACCTCTTACTCTCACTCTACCCACCACAAAACAATCCTAACAGTAAATACACAACAGCCCCACGTTGGGCGCCAGATAATATGGCGGGATTTCACAACCACACACTCACCCTAACAAAAAAACAGGGTAATTTTTCGGAAGACTCCAGCCAGCCGTTTTTGCATGGAAAACCAAATTTTCTGGTAGTTTTTTTGTTGTTTAGTTGTGCTCTGATGATGATATCTCGCGCAAATGTATAGTTTGCCCCTTACTCTATATGTATGCAAAAGGAATGGGTAGTCTCGAGTACGCCGCGGCAAAACGGCGCTTCGCGCCTTATTTGCATTTTTTAAAGATTGTCGCAGGCACGTATATATGGCAAGCGGTAATATTGCGCTGCACGCCCGCCACAGGGGTCACAGGACATTAGCAATTAGTCAATGCATTAAAAAATGACACTTCTAGACTAGATTTTGTTTCCTTACCTTACTACTCGGAGTCTGATGTTTCAGCAACACCACCAGGGTGAACGTAGAACACAATCCTTGCCACACTTGGGACACTTCACCTTCTTTGGAAGAACGCCGTGATCTCTGAAAAATTGTACAGATTCGTCATTTTTCTTAAAAAACCGGCTAATAGCCTCATATTCAGTTACAGCACAACCGTCACAATTGGGAAGCCATGACTACACTAACTTGGTTTTCAGTCTGAACCGGCTTTTTTCCAATGACATTCTTGGAAACACGAAAGAAAAGTACTGTATAAAAAATATCTGAATTCTGATTGGACGATTCAAAATTCAACTCCAGTAGGTCAGCACAGATAAGGAACAACTGAGGGGAACGCATGCGCAAAAAGCAGGTGCCAATAGTAATGCTTTTACTACAGGTACTGTATTCTAATTGAAGAATCTTGTTTAGTGGGTGGAGTCATTGCGATTGTAGGCGAAAATTGTCACAATGCGCATTTATCAGGAGTGAAAACAAACATACGAACGTAACAAGAGCTACCCATCTTAACAGTGAAAACATAAACAATGGACTTAGAAAAACTTGCAACTTATGTAAGTTTAGTATTTTTTCTCTGTTATTAATCATTTGCGAAGATAATGCATAGAGAAGAAGTTTGTAGTTTTTATGTCTTTTATTCAAGAAAAATATAAATTTTAATGTAGAAGGTGGCAGGAGTCTAACGAAAAATAACCATCAACAGCACATACACTCACCTCGTACTAGGCTAGGCCTACGAATTCCGGATGGGAACTTTTGCCAAAGCAGGAGGTGGTCACGGAGTCACCACAACCGCCGATGATGCCAACGCTCACCACCAACAACAACTATCCACAACCAAGAAAACAACAAACCAACCAGTACACAAACACGACCCAAAACAAGACTCAACCACGAAGATTCAAACTCACCTCACTAGGAACACAGCTGAAAAAAAACAACCAGGCTATTACACGACACTGATCACGCAACCAAAACAGCACAAAACCCAAAAACACGCCCAAAGTACAAACACTCCAACCACAAAGCCTCCAAACACCAAATCACACAAACTGAACATAAAAAAAGCAACCAAACTCCGATCAAGTACTGGGAAAACCGTCCTTTTTGCACAATATCTCTGTCCAGACTCCCGCCACGATCACGATCACAGTTCCGCGCACTCCCAAAACAACGAAGCACGACACCTCACGGACAATCAAAACGTAAACAAAAGAAAACTACACTCTTCACCAATCACGTACGCCGTTGTTCTTCTCTCTCTCTCTCTCTCTCTCTCTCTCTCTCTCTCTCTCTCACACACACACACACACACACACACAAGACGTCGTCAAATGCAAGCAAGTCCGCCAGTCTTACGACTGCAGATGAAAGAGTTGTTTGAGATGGTTGTGATTGATTGCGTGTCATTACCACGACGTGAGTGTGTGCGTGTGTATGTATGTATGTATATATGTGTGTATGTGTGTGTGTCGTCATGAAGCTACAATTGTTTAGTATCCAATTCACGCTACTTCGGGAATATCCTTAATGCCCTTAAAAACATGTTACAGAAAACTGAGAGTTTTACTTAACATGGTGATCTGAATAATAGTGGATATAAGAACAGGCGTTGTTAGGTTTCCTGTAAACATCAAACACAAAGCTTCTGGCCTTTGTATGAACCAAAACATCTTAAAACGGTAATAAACAATTATTTTCTTCTTCAACTGTGAATTTAATAGAAGGTACCAAATGATTAATCTGTCTAAAAAATGCAGCTGGAATTCGTAGACTCAGAGTTTTGTAAAATTTATGACGTAGGAATGACGTTAAAATACCCAAAGTTCATAATCGACAAATCTTTGCAGAAAGCTAGAAACATTTTTATTGCAATAACATAAGGAGCCTTTTGTGAGAGATAATATTTTGACTCTGCCGTATAATGTAAATCTTTCTTTTATTCAAAAGTTACTGAAAACTTCCAAGATAAATGTTTACAAGAGTTCAGGGGCACATCAAAACATCATTGTTCGCAACTCCCAAAACAAATTAGTGGCTGTATTTACA
>NC_089746.1:4162387-4167387 GCF_040412425.1 Macrobrachium rosenbergii | reverse complement strand
CACCAGGACACCAAATGGCACCTTTTACCCTACTGATGTATATGCCGAATTCCTTTAAGTCCCGTGATAACTTCCATATTGATCAAACTGAAAACATCGAAAAGAGAATAGGACAGCATAAATAATGTGTAGGAAATGCACTGGTGAACAGTGGAGTTTTTTGCACATGCTAGTGACAACAATCATACGATCATTTGGAGATAAACATAAAAGGTAGTTTACTTATAATGCACTGGAAAGGAACATCACTGAGTACAATTTTATAAAAAAAGTTTCTCTAATAAAAGAATATCAGTCAAAACATGAATAAACTTGACCTATTAATTCCAAATGAAATATACAAGAAGCTTCAATATTAAGGAAGGTGGTTGAGATACAGGAAAAAAAAGAGATGTAGGCTCCTGCTAGAAAATCGGATTTGTAAAACTTGACCTTTCACTAATGAGGTAGGATTCTGCCTAAAAAACAACTGTCAGGTGCAAATACTTGGTTTCCAATTATCTGTATGCTCGTATGTACTGTCTTTCTAGCATACGTCTATGTTGAATTTCTGCCACTTTGTACCAGTCCTCCTCAGGATGTCCAACCGTTTTCATTTCTTCCCAGCGGTCTTTGGTTTATAAGAATCACGAATCATAAGATCATTATAATCAGAACATATATATATATATATATATATATATATATATATATATATATATATATATATATATATGTATGTATATATATAAATATACAATGTGTATGTGTTTGCGTGTAAGTGTGTGTGTGTGTGTATACCGTAGCCACATAACTGAGGACAGCTCAAGTCTCCTCCACGTTCATCCTGTATTTGTGGAATCAAGGATAAACCCCCGTATAGCATACTTTCCCATCAGTGGCATCATCTAATACCTAAGCAAAGAGCTCATTAGCGGTGCAATAACTCTTAAGCAATGGGTCACTCGATTTTATCCTGCTTGAACTCTTGCTGTCTGGCTATTTGGACTCCTGTTTCAGTGTACTCTTGAGCTCAGACTTCATATTCCTATCCCATGACCAAACCACCTTTTCCTTCCTTTGTGCACTCAACATCCACATTTCATTACATTAGAAGGGTCGGCTCACGAATCCCTTCATAAATACGAATCTTCAAAATGACTTTTCAGCTAACGTTCGTTCATTACATTTACTTCCTAGACAAATACGAATGAACTTCTTCCACTTTTGCACCATCTGCATGAACATCAACAGCTAAATCTTCCTGGCTTTCTCTTACCCTCATAACTTTAACCTTGCTATTTTTGAGTGCACACTTTCTCCACTTACAAACACTTTCATCTTACGCCAGTCTTACGGCTTCTTTTCATTTACCAAATGATGCGGCAGATTGCTATCGTCTTTCGCTTCAAGCTCTGTTCAATTTTCCTTTTCATATCTACCGAACTTACACTTACATCTCCTGTCAAGGTTATCATATCGCTCCATGCGTAGAAACCCATGAGGATTACCAAACCCATGACTAAGACAATTCAGTGACACTGCAGTTACTTTCTCATCTGCATGTCATAAACCATATAGTTACTGTTCTATCACTATAATTTTTACGTGCACCTCTATCACCTTCTCCTTTCCAATTCCTAACACCTCCTCCTCCTCCAGTCTTTGAATTGTTCTCCTTTCATCGTCAACGGTCACTTCCACAAGGATTCTCAAAACTCAATTAACCATTTCCACTTTTATAACTTTCAGGTCTTCCGAATTTAATTACTTCAGAATGCTCTCACCATCGACGCATTATATTCAGACAGCACTCCTCCATATTCTTATTTCTTTTTAAGATTCATTTGCTAATTGTTTTTTCTCTCTCTGCATTTTCTTTTTTGTAGCTTAATTTCTTGCTCTCCCTTGAGTACTCACTTAGATCTACCCTCAAATTTTCCGTATATCAAGCCATATTCCCTCCCTCTCGTTGTCCTTTGCTATCCTATTCACAAATGAAGTAATTTCTGTGCTGGGTGAAGCGTATTCGTAATAATAATAATAATAATAATAATAATAATAATAATAATAATAATAATAATAATAATAATAATAATAATAATAACAACAGATTATCAAGAATGTTATTATATATAAAATAACTGAAACCTGGTCGCGACTTTTTAACGAGAGAAGAGATATTATTATGTCTAAGTTCAGAATATGGTAGAAATGGTATATGCAATGTAAATTATAGAAGGGAAGACTGCAACTTTCAGCCTTCATGCAAAGTACCTTGAAGGCAACTACCTTTTGAACTAGTAAGAGGAGCAGCACTTCAGGACTTGGTCACAGTAAGTCAGCGGTTTTAAAAATGCTTTCTAGATAAAGCAATACACAAAGAAGTTGTGTGAGGGAGTGTCAGTCCGTTCAAATGTTCGCTGAAAAAAAACTTGAAAAGCAAAAGTTCTGGCATAGCAGTCTGGAGCTTTGGACTTGAGGTTCTTTTGGATGAGACCTCCAACAAAAACTCTACAAATTGCCTCGAAGAAGAAACAAGACGTTTTACAAGTCGAAAGACTTTTCAGCACAAGCCAGACATTTAAATTTGATTTATGTAGAATTAAGCTGATTCATTATACACGTAGTCAGGCCATTTTACTTAATAACTACTTGGTCCTAGGTAGGTCATTTTACTCTACAGCTAATTGGTGCGTCTTCCATACATAGCTTTGAATTTTTATTTTACTTTTACGAGGATACCCTTGCCTAAACAACACTGAATCTTTCTTTTTCCATCTTATCAGATTATCCTTCATACTTAGAACTGAATTGATTGGCTTTACATTTCTTTTGTCTTTTACATGTAGATTTTTTTCTTAGCTTATTTTCTTTAAAAATAAAAAAATCATGTAATTTTCTTTTACGTTTACTTAGCATGTTCCGGATATGTACTGGAGAATTGAAGTGATTTTTTTTCTAATCAGGTTATGGATAAACTTGTTTTCTTTTCCCACTTATTTTTTTTGTTTTGTTTATAGAATTAAATAAATTTGTTTTACAACTACTCGTTTTTCCTGCTTATATAAAATTAAATTGATTTGTTTCACTTTACTCAGTTTTTCGTCGTATTTGTTTACTTTTACTTAGATTTTTATACATGTATGAACATTATTGTTTATTTCTGCTCTGCATGTCATTCATATGCTACAGAAAACTAAAACGTTCTGTCTTCTAATTATATATTTTACTTATTATACAGTGAACTTCTTTATAGTTTATCTAACTCATAGAAAAACAATTCTGCTTGGAGTAATGAGAGAATGCAGAGCTCTTGAAACAGGTTGACAGTAAAATTGCCTAGCCGACCCTTGCTCCTAGCCTAGCCACTCCCTGCTGAATCTCTGCCCGATGCTGGAATCTCCTTACTTTGCATGAACTTCTTCCACTATTCGTCTTATTATGCAATGTTCTTGCTCATTATCTACCAAAAGTACTTATCATAATTACATTTACAGATACCTGTTGAGCCATTCCATAGTAATAGAACTTACCTTTTATATATATATATATATATATATATATATATATATATATATATATATATATTTATATATATATATATACAGTATATACTGTATATATACATGTATGTATATATATACATATGAATATATCTATATGTTATGTGTGTGTGTTTTTGTGTATGTATATGTATACATATTTATATATATATGTATATATATGTATATATATATATGTATATATGTATATATATATATATATATATATATATATATATATATATATATATATATATATAATGATGGCATTTTCATAAAAATTCACACACACACGCATAAATATATATGTATATATGTACATATTTGTGTGTGTGTGTGAATGTGTATGTGTGTGTTTTAGTCATCATACTTCTTGTGGGCATTTCTCAGTAGCTGCTAATAAAGTTCTGGCATCTGTATTTAATATCCTGTACCTATTTCTTATATATATTTTTTTTTTATGAAAATGCCAACATTATTGCTATGCAGCTTCATTTATTTATCCTTCTACCGACAACTATTTCAACCATCAAATTTTCTGTCATCAGGCAAAGTTTCCAAAAACTAGTGTTTATGTATGACAGTGCAGCCATCGATTTAAAATTGAAAGGGGAACAAAAATAAACCTATCAATGATATAACTGGAGATATGTCTGCATGATCCTCCACATACCTATTTAAAACCAGCTCCTTTGGCTCGAGTAATGGTGCGAGTCCTGAGACCTTTCAGTGGAACTTCCATCTGCTGGAGGGGAGAGCTTAGTCTGAGGGCAACTAAATATTCAACTTAGGTTGCTGTGTAGGGCTCACTGCTTCAACAATCAATAACCGCGTATAATTGCCCTCTTGGTGGATAACCCCAGTATATCAGATAAGGTCACCCTCTCCATATACGATTGTTTTGAGGTTACAGGGCTTCACCTCAGAATGTTATATATAGAAGCCCCATGATGATCTTGAACCAGGTAGAAAAGATTCCCTTAGTGAGCATCTAACTATCTCTCTTTAGTTCTCTCTCTTGTCTCCTTATCACTTCAATCTCTTTCATATTTTATTAGCTTTCTTCCGTTTTGCTCTCCAGCTTTGATAACTATCTCCAGGCGCTGATAACAGATGCTATTTTCTGTTGATAGCATGAAAATTTCCACATCCGTCAAAACTTACTGCTTAGATGAATGAGAGAAGGGATCATGGTTGGGAAGGAAATTCAATTTATCATATTTGTCAGATTGTGGGTGATGTTATCCACCACGAGGCGGTTTGAAACTCATTTGGTATAGTTAAAGGTTGACTCATCGTAATCCAGGGGTAGCCTATCATTGGGTTAGTGGTTTCAGCTTTAGTTCGGGATTCTATCATTACATATAAAGGAGGATTCCATGTTCACATGGTCTCTGTCGAAACAGACGTGTTTAGCGTCCACCTGTGCCACTCTATTTGGTTAGGTGCTATCCTGTATAGTTGGTCTGTGGAGTG
>NC_089746.1:4074887-4157387 GCF_040412425.1 Macrobrachium rosenbergii | reverse complement strand
TCGACTTACATTTTCATTTATTTGTAAAGAGCTCAGCCTGTTAATTTTATTGCCGGAAGACAAAGTTAGAACTGACCCGGCGACTAGGTATAGCCCAAGAGGGGCTTGCATATCAAAAATCTTATTGTCCTCCGAAGAGCGTCACTGAGGGACGTACATCTCGCCATTATAGGTACCTGTTCGGGTAATCTGTAAGAATCAAGCCTCAGAAATACTACTCGGTTTAACTCACCTTTCTCGGAACTAACTCCCCTACCTACCTATATCCACGCTTATACGCCCACGGGCTCTTTTCGGAGATGTCCCAAGGGCGCCGTAAGGAACAATGACAAAGGGACACGTACTCCCCGGGCTGCTAAGCCAAGCAATAAAATTTGAATATGGCGCACAGGAGCAACAATGCCCACCATTAGCAAGACTGGGAGACCAGCAGTGTTACCATCGTCAGTCAGAGAATAAAACTTTGATCCGAAAACAAAATAGAAAGAAGGGTGATCTATTGTTGATAACTGGGTTGATGCAATCATATAAAAACAAACACTGGAAATTTCCGTCGGTGCTCTTCTGGAACCCAAACAAAAAAAAGAGCCTTCAGAAGATAATAATCAATGCTTTTGGGGTGGAGAGTATTAGTTTCATTTATATGAGTCAAACGGCACAATGTCACCAGGTAAGGCCTCGGCTGATGTGACGATCACAAGGGGAAGAGGCCAGAAGTGGCTGCAGAAATAGTGGCTCTATAAGGCGGAGGTGCGGTGGCCAGGGTGTTGGGAGGGAGGACAAGAGTCGGAGTGGGTGGGGCGGGGGTGGGGGGCGGGGAGAGGAAGCCCTTGTGTTTGGTGTGAGTGTTGTTGGTCTATTATCTCCCGGCAGGTTTAACGGGAGCTCACTCTCCGGTTTATGGTCGGTTGCTTTCTGGAGCTTAAGTGGATTACTTTCAGAAAAGATGATTTTTTAAGAAGCTCATATGCGCTAATGCTGAGGCGGCTTTTGCGGGCGGAGAGTTAACCTTGTAATTACAACATTTGGGAAACTTACGTCCTCGTTGGGGGGTCGAGGGGCGGAAACTTCACTGTTATGAGCTTAGCAAAACGCGGGAGGAAGGAAAAAAGAAAAACTAGAAGACGAGGAAGAGAGAGGTCCACTACTGAACGAGGCTGAACATAACGCTCTCATGAATAAAACTTAAAGCTATAAACTTTCAAATGGGAGCCTTACGTTTTACACTTGTCGGAATCAGGATGCTGCATAAAAGGACGCTTCCAAAGTTATGGGTGTTCAGCATCCTACTCCTTTTTTTAGTATTTCTCCTTATTCATTTGTGTGTGTGTGTGTGTGTGTGTTTTTCATATTGCTGACTTACCAGTCTTAAAGACAGAGGGTCTGAAGCCTCATATATATATATATATATATATATATATATATATATATATATATATATATATATATATATATATATATATATATATATATATATATGTATGTATGTATGTATATGGAGATAATTGCAAGTAGGAAACTGATTATATGATATTGAAAATGCCGGAGAAAATATCACACGAGATTGTTTCAGTTTTAATCTAAATACCATTAAATTGAAATACAGAAAAATCAAATTAAAAACATAGTGTGCGTCGACCAGGACCATATCACTCATGAGTTTCATCTTGAAAAAGGTCACCTGAGTGAATGAATAATGGTTTGCAAAGGTGAGTCGAAGAGTTTTGGTCAGCTTGACAAGGTACAAGTTCACTAAAAATGAAGCACTTCTTGTGAAGCAACAACATTTTCGGCATGACTTCCATTTAACTCATCAGTTCCCTCTCTTTCCCTCTCAAAGGAAGCGGTTTTCCTCTCTGTTCCCTCCTCCCCGCCTCTCCCTTCTTCTCACTCTCCCTCGCCCTCTCCTTCCTCTCCTCCACACGACAAACTTCATCTCTCGACAGAAAAAGCCTTGTTAAAAAATGCACCAGTTTGCGCGGCATTCTTGTTATTGCAGACATTATTCGTGGTAATGGAGATACGAGACCACGCATACCCAAATAACAGGCCCCACCGCTCCCCGTTTCCCCTCATCCTCCTCAACCAACGTCCCCTCTCTCCTCCCTCAACCCCCCGCTTTTCCTTCTTGTCTCCTCCCCAGCCCCCACCCCCCTCGACTCTCTCTCTTCCAAGTTCCCACACCCCGCCATTTTTTTTTTTCACCTCACACCTTCCAACCTCAAAGGTCCACTTTTTGGATTTTGAACTTTTTTATTTTTGAGCCATGGCGTCTTCACGTAGATATATTCCACTATTAGAGATGCTCTTCGCATTTTCCAATCACTGTACATATTTTTTTTTCCTTTTATGAAAAATGATAATTTTCTTGGAATTCCATTGCCCCGATTCTTCAATAGGTTTCCTCTTTTGTCAAAACTTGAGATATCTGTGCATTTCATAATTGTATTTCCGTCTTATATATATATATATATATATATATATATATATATATATATATATATATATATATATATATATATATATATATATATATATATTCACTAAAGATTTCCCTTTTCTTACAGTATATTTGTTTATCTTTATTGAATGAGAAATGCTCACTATAAATGATAATCTGTCATCATATTGTTGCCATCGCTCAATTGCTTTTTTCTATGACTTAAAATCATTAAATATGTCGTGTTAACATCCTCTTCCTCATTCTGGAATCTCTTATAAGGTGTACGAGTATCTATGAGAAGACGATAAAGAAAAAATCTCATTAACTTTCTCCATATGACTAAGGCTTCCATGAACTTGAATTTTTCCATTGGAGCTAAATCTTTATGAGCTTCAACAAATGCTGCTTTTCTGCAAATCAATTATATTACAATCTCTAACAATCTCATTACAGGAATATTATCTCCGGAGTTCTACTTAAATTCATAGCAATTTCTTATGTGATCCTCTTATTACCACGGCCACATTCGGGGACATTGTTATTATTTGGGTTGCTAATTCAATATAGAAGATCTAAAATCTGATTCAGTTATATACTCCGAAAAAAAAAAATTAATAATCTTCACCAGTTATAGAGGAGTTTATTTATAAGATTTTAAAACTATTATATATATATATATATTTTATAAATATATATATATATATATATATATATATATATATATATATATATATATATATATATATATATATATATATATATATATATATATAAAACAGTGCCCTCTTGACTATTCAAATTCTTCACTCTCTTCGGATACGCTTGTCACAACAAAGCCTGAGATCCAAATGCAAGAATATGAAGCAATTCTGACATCCGTAGCAGGGTTCGAACCTATTTTAATACAACTTCGTTTTGACACTCCGGATGCGGGTTCGAACCTTGCTACGGATGTCAGAATTGTCAGAATTGCTGAATATTCTTATATTTGGATCTCAGGCTATGTAGTGACAAGCATATCCAAAAGGTGTGGACAATTGAAAAGTTAAGACGGTATTGTGGTTGGTATAATTATATATATATATATATATATATATATATATATATATATATATATATATATATAATATATATATATATATATATATATATATATATATATATATATATATATATATATATATATATATATATATATATATACATACATACATAATGTGTGTGTATGTATAATTTACTCAAAAAGAAACTACGTATAACAAATGCACCTTCCATTATTAGCACTGGATCATATGCTAATGTGGGATGGTAATATGGCAATGAATAATCCACTCAGGTACAAATGATACAAAAATTACGAAGATGATTCAAATAACCGAAAGTAATTTTTGTTTCGTTTTACACTTTGATTGTTTTATCCAGCTCCGGAATCAGTCAGCTTTCATGCTGAAATGAAACATGGTTGCACTAAAATGTTTGTTCCTTCATCTAAATTTCCAACAAACGAACAAAATATTTTTTTCCAGTAACTGTCTGAAAAGCTTATCTTAACAAATGAACACCAATGAATCACCTTTTTTTTTTTAATAGAGTGGGGAAATATGTATCACTGCATTCATAATCATTGTGCATCAGATTCATGACGCCGGTAAATAAGTGTTAAGTGGCGTGAAATAGTCTTTGCTAAGAAAAAGAAAAAATCACGGCTACAAAACAATTTAAGCATAACACGGAAAGTGATTATTTTGTGTTATTTGATACGATTTTTGAGAAAGTTTAAGCCCCTTAAACACGGATTGTTTCAGCGCTTATAGAAAGAAAATAAACGATGCATTTCCCCTGGATACAGTCATTACTCATTGTGGTGTGCTCTTCAAGTACAAATTACGAACTTTAAACTACCTGTAGCCTATGCTGAAAATATTGGCTTCCTAGGAAGAAATATTCAAAGGAGCGCAATAATGTGTGCTTTCATATTTTTACCTCTCTCTCTCTCTCTCTCTCTCTCTCTCTCTCTCTCTCTCTCTCTCTCTCTCTCTCTCTCTCTCTCTCTCTCTCTCTCTCTCTCTCTCTCTCTCTCTAAGTAATGGAATCCCCGTTGTAGAAATAACCCTGAAAATCAAATGGAAGCCAAACAATGCAACTATACCTACATTCTCAAGCAAAGGATCTGTCATTGTAAGAAAAGTCTCGTTAGAGAGTTAAAAACCATTGTGACGATTTGTTTCATCTGATCTTTTCTGGTCCCGGCAAAATAGAGAATGAAGGACCCAAAAAACTACCTTATTGATAGCACTGAAGAAAATTTAAAAATTTTCACGTTACAAGGGTCAGTTTTCGGAACTCATGAAGATATCGACGAATAAAACTAAAGTATCTTCCTGATTATCATATAGGTATGCATGGATCTATTTCTGGATATTGGGCCTCTTGAAAAAGTGTTGATACGTTTTATATTCCGAATACTTTTTTCAACCTCATTTTGAAATGCATGATTATATATACAAGAGAAAAAGTGATACGTGAAAAATCAGAGGAAAGGAGAGACAGACAGACACAGATAGTGGGGCAAGAAAACTATTCAACAGAAGAAATGGGGAAACATGAAAAGTTTGAGGAAAGTGCTTGTATGAATAGCGAATGAACCGCGATTGATCGTGACCCCTTATATACCACTCTCCTGTGTACAAAAGCATTTTGCAAAAGAATGTCTGTAACATGCTAATATCTTAAGTGTTTATCCTCCACTGGGCGTATTAGCAGCTAGGAAAAGTCATTTTGGCTTTCCAATATCATTAGGTAATTATAAGTTCTATGTCTTCACAGATTTATTTTTTGTTTTACATTTCAGTTAAATTTTGCTAGTACTTAAAAATATTTATATTTTACGCCAAGTTTAATATCTATAGTAGGCTCTTTCGCTATCCTAAACCCAATCCATAAAATCTAAACTAGATGATACATTAGTACGACGTTAAATACGGTTGCAATATTTAAAGAATTTCGGACCTGCAAAAGGAACATCACTTGCTTATTGAGGATTCTAACACCCTAGTACGCATCATATATATATATATATATATATATATATATATATATATATATATATATATATATATATATATATATATATATATATATATATATATATATACAACAAAAAAAACTCAAACACTTTTGCATTTTTATAATGCCTTTTAGACTATGCAATAAGCGCTGTGTGGTTTTCTCTGAGCAAAAACTCGATTTCTTTATGAACTATCAAAAAGGCATGGACAGGGCAGTACCCTCACCACCAGTCATTCCTCAGTTAGCAATTCAGGACACTCTTCAGTGAAAATAAAAAAAAAAACTTTAACAGCTTTCTATTTTGCGTTGAGATAAGAGAAAACCTATTTAAGGGAAATAAACAGCAACTTTCATACTGGCATAGAGAAAAGGTATTATAACCAAGTAACCTCATCTTGTATGCACAGCCTTCATGCACAAAATGCTTATTACAAGCAGATAACCATGACTTTCATGCAGATAGATAGAAAACCTATCAAATGTAATTAACGAGAGCTTTCATTGAACGAAAACTCATTATTGAAAAATAACCGACTGCTTTCACACAGATGGAAGAAATGCCTTAAAGGCAAGTAAACCACAGCTTTAACGAAGATGTAAAGAAATCTTGATAAAGCAAGGGACCATAGCTTTCATAAGGATGAAACCTTTTTAGGGAATGTAAACCACGGGTTTTATATAGATACAGAGGAAATGCAATAAAGGCAAGTAAACCACAGTCTCTATGCAGTTATATATATATATATATATATATATATATATATATATATATATATATATATATATATATATATATATATATATATTATTTAAAGTAAACAAACCACAGCTTCCTTGTAGATATAGTGAAAACCAATTAAAGGCAATCAACCACAGCTCCATTGCAGATGTAAACAAAACGTTTTAAAGTCAATAAACCATATTTTCATGCAAATATAGAGATAAAGGTGAGTAAACTAATGCTTTCATGTAGATATACATAAAACTTAGAAGCGAGTAAACCAAAGCTTTAATGCAGATGCAGACAAAACTTACTAAAAGCACTAAACCACGAGTTTCATGCAGATGTCAAGGTAACATTAAAGGCCAGTAGACCGATGCTTTTACGCAGATATAGAGAAAATTCTGAAAGCAAGCTTACTACATTTTTCAAGTAGATCTAGAGGGTATTACCAAAAACAAGTAAACCCCAACTTTTTGCAGCCACAGACAGAACTTATCGAAGCAAGAAAAGCCTACTACGATATACGGAATGTCCTTTTGTCATAGCGAAGGTCCCTTCTATCCAACACTTCTGTTAGCACAATTGTCATAGTTCTTTGCATGTGGTGGAATGTTGAGGTTGGAAAAACAGCAGTTTGAAATTTTTCGGTATATGGGCTAAATCATAATTTACCTCTTGTTTCAAAGTTATTCTTTTATCAAGTATCCGTTCAAGCGAAAAAAAAAACTTACTGAGAGCTATTAGTATTAGTTTGTATCGGCATAAGTTTTCGATAACATACAAATTCTTACTCGGCAAAGGACTCGATTCCTCATTAATTCATTCCATGAGAAAACCCGCAATATACGAACATGGGCTTTTGAAGTCCTGTCTAAGCCATTAGCATTCATACAAACGAAATAGACAGACACACAGACAGAGATCTTTGGCATTCCAACTGAAGCCATCATTTGACTGGGCTGTAAGAAAATAAGGTAGAGGCCATAAAACCTAAAACTTTGTATTATTCATTTTGTCTGAGAAGATGGCGGACTGGGGGTAGCCTGGAACAGACCACAGCCCTCCCTTCCACCTGGGTCGCCCCCACCCCTCCTCACTTTATACACAGGTCAAGTATTGGCATAAAAGGCTAACAGCCCCACTTTACAACGGCAATATATAAAGAGACTGTGTTGTGTGTACAACTCTCTCTCTCTCTCTCTCTCTCTCTCTCTCTCTCTCTCTCTCTCTCTCTCCCATGTTGCTTGTAGGATTTCTTTGTTCTCAGACATGAAATCGTGGACTATTGGAATTAGTTTCACGATATATGATCTTTTTTGATAACCGGTAAAAATTACTTCACCTCTCCCCCAATATTTTGTCTTTCATTTTTCATTTTTATTTCAGCAACGCTAATTACCACATAGACATTTTCCATTTTGTCTCCGTAATGCTTAGAAAATAAAAAGAAAAGAGCTTTTAGCGTCTTCCATATTGTTCTAATAAAAAATGCGAAGCACGTTTCGTATCAGTTTTTAATATATTTTCTTTCAATTACTTTCCACTCAATTTAATCATATTTTCTCCTAATTTAGCTCTTCTCAGCTTTAATCACATTTTCAAAAAATTTAGTTCTCAGTTTCATTCAATTTTCTTTTAATTTAGTTCTATTCAGGAATCATGTCTTCTTTGAATTTAGTTTTTCTCAATTTTAATCACATTTTCTTTTAATTTAGTTCTTAGGTTTAAAGATATTTTCTTCTAATTCAGTTGCTTTCAATTTTAATCACATTTTCTTTAAGTTAAACCTTATCAGTTTTAATCTCATATTCTCTTAATTTGGTCCTTCTCAATTTTAATCACATTTTGTTTTAATCTAATTCTCAATTTTAATCACAATTTCATTTAATTTAGTTCTTCTCTGTCTTAAAAATATTTTCTTTTAATTTAGCTCTTCTCAGATTTAATTACATTTTCTTTTAATTTAGTTCTGAATTTTATCTCATTTTCTTTTAATTTAGTTTTTCAGTTTTAACCACGATTTCTTTTAATTTAGTTTGTTTCACATTTTAATCACATTTTCTTGGAATTTAGTTCTAAATTTTAATCACAATTTTTTTTATTTGGTTCTTAGTTTTAATATTTCCTTTTAATTTGCTTTATTTCAATTTTAAATACAATTTCTTTTGGTTTAGTTCTCAGTTTTAATAACTTTTTTTATTTAGTTCTTCTCAGCTTTAATCTCCTTTCTTTTAATTTGCTCATTCATTTCTCATTTTAATAACATTTTTTTTATTTAATTCTTCTAAGTTTTATTCATATTTTCTTTTAATCAAGTGTTTCTCAATTTTAATCACAATTTCAATCGATTTAGTTCTTCTCAGTTTTACTCACATTTTCTTTTAATTTAGTTCTTTTCCATTTTATTCACGGCTTCTTTTAATTTTTTTCTCATTTCTAATCAAATTTTCTTTTAATTTAGATCTTTTCAGTTTTAATCACATTGTCTTTTAATCTAGTTCTTCTCAATTTTAATAACAATTTCTTTTAATCTATTTCTTCTCAGTTCCAATCACATTTCTTTTAATCTGATACTTTTCAATTTTAATAACATTATCTTTCTATTTACTTTTCTCAGTTTTAATAAGTTTTTTTAAATTTAGTTCTAATCAATCTTAATTACATTTTCTTTAGTTTAGTTTTTCTTAATTTTAATTACAATTTCTTTTAATTTAGTTCTTATTTTTAATCACATTTTCTTCTAATTTAGGTCTTCTCAGGTTTAATCACATTAGCTTTTTATTTACTTTTTCTCAGTTTTAATCATAATTTCTTTAAATTTAGTTCTTCTTAATTTTCATCACAATTTCTTTCAAGTTATTTATTCTCAGTTAAAATTACATTTTCTTTTAATTTAGTTCTCACTTTTAATCACATTTTCTTTTGATTTATTTCTTCTGTTTTAATCACAATTTCTTTTAATTTAGTTCTGTTTCAATCACATTTTCTTTTAATTTAGTTCTTCTCACTTTTAATCACATTTCCTTTTAGTTTAGCCCTTTCTAATTTTAATTACATTTTTTTATCTAATTCTTCTTAATTTTAATCACAATTTCTTTTAATCCCAGAGCATTTTTCACCAGGATGCCTCTAAATGTCTCAATTCTTAAAGACCAGTTTTCCCTTCCCAGTTTTTTCAAAAATTCTGAAGACTTCGATATATGAAAATGTTTTCTCTTTGGGAGAAGGATTTTCCTCCTGTTTACAGCATAACGGTTTTTGCTTTATTGCCGTGAAAATTAAGCTTCTTTTCACCATTTCTGTACTTTTGTCTTGTTTTCTCACCTCTTTCTACACAAAATATTTTCCTCCTTTCTTATTTGGTTAAAACAAGATACAGAAATATCTTCACAACGACGTGTTAGAGTAAGGAAGGAAAAAGGGACTTAAATGCATAAATTTATCCTTCTAACTCATTTTTTTATTCAACTTACATTATAAGATTTATGCCAAATAAAGTTTCCATATGTAGTATCACTTCCCCAGATACCTAATTTATGAAGTAAATAAGATCTACAGCAACTTAGTAACAAAGTAATAACACATGGACTGTATTTTCTTTTATAAAACTATTTTAATAAATATGGATGCTTATATATCTGAACAGTCCTCTTAGATAAATACCTTAACCATAAAATCGTGTACTGCACACGTATGGATTACCACCTACGGAAGAAGTCTCCTGAGATAATGGGCATCTCGGTCATGCCATTACCTTTGTCACTGCACTAATACCCAGTGCTATTACACAAGCACTTGATGTGACAGGTCTCTGCTTCTCTTCTGCTGCCATCCTACTCACTAGGCTATTAACCAGTACTATTTCAGCATAAATGGCGAGACGGATTCCTCAGTTTTGTTTTTGTCTTATTCAGTTTATTGTTAACCTTACTGTTGTGATATCATGTACTGACCTACTGTATATACCTCCTGCCACAAGAAAAGAAGAAATTGAAAGATAATATGACTCAGGTAAGACGGAATTTGCTTGCTCAGAGACTCGGCTCATATCTAAACCCCTATAACTTGCATTAGGTTCTGTTTTATTTTTTTTTAATATCTTGCAGTTGTTATCATACAACTACTCAAGAAAGATGACTAAAGACTTTAAAATGACTATTTTAACTCTGAGGGAATAAGTTTTGGGGCAATAAACATAAATCTAATGTGTATTTGACAAAGACTTTAAAATGAATATTGTATCTCTAAAGCACAGCACACCTAGGAAGTACGAGGACTCCACTGACATCTTGACCTTCGTGGGGAGACCTCTTCAGATGATACCTTGAAGTCTGGCAGATGATCCCGGCAGTCTCTTTTTTAAAAATGTGACTTTTCTAACTCCGATGATTTAGATATTCAAAAAGCCTTTATGTTAACGGAGCAATGCAGCGCAGATGTGGTTTGGTAAGCCCTGAACAAAAATACCAGTCGATTTGGATGACTCGAACTTCGTGTCGGTCACTTCCCTCCAGCCAGTATCTTAGGATGTATTTACCTCATTTCAGGCAAAATTTATTGAGAGCTTATTCTTTAATCAGATATTCATTGTGAAATAGTTTTTTCTAAACAAAAGCAAAAAAAAAAAAAAAAATGGACGGCACAACGAATATTTTAATCTACAGTCGAGCGAATGCTTCATCGAAGCAAATCCTGGAAACAAAAGTGTTTGTTGACAAATTTTTCGCAAATAATGAAAACTTAGTTATGATGTCAAACCCTGCTTAATCGTAAGTTGACAGCCTGAAGAAATGAAGACTTTTTTCTGTTTATGTAAGTTTTCTGTGAGAAAAGCAGGAGTGAAAATTACGTTACAAAATAAAGATCTATTAAGCACAGTTTCTTCAGCCAGAAGAGATAAATCAAGTACAAACCATTCACAGAGGGGCTGGTTGCCACAAACAATTTACCTACCTTGTTGTTGTGTAACACTTGAATGAATAAATACATATATTAATTGAATAATTAATTGAATGAATTAATCTGTGTCGACGTCTCTAGCTTTGACAGTAACTATCAAAATCTGCAATAGGAACCGATAATTGAAGCTTTAACAGTAACTGTCAAAATCTGCAATAAGAACTGATTACTGATTTCATCAACTAATATTTTCTGCCAAATATTAACTGGCAATGTTCTTCAATAAATTTAAGTTTTATCCTTAGAGAGAGAGAGAGAGAGAGAGAGAGAGAGAGAGAGAGAGAGAGAGAGAGAGAGAGAGAGAGAGTTTGTCAGCAGCAAATTCCAGTTTCTTTCTACAAAAACTGAGAGTGTATACCAAGAGTAATTGACTATTTCTTATAATAGCAGCTTTCGGTGTCGTAGTGCAGTTTTCCCTTTCTCGCGTGCCTTTATAATCATCAATGTAAATTTCATGAAAATTAGATAATAACGTATGCTGCAACCTTTTTTGCATTTATTCTTGGCACATCACTCAACCTCAAGTATAACCTCGTGACTTTCACCTTTCTGCCATTTTAATAACAGATCAAGTAGTCATAAGGTCTTTACTATTACTCTGCATTAGGTACTATAGTAGCTTCATAGTATCGAAAGATTCTCATGTCAGTGCGAAAAAATTTGTCGAAACATTAAAGTTCCTCTGGTAACTGAGACCGGTGCCTGCGTCGAATTAATTTCTTTGGCGCAATAGTCCCTTGGAACTCTTGAAATGAATGGTGGAATTATGTGAAATATTTGTTGTTTGAGGAACGAGTCATAATTCCATGAATATCTTGAATGATTTCATAAAATAAAAAAAATAAAGTGCCTTGCTTTGTTAAAGAGTTTAGTAACAACTATTTATTCATATTTTGCTCATCATTACTCGAAAAAGGCCAGCACATAGCAATCACGCAAATGCATAATCAATTTCAGGACCCCAGGAAAAATAAAATCAACACACATTATAACTTGTTATTTTTTTATTTAACCGTAAACAGATCATCACCGAATCTGAAAATAAGTCTGCATGTAAGGCTATTTCAGTTAGACTTATTTTCACAAATTTACTCTCATAAAAATGCAAATGCAAATTAGCGATATTTGGACTATAATTAGAGCCCAGTGGGATGCCTATTCCCTATCGATAAATATTGTTATTAAATGATATATATCTATTACATATGCAAAATTTCCTCATTGCGGACAAATTTTCTTTTATTGACGTCCTCTATTTGCTCCTACGTGTGCATGTTCGTTTGCATGTTTTCCTTTATTTACACTATATAAGAGGAAAAAACAAATGCTCACGGTAAGGAATATTGTTGCAATATGGAAAGTTGTCGTAAAATTATGATTTAAAAGTGACCGGTTCACCATTCGTTTTTGTCACTGAAAATTCGTCAGTTCCCTCACTGAATACCTTTGGGCTATGAACAGTACTCTAAGTCTCGCTGAGCATGTTAACTTAGGGCGGTCATAAAGATTTTAAGTTTTTGCGCTGTTCTTAGCATTGCGCCACAAATCCGGCCGTCCATATTATGGATGTGGCAAATTTCTGGCACGCAAAATATTACGTCCAAAATGTTGGTCATTTAGGAGTCTAGGTCTACATTCACAGAGGTAAACTGTTCAAATTTTAGTGCACTTGACAAACTCATCAAGAAAATACTGTTCAATATCAGTTGCATTACGAAATTGTAATGTGAATTGCGTCTTCTTTTTCCTTATCCAAGGGTCTCATAATTCTCTCACCTTGTTTGTTCGTTACTGATAGATTTCTCCGATAAGAACGTTGTATATCCCTATCTTAGCAGGGAAGAGAGCCAGTTCCATGGCAATGTGAGATGACACACCATTCCATAAGCAAAGGAAATAAAACGCAAAAAATTCTGTGCATTCAATACGGGATTTAGACATGTCAACGTTTTATAACTACAGATTGTCAGTTTCTATAGCCACGGTACTTAGTTTATGTAGCGTTAATTTGTTATTGCTGTTTTTTACATTAATCCTGAGATAGACTTAGATGCCCTTACTCTGTATAACAACCCTTCATTAGTGTGAATTTGGCCTTAGATAGATATCTATTCTCTGTCATGATCAAACTTTAGTGACCCATGTAATTTAGATATGAAAAATTACATATACTGTGGCGGTTCCACTATGATATTTTTTATATAGATTTTGATGATTTCCGAGAAAAGAAAGCAAAGCAGCCTTCTTCCCTCTTTAAATCTCCATGCTCTTTGCCCCGAGAGGGCAGGGGTTTATATAAACCAAACGCTGAATCTTTTTTCCTTTCGTCTTCTACAAAAAAGTATATCTTAGTTTAACCAGACCACTGAGCTGATTAATAGCTCTCCTAGGGCTGGCCCGAAGGATTAGATTTATATTACGTGGCTAATAACCAATTGGTTACCTAGCAACGGGACCTACAGCTTATTGTGGAATCCGAACCACATTATAGCGAGAAATGAATTTCTGTCGCCAGAAATAAATTCCTCTTATTCTTCACTGGTCGGTCGGAGATTCGAACTCGCGGCCAGCAGAGTGCTAGATGAGAACGGAACCCACCCACCCAACGAGGAACTATTCTGTCTTTTACAGATGAAATGGAATTTATCATGGGTCGTTCTCAAACCTGCTCCCGTGGACAGTGTAGGTCACAAGTCAGATTTCCTCAGAGTGCGTCCACGGTGCATTAACGCATATCAGAAACGCACTTTGGCAACTTATCGCATGCATATCACAAAAATGTTGAAAACAACTAAAAAATCAAAAGTGGAAATCAAACGCTCTGTAAATGCTGGACAATCAATGAAGCGCTAGTTAGCACTACCAGTAAGCCACTGACTTGTTTGACCGCATTGTGGATGCACCCTGACCTGCAGCTCTGCTTTTACTATTATTCTAGTGCAGTTGCTCTTCAAACCTTTCTCTCAGTATTTTCTCTCAAAGCATGATAAACGTACTTTCTTGACCTTCTTAACTATCTGATGATCTTTTCTCTGAAATCTGTTTCAATTTATGTCTGCGCTCACAAATTCTAGGGCTTCATCAAAATTCACTTTTGTCTCCTTTTTTTTCAATTTAGTAAGCTACTTACTGAAGCAAATTTTGCAGCTCTTGACAAATTGCGTTGGTTTTCCAGGTTTTAGATTACCCCGCAATAGAATAAATATAACACTTAATAATGCATATGTATGTATGTATAAGCATGGCAAATATAAAGCTTTTATTCCCAGAAACTACTGTAACCTTCCTTGAAACTACCGCTGATTAGCAATGACTATATCTTTAAGAGCCTTCTGGCTCTTTTGTGTAATGACAGCATGAACTAGAATCTGTCCTTTGCATTTGCAGCATGGCAGTTGCCTCCAGACGATATTTTACTCCCTATTAGGCTGCAAATTGAGTTAATCATATCACATGGTATTGTAATTACTTTCAAATTTTTCTGTTAAACCCGAAGATTGCAGAAAGAACAAATATGAATCTTTTAATTATCCAAAATTTGTTTTAAAAGAATGAGTTTGTCACTACTGATGTAGAATTCCCTAAATGATTTTTGACGTGCGAGTCTTGCTCAAAATTCTGAAAAGGTGTCTGTCTCCCTTATATTTAGAGCAAAAGTGCATAGCGAGCTATCGTAACAAACAATAAGCATCAGTGTGAACTTGAGGGTAGAGGAAAAAAAAATATGATAAGGCTAACAACTTTGGAAAATGAGAGAATCTAGAAATGATGCGGTACCAGAGGTTCTCTCAACTTGGCTAACCTTTTTAGTACCTTCGCGTTCGGAGAGCATTTGTAAACACATATTGCAAGAACGCTGACTTGATCCTCATTTCAACTGCACGGAAAAGAAATGTTGGTTAGACCTTCCTGTGATGGCCAAAGAACGCCTGTAAAATTCACCAAAAGCCCACGATCCAATGCAAGGCTTCCTCGGGGCTGTTTTCGCGGGTTCATACAATATTGGTCGCGTTCGTGGCATTGAAAAGATGCCCGAATGTCACTTACGGAGGCAATTCGATTACCCTCTGACGTGAACAACACCGGCGGACTTATCAGACGTCACAGACCGCACGGGTGATCAGGTTAAAGGCGAGAATGTGGTTAGGCTTGGATGGGAGTGATCTCTCCATTTGGCAGGCTGACACTTGGCATTCTCTCTCTCTCTCTCTCTCTCTCTCTCTCTCTCTCTCTCTCTCTCTCTTTCTCTCTCTCTTATAGTTCTTTATAATTATAGTTACTCTGACTTCATCGAGAAAAATAAGAGAAAACGTCGTGTTGCTTTGTCTTGTCTTCATTTTCAACTTGAAATTCTGATTCTTTTCCTTCGTGCAACATCAGCTAAATTAGGTTGATATAAGCAATATGGTGGCAGTACTTTAAACAACATCATAGACGCTGATGGCTTGATCTGATTTATGAAAGTTTAGTCTGATGATCTGGCTCTGGAACCGTTTGGTTATTCAGTACAAGGAATTCTATATTAAACTGATAAGCACAAAAAATAGTAACAAAATAAAGGTATTTAAACTTATGGTTCAGATAAATCGGTCATAAGAAATACTGAGAATCCTTAGGAATGTATTGAGGAATTAGTAAGTTCAATTTGCTGAGACAACCTTTTAATCCAGCAGCTGTAGCCAATACATCCTGTTCTCCCTGCAATGTTTCTACCTCAGATTTTCTAATCGCTGCTACTAATATAATATCCGAATTGTGAGACAAATGAAAGGCTGTGAGGTCTCGACCTCGTGACTTGAAAGATGTGATTTCTTAAGTCTCCCACGGTGTTCCATTTACAATTTATTTTTAAGTTTATATTTCCATCTATAGTATTTTGGAAATACGAGTCCGAGGCGTTGCTGCTGACTGATCGATTCTCAGGTATAAAAAACGTGGATATCAACTACTGATTACATGAACAAATGCAAATTCATTTTAATTGCCAGAACTAATCATAATAACGCTTATCTATGTAGTGTATTTCACAAGGATGTATAGGTTCAGTATACACTTCGAAGTCAATAATCATTATTATATTTCTGATGATTACCTGCCTTTTTTATTTATTTTTTTAATGATGAGGCCCATAAAATGAACAATCCAGTACCGTACGTATCCTAGAACCGCCGGTGAATAGGGAAAGAAAAGGTTGGTCTATGGGAGCAACAGACTCAGCTTCAAACCGCAGAAGAAGTTAATTGCTTGTCATAAAGTTTAAAGGCAGAAGTAAACAAACAGCCACTGGACGTTGCAATCCGAAGTTACTGATTTTTCATTGAGTGAACAGGAATTTTCTGCAGGGGCAGCTTTAGATGGGGGTCTCTCCTTCACCCGGATTGCTTAGAGATTCGATATCTTATTATTTATTTCCAACGTTGTTTTAATTTTGACAGCTTCATCGAGTTTTTGAGAAGTGTCTCCACAACATTTGTTGCGGTTCCTTCACGTTGATACACCTTACTTTTTTTTTAAGTACAAAATTGACCTTTCATGATCTTTGTTTCATAGGACATGGGTAAGTAAAGTCCTGATAACTGCTTGTCATTGACCATAAAGAGTCGTTTTTGCTACCCTACCACTAATAATTACAAACAGTCACCATCATCAACATCATTATTGTTCATAATGCACAGAAATTATTGTATTTTCGTGTGGGTAAGAAAACCATGATAAAAAAGAAAGTTGTAAAATCAACTTAACATAGTTAATGAGATGAGGGCTACAATTAAACAAAAGAAAGCAAGAAACAAACAGAAGCCTAAGGCTCAGAATACATTTGTAGTTTCTGGCACAGAAACCACAAATAGAGGCACAGGTACCTCTATCAGTAATGCAAAATATAAGTAAAAAGAAAGTAGTAAGTTCTTTCTGAAAGAAGCGCAAGACGGTAATACAATGCACTGTGTATATACAGATGTATGACTGATATAGCTTTGCCACTGCTCCAGAATGGCCTTGAGAGGATTTCCTGTGTTGTGGTAACTTGAGAAGTCACCGGAATGTCAGTTGATTTAACAGTAGATACACATGATCTTGGGCAACTTGAGTTAAGGCACTGGTCGTGATGCAGGATGGAAATTTTCCTGGTTTTTAAATTTATGCTGGTGACTTCATGATGGATCTGTACCGAAAAATTATGAAATTATTAGTGGGGAGAACTAAATATGACTTGTGAATTGAAAATTAATGTTCTAGGAAAAATCTTCACGTGGTTATGGTGGCAAACATAGTTGTACCATTTTGTTTTGATGAAATTAATGCCAAGAGAAGTCTCAAAATAGCGTAGGTCTCTCTCACGTGTATTATTATAGCAAACTCAAAAAAATTAGCAAGGACATAAGGTTACGAAAGGCTAACACCGCATGTTCAATGAGAGGAAGGTAATGCGTTTAGATACATAAGACATCTTTTAAAAGGAACCAGATGACTATGCCAGATTGAAACAGGTCTAACTATGATAAGACAAAGAAAAAAAAAGAGCAGAGTATGACAGATCGAAACTGAAAATCCAAAAATGGGAATTATGGTCATTAGGGACTTTAAAACTTGTGTAACTCCTTTAATATTTTATGTCCGGGTTTGTGTCAATGGCAGGTGGGTTTGTTAATTACACAGGGATCTTTAAATAAAGGTTTTGGTCTGGGTTGGGGTTAATGACTGGTGGGTTTCTTCACGTACATATGTGTCTTTAAATATAGTTAGATACTAGCTGACCAACCCGGCGCTGCCCGGGAAAACTCTGAATAACCAATAAACTTTCTCTCTCTCTCTCTCTCTCTCTCTCTCTCTCTCTCTCTCTTTCCAGTTAAGATAGTTGCTTCAATTACATTACCCAGCATTTTTGACATTTTATATTTCACCCATCCTCACCCCCACTTCTTATCGGGGCTGAACTTAAAGGGAATCGGGAGTGTCACTGTTCATCTCAGCAAGCTTGAAAATTATGAATTAGGCACTAATATCTGTTGTTTCGGTTATTTTTATGTGTCACCACCTTCCAACCCCTTCTCACCCCCACTTCCTATCGGGGCTGAACTTCGACTTAAAGGGTATTGGGAGTGTCACTATGCATCTCAGTGAGCTCGAAAACTATGTATTAGATACTAATATATGTCGTTTTCAGTTATTTTTACATGTCACCACCTCCCCACCCCTTCTCAACCCACCTTCCTATCAGGGCTTAACTTGGACTTAAAGGGCATTGGGAGTGTCACTATTCATCTCAGTGAGCTTGAAAACTATGGATTAGACACTAATATCTGTCATTTTCAGTTATTTTTACTTGTCACCACCTTCCCACCCTTTCTCACCCCACTTCCTATCAGGGCTGAACTTGGACTTAGAGGGCATTGGGAGTTTCACTATTCATCTCAGAGACCTCAAAAACTATGGATTAGGCCCTAATATCTGTCGTTTTCGGTTATTTTTACATGTCACCCAATTCCCTCCCCTTCTCACCCCGCCCTCCTATCAGAGCTGAACTTGGACTTAAAGGGCATTGGGAGTGTCATTATTCATCTCAGTGACCTCGAAAACTATGGATTAGACACTAATATCTGTCATTTTCAGTTATTTTTACATGTCACCCTCTTCCCACACATGCCCCCCACCTCTGGTGACAGTGATGTCTTACCCACACAGTGTTCTTTTCGAGATAGTAAGTCATATGTCTACCAAGTTTGGTTGAAATTGCTCAATGCATTTCAGAGTGTATGTGGAACATACACACACACATACACATACATCCATTTTTATATATATAGACAACAGTGATTTGGTCTTTGAAGAGATCAGCGACCACAAGGTTTTTCTACATAGGAACATCACGTATTTTTATTTATTTCTAAGTCCTTAAACCATTCATTGACCTTACCCCAGAACATGTTTTGGTCTGAGGTGAGGTTAATGACTGGTGAATCGTTAAATGTTAAAATGTATTTTTTTACAACTAGAACATCAAGTCTTGTGTTGCCAAAATCCTGCTACCATAATATTTTTTTGTTCTTATCGAGAGTTTCATATAGAGGTCAGTATAACCACTTCTGCTTGTTTGTAAACAAAATAATATTTTCGTGATCAGCGATTTTTTTTTGTTTACACCTGTACCTTTAATTTTGCTTGTTTACACAAACAACTTTAAACACATGAAAATACAACCGCCTACACTTCTTTATAAACAAACATATGTTTTGGTCTGGGCATTTGTTTGTAAGTAAAAGAATGTTTTGGTCTGAGTTGAGGTTAATGACTGGTGGGTTTATTTATTTACCTAGGAACTTTTAATTGTATGTTATAAGTAGGTTACTGAATTGAGAGACTTGGACCTAAATCAAAGTTATAGAGACTTACCCCTGACAAATTATAAATGGAATATTAGTTACTGTCTAGTAAGAAGAGTAAATAAAATAAAGGGCATACTTAACTGGTTCAGATTTTACATGAGGGTGCGGTGCATCGTGTATGAAATACCTGCGCCTATGAAAACCAAGTCGTAATTTTAGCCCAGAAGATGGACACATAATCTTCGGAATCCGATTAACAGAGGTATGCAAAAACATACTCCAACGTGGAAACGTCTATTACTTCGAGACAGAAAATAAAATGCCATGTTAGCTGCCCCAAATAGATTTTTTGGGGGGAATAGACATAGTATGTACATAAAACAAGTAAGGAAAGTGTAAACATCAAACTTTTAGCTGAAGAAGCTCGGTTCTAAGTGGTACTGTGAGTGTGTGTGCGTGCGAGTGTGTGTGACGACAGGTGAAGCTAAATGGAAGACGTACGGATTCCCCATCCTACGATTAAAGGTTCATATACATCGATAACCACGTGCACTTGTTTGCAAACAAAACAACGGTTTGGTCTGGGATGAGGTCAGTGACAGGTGGGGTTCTTTATTTAAATGTTTGTTTACATATGGACCTTCAAATCGTGTATGTCCGACAACCTACCGGTGGTTTTTTTTTTTTTTTGGTTGGGAAGTTATTATGGGATAGGGGTGGAGGGGGGGTGGGGGTAGGGGATTGTTTACGTAACGTAACCACGTACCTTTAAATCCAAAATCCTACCACTATAATAGCTGCAAATTGTTGAGGAAAAGCTTGAAAAAATTCAAACGACCTTATGCTCTCAAGAAAAAGAGGCGATTTCACTATCAGCAGTCAGAGGAGGATAATGAGATGGAGTAGAAAGACAACTCTACATAAACTCTTGGGGCTTTTCAGCTTATTGGCATTGCTGGTCATCATCCTATCGCGCTCTTGATATCAGCGGCATACATAAAAAGATGAAAAAGTCGAGACTGAGTTCGCATAACACGTAGTTGCTGAAAGTCGCAGGTGGAAGAAGTGTCGATGGCTGAATAGTGTTCCAGAAAATTAAGGCATATTGAAACTGAAGCAATCAGATTAGAGTTTGAAGGGCCAGAACTGTTAACCTTTGGTAGGTGGATCTGGCTGAATCAGTGAATGTTCAAATTTCCAGCGTAAACGTGTTGGAATGAGATCACGTAGAGGACTTAAAAGGAAACAAAATTTAGAGTGAAATAGGATTAAAAACGAGAAAATACACAAAAAGGAATGAATGTTAGAACTGCTGAAAAGAAGAGCTAGTTGGGGAATGAGACCTGAAAACTTTCACCAAGAAAGCAAGCTGCAAAGAAAAATTTCAGTTAAAGAAGTTTGATAAGAATTATGATCTAAAGACCAGAAATTATCCTTTAGTAGACAACGTAAGGTATCCGATGTTATGATTAATTCCATAAAGTTTCCACCTCAAAGTACACAGATGCAGTGGTCCTTAGTACATTCTAAAGCTTCGTCATTAGTTTTTATATTGTTTTCTATTGATGGGTATCTTATGCGGAAAATCACGCTCTGCCTGCCAGCAGCCACTTTCAAATTTACTTGATTGTAATTTGGGAGTCATAATTTACTGGCCCTGAATTTGAATTACATACGTTAGAAGAAGTTATAACAATATTCTGAAAAAAGCAAACCACAAAAAATAACTCGGCCTTTCTTGGTGAATGAAGTTAAAATTACATCTTTAGGCTGGTATGCCAGCTTAACAACATCAAGATGAAGCAGAGTTTTATCATAAAATCTTTATGGAAAAACTGTCTTTGGTTGATGTTACCCTGCTAATGTCTGTTATCCTGCGACATTATTCGTAAAACTTATATTTTATTCAAAGGACAGCAAAAAGTACGTGGAAAACTAACCGACTAAACTGGGGTTGCTACACAAAGGTTTTTCCTGTCATTTCTTTGTTTTTATTTGCGGCACCTTATTCTCATAGCATCTATGTAAATGCTCTTAAAGCAAAGGTTAGCTTAAACCATCCTAGTAAAGTTACTGAAATGTTGATTCTTACAACTTAACAGCTAGCAAGCAGACGCTTGTAGTAGTCTTAGATTCTACTCTTTGCATCTAATACAAAGCTAACAATAAACAGATTTGATCAAACTGGTAATGTTGTTTAAGTGATTTTAGTATTGACTAGTGACACGATGCATGAGAGAAAAACAGTAAACGGATAAACTGTTATATATATTCTTATTGATATTCATTTCCTATGAATGTGATTTGAAGCATTACAATTAGTTGCGCAATCTGCAGACTATGAGGCTGAACTGCAGCAAATACCAGATTTTTTTAATTAGCTGGTCCTATAATATGCTTCCACTAGATGATTCACTGAAGCAACGTTGTACTTGATTAATGTCACCCTTTGATAATCCTTGACCTTTTACTCCAAACTACCTCATCAGCAGATGAAAATGACATAGTAGACATTGCAATAAGAAGGCTAGACATTGTTCAGATGGCTTCCTATGTCTACAAAGGCTCTCGTGACCCGGATGTCAGCACGCCATTTTGCTTATCATCTGGTAAAAAATTACTCAAAGTTGTTTCCTACTTTTTCCTTATCATTGGTAGTTTTAACTTTGATATAATATTGGATGATATACCTATGTCTATCTCTCTTAAGCTTCATATAAAAGGAAAATTATTAGAAACTTCCACACCTGCACGTCTAGACTCTGAACGTGCTGCATGTTTCATAAAGCGTCGGCACCTGTATTTTGCAGGTGTGGAGTGCCCTTACCAAATGCCAATGCGCCTTCATTCCCCTTACTGCGAAATTGTGGGTTGGTCATCCTGGCAGTGTAACAGACGATGATCCCCGTTGACTGAAAAGAAGCAGTGAAGCCTTTGTTGACGTAATTTACCTTTTTAGTTTTCTATAAAAGAAAACTATTGTGTCGGCTTTGTCTGTCCGTCCGCATTTTTTTCTGTCAGCACTTTTTTTTCTGTCCTCCCTCAGATCTTAAAAACTACTGAGGCTAGAGGGTTGCAAATTGGTACGTTGACCATTCACCCTCCAATCTTCAAACATACCAAATTGCAGCCCTCTAGCCTAAGTATTTTTATTTTATTTAAGATTAAAGTTAGCCATAATCGTGTTTCTGGCAACGATATAGGATAGGCCACTACTGGGCCGTGGTTAAAGTTTCATGGGCCGCGGCTCATACGGCATTATACCGAGATCACCGAAAGATAGATCTATTTTCGGTGGCCTTGATTATATGCTGCAGCGGCTGTACAGAAAATTCGATTGCGCCGAAGTAGCTTCGGCGCATTTTTTACTTGTTCTTCTTTGATATTAAATCGGTAATCTAGAGCAACTCTGGAGGTGATAGGTACTCTTTGCATTAATTTCTCATTTTCATTTTGAAGTTTATATTTATACTGTTTCATTTCTAATGCTGAGTTATGTTTTTGACAACCGTTGGTAGTTCAAACTACGTGTTTTTTTCTTATTTCATTTGAGAACCCATTGTGTCAAACTGCCAGGCTGGCTGCAAAAATTGTTTAATTGGTGGTTACAGCGATTCTGGAAAATGTTGTAAATCTATGAAGAGCAATCAGAAAATACCAGAGTTATGGCTAAAATTTCAGCATTAAAGGAAACATAAGCAAGCACCAAGGAAAGAAATAACATAAGCGAAATGTATCGCTTGGAACGCAGACAACCTAAACTTATGTATCCCGACCTAATCTCACCTAGCACTGTATACGAACCCGGACGCAGCTCAGTTATAAGTTGACTTTGTCTTACGTAGTACCTCAACTCCCGAGCTTCCCTGCTATTCAGCTTTATTAGATTTCTCTCAATATAAACAAGTTATTTGCTTTATCGCCTACTCTCATTTATTTTCGCACATCTTTTTCCTGCGTTCCAGTTTTTTAATGCTCACGAAAATTTTTTCAAAGCTCCCCATTCGTCCCTGAAATTCAAAAATTTTCTCCAATGTTTTAGTGTGCTCCCAGTTTTTTTTTTTTTTTTTTTTTTTTTTTTTTTTTTTGTATGTGAACCGATATTTCTACAATATCCATCAACGCTATATGTAAAAGCAATTCTTGCCACAGTGAATCTTACTCTTTTTTCGGATCTTTCCCAATCCTGTGACGTTAGTTTTTCTTCATTGTCACTGCTCAAAAAGTTATGCTGGCTGTCCCATATGTCATCATATGTTCTAGTGTGATTCATTTATGTAATATTTCATTTATGTAATATTTAGTATTTTCCTCCATTATCGCTATATTTCTATGATGCAATCACACTCTAACTTTCGATTTTCGCCGCAATCTATAAATTTCGTGGTAGTTTGGAGGTTTCTCATTTAACCCTCTCTTTTCAACCCTCAATTTATCTGATTATGACGTTGCTTTTTTTTATATGATCATTTTCCCTAATGACACCTTTCTTAGACCCCGCAGACTTATTTTATTTATCATAATACCTTTGACTTTTTCTCTCTCCTTTCAAATGTCCCTAAGTTTTTCTTTCATGTTCTTGTTCTCTTAAATATCTCAATATTTGGAGGCTGGAACATAATGGATCATCCCATCCTTGAGAAAATAATTGACAATAAAAGTTCACGTTTTACTAAAAAATACGTACAAAATCTCTAGGCACTCCGAGAGAAGCATTAACAAATCACTGCTTTTAAGATTGAAAGGTTCTCTTTTGACTTCAGAGAAAGGGTTGTTTTCTTCCTTCCTACGTCTCATCTGTCAGGGGCAACTAAATAATCTCGATTTCATTACTCAAATCTTATACCATTTATTTAAAATAATATACTACATTCTATTATCTTATGTCATTATTTTTATCTTAATCATGCAGCGTTGACATCTTGGCGGTCAATTATCTATCAACCGTTTTAACCTGCTGTCTTGGGTGTTACAAACAGCAAATGAAATTAAACTCTTCAAGAGATTTTAGAGTTCCAGTTGCTTTGGTTACCTGTAATTTATATCACTTTTCTCAGCCGCAGCTATCTCCCTTAATCACTTGAGGCCATTCAAAGAACCTGTCATTAAGTTAAATGGCAGTTAACCAGTGTACCAGGTTAAGTAAAATCCTCAACCTCAGACGCAATTAATCATAACAATTTGCTGGGAAAATTGTTACTAGTCAATCCCAAATTTGTCTTGGCTCCTCGTTCCCCTCAAGGGGATGAAAGGGTAAGATCGCCTCATTGCCAGTTTTTTTTTTTTCTTTCTTTCTTTCTTTTTCGGTGGGGAGCAACGTGAGGAGGGAGGGGGAGCCTCTCCAATCCAGTTGACTTCCCTGCTATGATAATACCGTGCGATGGCCACAAGTTCCCTCCATAAACCAGGGAGACTTGCTATGCGTCCTCCCCGAGGGAAGGAAGCAAATGGAGAGCCTTCCTCACACTTCTCTCTCATTCATATTTCCCCCCTTTTCTTCGGAATGCGTTATCTTAAATTTAATTTCTCTCTCTCTCTCTCTCTCTCTCTCTCTCTCTCTCTCTCTCTCTCTCTCTCTCTGCTATTTCATTTTTTTATCCTTTTTTTTTCCCGTAGACACTTCTTTCAGTCTCGTTCGTTAAATTCCTTTATTACAAGTTTAATTTTAACCTATTTCCCCCATTATTTTCTCTTTTCTCTCTCTCTCTCTCTCTCTCTCTCTCTCTCTCTCTCTCTCTCATTCAATATTTCCTTTGTTAGATCTTGCATTGGGAGACACTAAGTTCTCTCTCTCTCTCTCTCTCTCTCTCTCTCTCTCTCTCTCTCTCTCTCTCTCTCAATACTCAAATATTTCTTTTGTTAAATTTTAAATTGGGAAAAAATTTTGTTCTCTCTCAGTTTTTACTTCTCTTGTCCCTTTTAGATGAACAACTCTCTCTCTCTCTCTCTCTCTCTCTCTCTCTCTCTCTCTCTCTCTCTCTCTCCTCATTTCTTTTAGTTCTTAATAAACCTCGCATCCTTTCTTCACAGGAGAACATTTTGTTCTGATCTCTCTCTCTCTCTCTCTCTCTCTCTCCCTGACTTTCCTTTCCTCCCCCCAGCCAGCTCTCCTTAACAAGAAGCCATTTTTCTTTGGCAGCGTGAGCCGACAAACTTAAAAAGGCTTCTCCCCAGCCACAACACAATAATTCATAAACTGTAATTCTTAAAAGTAGTTGGTAGGCGTGTCGTACATCTGCGACGAACGACAATTTGGCCAATAAAAACCACTTTAATTCGATTACGGGCCACATGAATCAACTCAGCCTCGCACGCATATGGACTCCCGTCCCTACTGTAAACTTAATTAAATTACTAATATGCATCCCAGCCCTTTAACAGTGTGTTCCTTAATGCGTCGGATGTTATCGTTCAAGGCAATAAGGAGAGATAATTGCTAGAACGAAGGGTTATGGAATCAAGTGGAAGATTAAGGTAAGAGATGATCATGTTTTGTTATCGGTACTTAGAGAATGTTTTCCAGAGAGATCCGCCTCTTCCCAGAAAACTTCGTCTCTGCACGTCGGAAAACCCGCTGGAACTGGGTTATGCCAGATACAAACACAAGATCTGTCCACTAATTACTTCTATACGTTCGTTATAGTGGGCGAGTTCCCACTTGATAAACAATAGAGATACGTTATAGTGAGACGACTTAACTTCGTATTCATGTAAGCATGAACCAAATACAAGGCGCATTATTCCAAAGAGCATCATCTGTTTTCTAATGTAAAGTAACGGTGAGCGATGTAAATGAATTAAGTGGTGAGACCGCTGCTGGGTGTCTCCCTCGGGACTCCCTGAGAGACTACGGCAATTATAGCTGACGAGAGAGAGAGAGAGAGAGAGAGAGAGAGAGAGAGAGAGAGAGAGAGAGAGAGGTGGGGGTAGGGTGGGGGGGAATAAGTGGCTGAGACTCAGTGGGTAAGAAAATGGGTGATTAAGAAAATAACATGGTCATTTCAAGAGACATTCGCACGAGGCGATCAGTTTTTCGGCGTCTATTGGGAAGGGAAAAGAAAGATTTGAAAGGAATTTCCAGGAAGTGACTGGGCCAAAGTTACGCCATATACTAAGATACAGTTAAAATTAGTGTCCATTTCGAGAGACTAAAAAAAAAAATTATCACAATGTGAAACTGCACAAACTGCAAAGAGATGACAAAGGAATAAAATGCAGGGAAGCTTGTATTATTACTCTATGCATGACAAGGTGATTACCTGATTGTTAATTACACTAAAGTTCGTCAGAAAACCCTCCCTTAAAAGTTCATTGTAGACAACTGCTTGCATTATGCCATTTCCTCTCATCTGGTCTCAGAAGATCCCTGTTCCCAGAGGGCTTCGGGAATGTATATCAATCTCCGAATTAAATAATCGTAAATTATTATTGCTAAATAAGGATTTGAACTGAATTTCTGCTTCAATGTAAGCAGTTCACTAAACACCCGTCAATTACTCCCTTCATAAGAGCTAAATTTTTTAATGAGAAATATAAATGCAAGGCGATCGTAAAGAAGACAAGATATGAAATGGAACTAAGAGAGAGAGAGAGAGAGAGAGAGAGAGAGAGAGAGAGAGAGAGGGAGCTCTCTCAAGTAAATGTAAGTATGGACAGCATGTGAGGCGGTGACCGACACAAACAAGCAAAGTCTCCGAAAGACTGCTTTCTTTTCGTCTTCTCTTCTTCTTCTTGAAATAAACGTCGACTCCAAAGGAATAGAGAAGCGCCTCATAACATATTGATGCCTCGGAAGAATATGATGCGTCCTTTCAAAGACTGATCAGACAGACAGGCACTCGGCCAGACACAGGGAAGACGGTAAGCTCTCCACAGAGAAGGCGAGGGTGAAGTTACCAATGGTTGCACACATTATTATTATTACTGTCTTTCAAAGTGTACATAAATTCATGAGGAACAAATCCAATGGGCGTTAATATCAGAAGATATCTTTCACAAAGCACCAGGCTCATTCACGGTATAAGCGAAAGGGAAGCAGAGTCACATACAGACAGTGTTAACGAATAAACAAGGTAACAAGGAAATACGAGTACACACACACACATATACACACACACACATATATATATATATATATATACACACACACATATATATATATATATATATATATATATATATATATATATATATATATATAGAATCTACTGGTCATTTATATAGACATATATATAATTTCAATACAACACGAAGGAACGCGTGCTTGAGAACATCACTAAGAAATTGAAGAGTCGAAAGGTGGTCGCGAGAATCGAACCGGGCATTACCATATTGAACAGGTCGCGAGAATTCTCGCGACCGCCATTCACAGTTTATTCAATTTCTTCCGTCAAGTTTCATATCCACTGAATAGGGCAAATTAGAAGTTGACATATATATAGTATATATATATATATATATATATATATATATATATATATATATATAAAAACAGACAGGAAGGAACGGGCTTGAGTTACTAAGTTCGGAAGGTTAAACTGGGACTTTGAACAGGTGTTCTTTAAACAAAAAGTTCACACTGGGACAAAGGATCAGAGGTTTAATACAAAAACAGAAGGTGGGGATTAACAGTTTGTTAATCTGGGCATATGTTCTTTAAACAAAAAGATAGGGACAAAGGATCAAGGGATAATCCGGGGTGGAGATTAACATATATATGTATATATATATATATATATATATATATATATATATATATATATATATATATATATATATATATATAAATTTTATCTTTACATTTTGTGTGAATTGTTCATTTGTAACAAGAAGAAAATAGAAACAAATTTTACTCAGTTGGTTCTTTTCTCTTATTATTATTATTATTATTATTATTATTATTATTATTATTATTATTATTATTATTATTATTATTATTAAGGCACTCAGCTCTTAATTACAGTCTTATGGGCATGAAGGTGACCAGCGATATGCGAAAATGAAGTAACAGATGAACAGGGCAAATGCAAGGCAAGGAGTCATATTAGAGACAACCAGCATAGGAAGGGCTGATGGAAAAGGATGAAAATGTTCACGTAGGCAAAACTTATTGATAATAACGTATAAATATTATCAATAAATACAAAAATACAAAGCCTATCAACAGGAAATGAAAGGATATTTCGCTCTCACGTGTGCCAGAATGATAATCACACCCCCAGGGAGAGAGAGAGAGAGAGAGAGAGAGAGAGAGAGAGAGAGAGAGAGAGAGAGAGAGAGAGCAACTGTTTTCATTTCAAGAGCCAAAGATTAGGTCAATTAACGTGCTCATCCTCCTCAGATATTGGTTCAATGTTTGAAATCTCATTATCCAAGGGGAAAAATTCTAGGAGCCAGAAAGATCTACTAGGGAAATAAATAAATGATTGAAGTAGTAGCAGTGTAATAGCTTATTTCACATCTTACCTAAATAGCTTTAAAATTTTTAACCTAAATGTTTGTTCGACGAAATCATTCGAAGACTTTACTATCTTCCAAAAATCTGAATGCAGAAACAAACAAGACAGTCGCCAAAATAAACAACCGCAGGGCACAAATGGAAGGAGGAGCAGAGAAATAAAAACAGTCAGCAAGAAATCTAGTTACAATTAGATTCTGGTTTAGACGCTGGTTTCCTTGCCAGTGAATGTTATAAAACACTAAAGAGAGAGAGAGAGAGAGAGAGAGAGAGAGAGAGAGAGAGAGAGAGAGAGAGAGAGAGAGAGAGAGAGAGAGAATAGTTCATCTGCAGGTACTTCTAATTTTTCGAACAGAATAATGTGTGTCATTGTAGGTCAAAAGCATTTCTTGTAATATCTAATTAAAAAGACGGTAGACTTGGCTAATTTAGCTAAACACGATGTTACTTGATATACCTACGAATGGTAATGCTACCAAAGTATTTGGTAAGTGGTTAAGAACATTACACGTCGTCTCATACACAAACATACAATAAATATGAATGATCACGTTTGTGCTTACATTAACACGCACATACTAAACTCAATACATAACAACCTCTCTCTCTCTCTCTCTCTCTCTCTCTCTCTCTCTCTCTCTCTACGTTGCAATTTGCCCCTTTCGATAGCTAATCAACTGTATCTCATATTACATGAAAAAAGTCGACTTAACTCCCCTTTTGCGAAGGGTCCTTCTGTACCTGGAAGATGATTTGCTTTGCGCTATTAGGGAGCGTTTTCAGCTAATGAAATTAGGAATTAATTGATGGACTTACATCAATTATAATCTATCGCCAGCATCCCTCAGCCAATTTCCTTTCGTTTCTCTCTGTTTTTGGTGCCAGTGCACTATTTCTCTCTCCTCTTTGTTGCGATGAGCATCGTTGTTGTCATTGTTGTTCTCCCAGCACTGGCGCTTTTAAGGTGTTGTAACGTTTTCATTCTTCGTTTTTTGCGTTTGTGAATTTGTCTATGTAACTGATAATCATGTCGTAACTGCCACGGACATTAATCACAAAAATCGATCATCGTCCAGTCCCCTACTTGAAGGAAGGACCCGTGAAATGGAAACAAAAACCAACGTCTCAAAATAACATTGAACACTTCAAAAATTGGATTTAATGGCATTCTTAATTATCATTAGATCATTTCATTTTCTACTTAAAGAATAACTATTACTAGGTCCCAATTTAAGTCGTTAAAAGTTTAAAATTGAGGGTGAAAGAATATTAGATTAATGTTTTAATTACCTCTTCATTACATTGACATAAAACATTTCATTGTACATTATCTATGAAGATTTAAGTAATTATCTAAGTTATTTATAAATAAAAAATCATCTAAGGACATGAACTAAAAAGAAAGTAAAAAAATGAAATTAAAATGTCTCAACGACAAACACCGCCTAGTTTGCCAGCAAGGAGGTGTCCATGATGCCAAGTAGAACTCCTGTACGCAAATAAACCTCTTCTTTAGGTCACGATTTGCTTTTTTTCTGGAGAATAAAGATGTCTGGTGGTTTTGAGACTTACATCTGTTGTTGCTGCTGCTACCTCTTATTAGCAAACTACTTTTCATGACCTCTACAAAGAGATTCACAGGATTAAAAAGTTATGTTGCAAGTGCTGCTGGTAGTGTGTGTCTGAGTGACAAAAGGATTGGGTGCAGAGGGCTGGCGGTTGTCCCACTTATGCAGTGCCACAACTTCAGTAAATGAAAAGTGTTTTGGTAGTGATAAAGGAAACTTATAAATAACGAAGAAAAGTTACTCCTGTGTCGTTACCTATGTTATCTAGACAGATGAAGCTCTCATTGACTGTAGTTTGTAAGTGACGAAATTTTCACTGGTTGGAGGCACTTTAGGCAGAGCGGAAGAAAATATGTTGCCGTGCACCCACTGTCTTTTGAGTCAGAAAAACTGAACTAGTAACAAACAGGAAGTTTATCTTTAACAAAGGCTATTTAGTGTGGACATAGTCTGATGTAAAATTAGTTTTTGTTTTTACGGCGCTAAAATTAAAAGTCTGTACTTTGTCTTGACTTCTTACTTCCTTTTAGTTTTCTGTAAAAGGAAACTATTGTGCTGGCTTTGACTGCCCATCCGCACTTTGTCTGTCCGCCCTCAGATCTTAAAAATTACTGAGGATAGAGGGCTGCAAATTGGTATGTTGATCATCCACCCTCCAATCATCAAGCATACCAAATTGCAACCCTCTAGCCTTAGTAGTTTTTATTTTATTTAAGGTTAAAGTTAGCCATAATCGTGCGTCTGGTAACGCTATAGGACAGGCCACCACCGGGCCGTGGCTGAAAGCTTAATGGGCCTCTGCTCATACAGTAAACTCGATTGCGCCGAAGAAACATTTTTTACTTGTTTTTATGAATAGCAACACTTCTAATGAGGCATTTATGATTAAATTCATTAGCGATCAAAAATGTTATTCACAGTATTCTCAATCATTATGCATTTCGTAGGTTGCTCAGCAGATTTACTCTTCTAAACTATCAGTGCTTCTTTCTTTCCATCTTGCCACCTTCACGGCTCTGAATTTCGATAAAAAGTCCGTTTCTTATAGGGGTCACTTAAAATCCCCCTTTTCTAAGTCTCAGTGAAAACACTGAAAGTGAATTCACTTAGCTAAGACGAATAAATAATAAATGTACGTATTTAATGATATTTTCTGTCCACCTTTTCCGCTTCCTCTGCTGCTCGGTATTCATTAATTCTTCCTTAATTACTTCCTTTTATCGCCTTTTTAATATCCGGCTTCCAACTTTTGATCTTCCCCATTTTTAGCCACACTTACTCTTCCTTCATATTCACGTTCGGAAATAGATTATAACTTTTTCCTTCCTATTAACAGATTTTCTTCTTTGTATCTTGTCCTCCGCCCTTTTCTTCTCCTTACAGACTAACCAACATTCATCTACTTACATGATACGTTTTCCTCTTTCCTCGTAGTGTATTCGTTGTATATTCGAGTGCATTTTTAATAGTTCCTGTTATGTTAAAAAAAGAAAAGAAAAAGGAAAGTCCTCTATTCCTCACCTAACACTGCTTCCTCCTTCCCCAAGCCCCAAATTCTTCGGGGATGCAACTCTCCCGCAGCCCACACCCCTTATTCCAGCCCCCGCCCCACCAAGGCCATGTATCTCCCCTCCCACAACCGTTCCCCCCTCTCTCTTCTTTCTGGAGCGACGTGAATGATAGGGTAAGTAGATTTGTCCGGCGGCCACGTAAATACCGTGGGCGTGTGTGCGTGCGTGTGTGTGTGCCAGACTGCCTGCCATAATGGTGAGCCTTATTTTGAGCTACAAACCGGATTAGACGGCATTACCGAAATGAAACCTGAGATGGCAACTGTCACTCTCACCAAGTTTACATACGAGCCACCAGATGGAGAGAGCGGGGACCGGGAGAAAGGACTCGGGGAAAGTGGGGCTGGGGTAATGCCTCTGGAGGAGGAAGCTGCTTAGGGAGGGGTGCACAGAAGGAGGAGGAGGAGGAGGAAGAGGAGGAGATAAAGGGAGGAAGAAGGATCGTGAGGCTGAACAAGGAGGTGAAGGGAATTCGAAGGAAGGGGAGACCAGCACCACGAAGAAGGAAAAAGGGAATGGAAGTTGGACAGTGTCTAGGAGGAGGAGGAGGAACACTGCAGACACAAGGTAAAAGGATATATTGAAAGGAAAATCGCCGATATGTCAAGAGGGAAGACAAGTAGGAAAGGGAGAAGAATGAGAGAAAACCGGATCAATTAACGCACTGTATAGAAGGGGCAGCAAATGTCATCAGATGGGAGGAAAGTGAGATAAAGGAGAAAGAGAGGAAGAGTAGAATAGTTGATAATAACCAGTGAATATCAAGTGAATCTTCAAAGAACCAGAGCAAGAATGACAAGATAGCGACTGGCAGAAACACCAGTCGACGGACTGAGGGAAAGGAGGAAGTTACAGTGAAAAGGCTTCATGGGCTGGCTGACTGGAAACTCGCTTTCTTGACATTCTTGCTCTCGCTCTTCCCGGGTTGCGTAATATTCAGCGGTTATTACCGACTATTCTCCTCTTCCTCTCTTCCTCCTTTTTCTCACTTTCCCTCCATTTGATGACATTTCTTGCCCCTTCTTTATTGTGCTTGTTTTCTCTTTTGATTGGTCTTTTGAGGGAAGAAAAACAGCAAAGGAGAACGAGAGAGAGAGAGAGCCGACCAATCAAAAGAGAAAACAAGCACAATAAAGAAGGGGCAGGACATGGCATCAAATGGAGGGAAAGTGAGAAAAAGGAGGAAGGGAGGAAGAGGAGAATGGTCGGTAATAACCAATGAATATTACGCGAACCCTTGAAGAGCGAGAGCAACAATGTCAAGAAAGCGAGTTTCCAGTCAGCCAGCCCATGAAGACTTCACTGCAACCCCGGCCCTTCTTCCTCCTTCCCCTCAGTCCGTCGACTCGTGTTTCCACCAGCGCTATCTTGTCATTCTTGCATATATATATATATATATATATATATATATATATATATATATATATATATATATATATATATATATATATATACACACACACACACACACACACACACACACACATATATATATATATATATATATATATATATATATATATATAGATATATATATATATATATATATATATATATATATATATATATATATATATATATATATATATGAAATTTTTATCACACCGTGATTATATACAATCATGAAGCTACAAATGTCGCTTAATATCAAATTCACGCTACCTCGGGAATATCTCCGATGGAGAATTATCACCGAAGGGGAATTTATAAGTGTTAAATGGATTGTTACTGCCGGGTCACAAACCCTCGACACAGAACTTATCCAGCAACTCCATATATATACATATATATACATATATATATATATATATATGTGTGTGTGTGTGTATGTATGTATGTATGTATATGTGCATATACAAGTTTATATATACATAATATACATGTATATATATTTATACATATATATATATATGAATATATATATATATATACTGTATATATATATATATATATATATATATATATATATATATATATATATATATATATATATATATATATATATATATATATATATATATATATATATATATATATATATATATATATATATAATATGTAATTGTGTAAAATATGATATGAAATTACCAACATTAAAACAACATAAATGTGTGTGTGTGCCAGCATTTATTTTTGAGGATTATTTACTAAATGATCTATTAAGAGAGAAAAGACCTTTTCACTCGGATGTTCCGTTGTCATGATTAATTCTTCTGAGAATTTGAATTTTTGTTTAACCTCTAAAATTTTGCATCTGCCGGAAGAGGAGCTTAAAACTGATGAACAAGGAAAGTATTAGCATCACATTAGTAATGTTAACTTTTCCGAGGTTAGGTTAAGTTAAGTATACTTTAGTTTAACCAGACCACTGAGCTGGTTAACAGCTCTCCTAGGGCTGGCCCGAAGGATTAGATTTGTTTTACGTGGCTAAGAACCAACTGGTTACCTAGCGACGGGACCTACAGCTTATTGTGGAATCTGAACCACATTGTAACGAGAAATGAATTTCTATCACCAGAAATAAATTTCTCTAATTCTTCATTGGCCGGTCGGAGATTCGAACGCGGGCTGGCCGAGAGCGAAACCAGCCCATCTAATGAGGAACTGAACTTTTCCGAGGATCTCCACACACCCCGTAGGGGGGGGCTAGTACCGTCAGTGCACCTCACGTGGTGTACTGTAGGCATTACTTAAGGGTCTTTGCTGCGTCCCTTCGACCCCTAGCTGCAACCTCTTTCATTCCTTTTACTGTACCTCCGTTCATGTTTTCTTTCATCCATCTGTTTTTCCACCCTCTCCTAACTATTGTTGCATAGTACAACTGCGAGGTTTTCCTCTTGTTACACCTATCAAACCTTCTTACTGTCAATTTCCGTTTCAGCTGCGAATGACCTCATAGGTCCCAGCTCTTGGCCTTTGGCCTAAATCCTATATCCTATCTACCAGACACATCACAGAGAACTATAATTTTCTTTTAAAAGTCTCAAAGACGACGGTCTGATTCTCATTTCAGATGAAAACAACTTAGAAGATTTCCTCGTTTTGCCTAATCAGCAATGCTCCAGATGTACATAACAATGATTGTCAACATTTCTGGAGTTGCTGCTATTCATCAGCTCGTTTGCCTTCGAGAATAATCAATGCGCCTCTGTAAAGACATTCTCAGTTTTCTCAATGGACAGCGTTTGTAGTTGACTAGCTGACTCAGTATGAAATAAATATTACCCAGAAAAGTGAAACCAAACTTGAATCGAACAGAGATCAACGTGGACAGTAGCAAAAAGAAAGAAAATGAGATCCTTAGTAGAAATGGCTATTTCGCCTAAGAAGTAGCATGGAATGGCTACATTTTCACTTCATGTCATATATATATATATATATATATATATATATATATATATATATATATATATATATATATATATATATATATATATATATATATATATATATAATGGTCTATCAAGCAGATGTACCTCTCTTGACACAGGTGTACTAAATTTCAGCCTGATGTATGTTGACTTACGACCAGAAAACCATCTATGAAGTAGTTTTGCGGGACCGGAGTTTACATTTCTTCTGTCAGCTCCGTAGAAGTACAGGTGGTGCTTTAGAACTCGCCCCGACATCAATGGTCATATTGTGCTTCAAATTCCGATGCCCTGGCTTTGATATTGTCGAACTCATTCAGGATCAAAGTCCAGAGAAGAACTGAAGTCAGAGGAGCAAAAAGATCATAACTCAAGGCAGAGTTCATGTTCTAATAATAATAATAATAATAATAATAATAATAATAATAATAATAATAATAATAATAATAATAATGCAATATTTGTTAATGGGAACTAAATTTAGATCTCCTTATGGACTCGCTGCAAAACGCTTTTCACGCCTTAGGTATGGAATTTCACGGTTTCATTTTGATCACGGGAAATTACCTAAGGTGAAACATCAAAATATCCTCAAATATTACAAATGAAAACGTCCAAATCGAAAATTTGGACCAAGTCACATAACTTCTCCATGAGAAAAATTTTGTGGAGAGAATGAGAACAGGATTTTAACATTATGGCCTTCGACTGACGAGTCTAGTTTGTAATCTGTAGTTTACAAAAACGGTCAGTCCCTCTATCAGTTCATCTTAATTGCCCCTTTGGACAGCTGATTTTATATCTACCTTTCCGTCATAAGCAACCTGGAACATTTCTTAGGCAAAACATTCGATGTAATTCCAGCCACAAGAAATTATAGTAATTTTCACTATTAGACGATTATTTCACATCGCTGTTGGTCACACTTCGTCAGTCAAACCTGCATTAAAAGCATCATGTGACAGATCCAGCAGACACGGGAAGTGCTACGGAGAGGGTTATGGCATACAAACAGCTAGCAATATAGAATTCCTATTGTCAGCCTATCTGTCTCTCTCTCTCTCTCTCTCTCTCTCTCTCTCTCTCTCTCTCTCTCTCTCTCTCTCTTCCTCTAAAAGAAAGTTTAATTGTCGGAGGGTAGCACAAGAGTTTGCATTACATATTTGGAATGCCTTTCGTAGCTTAAACTTTAATAAGAATTATAACTTCCTCCAGCAAATTACCCGTTTGATTTTTTCTTCTTAAAAAATCTTTTAGAACTTTTTTCTTCATCGTTTAAAATCCCAGTCCCTATAATGTCAATGAAATCTGTTTGAACTTTTCAATCACTCCCTCTCCACAACACGAAGATATTTCAGGTAAAATCCGTCGTTATACCTTGACTGGAAGTAAACGATTCTTCGCTTGCCTAATATTGTTAGCCTTATATAAACGATTTAAGCATTAACTAATCGAATTTAATCTAAGGTGTATTACTACCTGATAATCGGTGAATCTGTGCCACGTCAATACATTCAACTTCCAGTTAGAAAATGATGATTGGATGAGCTGTTGTCTTTCTTGAAACTGTCTCGTCTTTGCTAACTTGATTATTCAAAAAATCAATAGTATATTAAGCAAGTAACGTTTACTTTCTTTCTTAGTAAAGTGTCTTGAATTTTCTTATTCTTTATTAAAAATATATCGAAGTAAAAATATTTCAGACTGAATTTTAGAAAATACACAAAATAACTGTTATGTTTTGGAACTTATGTGCTTCTGAGGAGAGTACAATCAAAATGAAGGAGGAACAAAAATATACAATAACATTACAACTGGTGCAGGAATCATTATCTCAGAGACCAATAGATTATATCAGAAAAAAAAAAGTATCAATATATATATAGCACTAGGTAGATATGTATATATATATATATATATATATATATATATATATATATATATATATATATATATATATATATATATATATATATATATATATATATATATATATATATATATATATATATATATATATATATATATATATATATATATATATATATATATATATATATTTATATACTATATCGCCGGATCGCTAACCTTTAAGAATCTTATGGGAAAAATACCTCACAGTAGGGGTACAGGCAGGCCCACAGGCCTTGGATTAAAAGGAGAGTTTTAGCAATTATCAGTCACAACCCTCTTCAAGGGTTGGGCTGTATGTGTCCCCATGGAACACACCTGGGGTAGGTAGCTGTTCCCCTGTCTTAATCTCCAAATTTAATTAAGCTCCTGCTGAGTTTCCTCGCTTTACTGGCTGTAGACCTCTTTCCTTAAACCACTGGTATGCGCCGAAGAAGCCACCCGAACCGATTCCCCCAAGCAACCTAAGAGGCCTTATCAGGCGATGGCAGCCTCCATCTTGAATTCAGTTCAGTTCAGTTCAGTTCAGTCGACTTTCAACACCGGGTAACCTCTGCCCAATCGAGCCCCGAGCCATGGGTTGTGGAACTCACCTTTCTCACACTGGATTAGTTGTGCCATTTCCGGACGCCGCCGATGAAGCTTGGATCACCTTGATGCAAAGTTGTGTGTGCAAGCAATAAGAGGAAGCAAAGACAGTACATGCCCCATAAAGGAAATTGATTGGCCAGAGTCTTTTTCTTTGACTCATTTTTCATCAAATCTGTCTCGCATTTCATCACCCAAGTAAATTCCTTGTTTCTTTTACTTGAATAACAAACTTGCTATACCCGGTGTGTAATTCCTTGGACAGTGCATAGTGTAATTCTCGCCCCTTGCTACGAAGTGAGGAGAGTAAAAGAATTCCCTCTAATTTTTGCGTTAACTCATTTCTAGAGAGATTGTAACTCGGTAGTAGTCTTATCTGGAACTGTCTCATTTCCAGGAGTGTTATCAGTGCAGTTACTTATGTAGCCATTCCTCTGTGTTCCCAATTGCCTGAAAAATCCACCCATACTGAGGCAGATAGAAATTCATTGCCAGTACGCTTACAGCCCCCTTGCAAGTGGCCAATTAATTGTACAACTGATGCATTATTTCTCCACTCAGTGAAAAGTTGTTGAGCTCTTTCCAATTTGTTTACTTTAATGAGATTTATTCATCATTCCCACTGTTAAATCTACCATGTTGTGTGTGTAAATAAATCTGTGTTAAGAAACATATCTTCACTTGGCGACCTTTCAACTTTTAATTATTCTTCCTTCATTCTGTTTGTGGGCTTATCAGGGTTTTTTGTAAGGCTAAGATTATTAAGGTAAAGTAAGAGACGCAGTCAAGTCCACGTAATCCATAACAATATATATAATATATATATATATATATATATATATATATATATATATATATATATATATATATATATATATATATATGTGTGTGTGTGTTTTTGACACACACACACACACACACATATATATATATATATATATATATATATATATATATATATATATATATATATATATATATATATATACTGTATGTATATATTAGAATTGTAGGAAAATATTTTCTGACCCTAGTATAGTGTAACTAAGAGAAGCATTTCGTATAATACAAAAATGAGAAGGAACTGAAGAGAAAAATTAATGACGAGGAATATGCTGAAAGAAGAAAAATTTTTAAACGACCTAAATACTACAACAACTCTATTGATTTTATTCAGGTAGAGTTTCGTAATTCTTTTAACAAAATGTGATGTATTCATGGACTGAGGCTCTAACGATACGCTTTTCTGTTCTTCTCTACTCTTACGCAGATAGCCCATGTTTAAGTTTTACTTTTTTGTAAAAGCACAACACTAAAGAATTTTTTATTATTGTTCATTTTCTTTTAATTCTAAGTTTGGAGGAGGAGGAACACCGTTCAGGTTTCCGAAAGTGTTTATTTGGTGCAAAGATTTTACATTTTAACAGTAACACAAATTATTGATATAAATGCTGGTTTTCAGTAAAAATAAGAATTATTTATCGGATATAACGTCCAATTGTTTTGCCCATATTGTATCAATGACGAACTCGAACATTTATTTCTCTAATATGTTAACTCATGGTTTCCCCATACAACGCTCAGTGCAGAAGAGCGTAAAAACGATTCGGTTACAGTGAACAGATCTTCCTCATGACGTGTACGGAGAGCAGCGTTCATTTCTCAATGTGGAATCGGCCTTTGACCTCAATGACCACTACTCTTATCTAGTTAAGGGGCCGGTCAACATATTTTTCATGAAAATGAAGACTTATAATAGAAAACATGCCTACTCTCCTCTGTACAAAGTCTGAAGAAGAGTCATGAAAAAAATAGCGAAAAAAAATAAAATTAGTAAAATTTATAGCCAATTTTCCCTTGTCTTTGCATTTTTTTTTTTTTTACAATTTTTATCAATGTATTGCAGATTTGAAAAATTCTGTTGTCAGAGACACTGTCCATTGATAATCTGGAAATTGTTTTTTTTTTCTTTTAAATAACTAAATAAAAGTACTTAGAGTTGGAATTTCTCTTTGAAACTCTCGGAGAGTGTTGCCAAATGTTAGGAGAATTTTTCTGTGTTTAATTCATATTCCAAAATCTTGCGATTTTTATTTCTAAAAACGTGTGGCAAGTTTTGAGAACTTTTTTTTATTTTTATTTTACACCAGTTATAAATCAATCTCTAACGTTTATTGACATTAGTTTTATCGTTTGTGAAAATATTACTATTGTTAAATGCACCGTCTTTTTTTTCTTCGTTATTTTAAACCAAAGATTTTTATTATTTTATGTCATAGAACTTCTTGTTGAGAGTTTTCTGAAAATGCTGAACTGACCAAAGGTCCTGAGACAAGTTTAATAATAAGAAAGTCAGGTCACTGTATTCGTATGTTCGAGAAGTTACGACAACTTTTCTTGACATTTACTGCTATACATATAAATAAGGCCAGATTTTTATTTCCTGCGAAATCTGTGTTGGGAGACAAATCAAAGATGAATGTTCTTATGAGTGCTAACAAATTAGCTCTATTTTCCGTAGGATAAAGTTGATATTTCAGATATCTTTGCGCAAGTGGCGAAGAGAACTGAAATGTGACTGCAAGAGATTATTAGAATATTATAATCTAGATGTATCTGAAGTCATTCAGGGATCCAGTACTGGCGACTCCAAAATTTTTTATGTCATGTTAACAGAAATATATTAGGCACAATTCATTAAATCTAAGTCATCTTATCGTTAACTCTGACACCTTCAAAACTAAAAATAAAAAGCTTCAGAATTTAGTCCTTGCGAATGTCTCTGGAAGACAAGGATATACGAGCCTTTCTGTTAAAGCGTAGTTCTTTCCATTCATAAGTATGACATAACAAAAAAAACTAACTATACACTACAAATGACAATGTAATCGCTTTCAGTTCGTCTACCTGGAATTTTTGTAAGATTTTCCAAGACGCAAGTAGAAGACACAGACTTAGAGTGAGAAAATCTCAAGATGATTTGAAATTCAAATTACAACTACAAATAATCGCATTTATCTCCAGGCGCTCTTCTCCCACCATCATAACTAGAAACTTTCTTTTCCATATATTCGATATTAACACACATTCCAACAGTTCTATTATAACTCACCTCTTTCTCTCCCACAAGTATATTATTGAATAACCTTCTATGGAAACCACTTATTTCATACAACCAACCCTCTCTCAGAGCGCTTCTCCACATGATTCTCCTTTTCATTGGCCGTAGACACTATACATACCAACATCCCATATCTTTTTATGTCGCCTAGCACTTTTTCATAACCTTGAAGCAGAGCAGACTCAGAATTTCCCAAAAGCTTTCCTGTCATTTCCCTTCTCTCCCATTCTTAAACCGTACACGCTCACAGTTTCATCTTATTCTCCTGCCACACTTATTCTCACACATACACTCCTCGAACTAACACATTTTAACTCTTTCACCCCTCAAAGCCTTCATGTCACTCACTAGCTTTTCACATCAACGACAACCCCCAAAATCAATGTCTTTCTGAACTTGTCGTTCCTGCCAACACTCGCCATTCACTTTCTTGCTAAGTAAGAAACATCCAGCTTCCTCTTTAACCAAGTGAACTCTCTTACATTTATACTCTTGTACAAAATCCACACGTATCAGAACCACAAGACTCAGTATCTTTCTCTTTCGCCATTTTTGAGCGATATCAGTTAGAGAGTGGGCCACAAGTATCGAGCCATGCGTCCATTTGGTGGCTTTCACGCTGTGAAGCGTGGCAAGAGTGTCGTTATTTTCTTTTGCTGTCAGCTCACAGAGGTAAAAAGGCAAAGTTACCACTGGCATCGGGAGAAGAGGCTCATCTGCCGTCCAGGAACATCACCAACCACGGGGCTTACTGCTCTTCATTGCACTTCTGCCTTGAGGTCTATTTCTCCTTACCCTAACAACTGACACTTCCTATAGCAGCAGTCTTCAGGATGCACCACTTACTACAGTCATAAGGAATGTATTATTAATCAGACTGTCTAAAGTGTATGGTAGTCATTAGCCTCAAGGAAGTGTTCCATCCTTCATTCAAGGGCACCTCCTCCTCCAAGGGTTCACGCACTACTGACACTACTAGGCTCACTTTGTTTCAGTTATGGTGCATTAAAATCCTAAACCATTGGTATTTGCTAGGGCAGCAGTATCCATGTAGTACATTTTATTAACAATGGATAGCAATCATGCCTCATTGACCTACTCTCTCTCTCTCTCTCTTTCTAATATATACGTAAACATATAAATATGCATATATACATACACACATACACACACACACACATATATATATATATATATATATATATATATATATATATATATATATATATATATATATATATATACTGTAATATAAGTAAACAAGTGGTTAAAATATTACAATTGTCATGGAATTACTGTTAACATGTAACAAGTCAAAAAGTGGGCAACAGTCAATGGTTAAAACAACGAAATAACTATGTATAGAATTAGGTGTTCAACAAATTAACAAATAAACTAACATAAGTATATGTACTTTTATGTATAGATATATAAAACTAGAAAATGTTCAGAACTTCGCTAAAAAACCAATGAAAATTAAAAAAATGGTCACTGCTTAAAAATTTTGAGAAGCCTCTCGCATCCTTCGTCCTGAGAGTTCAGGAAGGTTTCATGTCTTTTATTAAGATGGCTTCTGTCATCCTCAAGTACCCCACAGAATTGTTACTACATAGAATGTTTACACATTCAGTAAGCTGTCTTTTTGTTATTTTTGTTTCACATGAAAGTCTACAAGGTGATTTTTGATTGATCCTGTCTGTGTCTGCATGCGAAATCTCTCTCCGACATTGTAAGTGGTACATCTAATATATGTGGAGGAATTATATCCTACCCGGTTGCAGGAATGCTGATACACCATGTGATGACTGTCGGGAACTCCCCCTTAAGTGGTCTATTGCGAATGAATAGGTATTTTAACTTCTTATTTCTGTAGTAAATCCTGAGACAGACATTACCACTTTCATTAACCGAGTTTATATGATTAGAAACAATCTTTTTCAGCAGCTCTTCTTCTACTTTGTAGCAACTTGACATTTGTCTTTGATGACTGTAAAAGATTTGTCTTGAATGATGACTGAAAACAACAAATTAACTTCTTTTAAAAGGACAAATGTCATCTTAATAAAAGGATGACATGAAACCTTTCCTAAACTCTCAGGACGAAGGATGCGAAAGGATTCTCAACGTTTTCAAGCACGGACCTTTTTTTTTATTTTTTATTGTTTTTTTTAGCGAAGTTCTGAACATTTACTAGTTTTATATATCTATACATAAAAGTCCATATGTTTATGTTAGTTTATTTTTTATTTATTAAACATTTAATTCTTTGTATTGTTATTCCGTTATTTTAACCATTAACAGTTGCCCACTCTTTGACTTGTTACATGTTAAAGTAATTCCATGACAATTGTAATATATATATATATATATATATATATATATATATATATATATATATATATATATATATATATATATATATATATATATATATAGATATATGTATGTATGTATGTATATATGTGTGCGCGCGCGCGTGTGTGTGTGTGGTGTTTGTTTGTATGCAGAGCGAAAGCGTAAGACAGCAAAACAGCTTAGCTTCAGGAATGAAGGTTTGGGTGGGATTATAACTGAAAGATGCGTAAACAATATGTCTGAACTGAGAATTTCAGACCCAATAATTATAAGACAACTTAAAAGAGGATAGTTTTGGAAATTTTGAAAAAATTTTCTAACAATTATTCACCCCAGGTATAATCAAATTATGTATATATATATACATTTATCCACACACACACACACACACACACACACATATAGATATTTATATACATGTAGACACGCAACACACAAACACAAACACAGTCACACACACATACACACACATACACGCACACACACATATATATATATATATATACATAGATTATATAATCAGCTTTCAGATTTCTTTTAAGCATCCATTAACCTACATGAGACTTTTACCATTTCTCCGAAGGATAAAAGCAAAAGAAAAAAGTAACGTGATAACCCTTCTTTTGCTTAATCAGCAATATTGGGTTTTAATGTACATCATTAAGTGTTTCCCTTCGTCACACGACATAATTACAAATTGCAGAAGTTATTTTTGAAGATCTCTCTCTCTCTCTCTCTCTCTCTCTCTCTCTCTCTCTCTCTCTCTCTCTCTCTCTCTCTCTCTCTCTCTCTCATTCATGCATTTAAATGTTTTCTTCTTTCTTTTCATGTTTGGTTATTTTCCTTTCTTAACCTCCTCTTTTCTTCCACTCTGATATCGACTACATTATTAATCGTCCTGCTCTAGTCTTATGCTTGACAATTACCTCAAGTTTCTGTTTAATCTTATTGCTAATTTTATTAAACACCTTGAGATATCTGCATTTTATTTTCGTTTTATGCATTTAAAAATGTTTTTTTTTTTTTTATCTTTAAACTACCCCCATGTCTTTGAAGTTTTTCTTATCCATCAAAGGATTTCGAAATCTTCCATTTTTATTCACCTCTTCTATTGTTTCTTCTACTATTTTGTGGCTCTTTTTTCTAGTTTACGGATTTATCATTTATTTTATTTTATGCTGTTATAACTTTCACACTATTTCAGATTTTTCCATCTTTAAATATATTTTCATTATGAGTTTCTATTATTCTGATTATGTTCATATTTGATTATTATGTTTATCCATTTGAGAGAAAAAAAAAACCGTCCTTACAGGAAATCTAATAAACAACGCCACAGCTACTCAGAGGACTTGTCTTGTTTTGGCTGGATTTTAATAAAAGTTATTTCATATCCGTTTGCACTTGTCATATTGGCCACAATAAGACTGGTCCCAAAGCAAAAGCAACCCCTGGAGGCATTTTTATTCACATGATCGTGATAAACAATGATTAGAATGCGTTAATTATCTCTCGCTGGTATATATATATAAATTCCGGTAACCTGTTTCCACTGGCAGGGGATGGCTGTAAAGAAAAATAAATAACATTCACTGACGTATTCTTCCTTATAAATGGGGATTCAAAGACGCACCCCATGTCCAGAGAACTTCTAAAATATTAGCTGCTTTGTCTACCTACACAGAAGGCTTGTCAATATTGCCTGAGCAACTCCCACCGTGTACACAGTGCACCATACAACTGTCTTTTGTACACTTTCATGCTTTCTTCTGACACTTACAAATAATACACCGGTTTCTCACTGCTACTGATTCACTTCTCTCCACATGACCAAACCAATTTCAAACACTCTGAGACAACTTTTCGCCACTGTTGTCCACAACTTTGTGTCTCTACAGTTTTCGCCATTCCAACACATCTCACTGCTCATACACGAGACACGCAGTTTATCGCCTTATTCAGAGCTCCAGAACCTCCCTCCTCTCTGCAACACAACACAGTGCCATCTGCATATAATATGCCCCATGGCACTGTCTCTCTTACCTCCCCTATCATTCTATCCATCACGATGTTGAAAATAAATGGGCTAAGGGCTGATCCCTGGTGTAATTCAACCCTCATCTCAAATCCTTCAATCACTCCAACACTGCTCCTCACTCTGGTATACACATTCTAATACATCTCCTGAATCATCCGTACATACTTCTCTGGGACCATCTTCTCCCTCAAACCCTTCCAAATTTTCTGTCTCGGAACTCTATCATAGGCTTTTTAAGGTCTATGAACACCATGTGTAAGTCCCTCTGCTTCTCTGTGAATTTCTCCATTAGCTGTCTCAGAGAAAACATACCATCTGTTGTTCCAACTACTTTCATAAATCCCAGCTGTTCTCTCTCCTTTTTCTACTTCCTCTCTTAGCCTGGCATTTATCTTTCTTTATAATAACTTCAAGGTTTTTGACTTCAGTTTATTGCCTCTATAATTACCACAGTCTTGAACATCCTCTTTGCCTTTGAAAATTGGTATCAATATACTTTCCCTCCACTCCTCTAGTGTCCTCTCTTGATCTAAAATCTTTTTCAATTGAATATAAAGGATTTCCACTCTTTCATCTCCTAATGCTTTCCATACTTCAACTGGGATCAAGCCCGGTCCGGTGTTTCTTTATTGTACTGGGATGTAAACCTTCTTTGGACAGAGACAGTGCATTTTAGCTCAGCCAACCAAAGAATGCAGTTTACTTTCTCTTCTAGTGAAGCCATGGGTCAACAGCAGCTCTAAAAAAGAAGTCATTTTTAAGTTTCAGAAATAGTGAAAAATATTTGTTAAAAAAATAATAAATAAAACTTCAGAAGAACAGAAAAACTAGACACATCATGCTTTTTTTATCCTTTTCGCAGATTAATTGTCATGTATAGTTAGGAAGCTACAAGTATTTTGCAATGCACGATAACTTTATGGACACCTATATATATATATATATATATATATATATATATATATATATATATATATATATATATATATATATATATATATATATATATATGTTTGTGGATGTATGTTCCACAGACACTCTGAAATGTTCAATTCAACCAAACTGAATACATGTGTTCTAAGATTGAGCAAGTTTTCAACCAAACTTTGAATATATGTGACTTACCAGCTGGGAAAGAACAATGTGGTCTTAACACATCACTGGAACCCCACTTGTGGGAAAGGGGTGAAATGTAAAAATGACAGAAAACGACAGATATTTGTCATCCTGATTCATAAAGTCCAAATTATATATATAGTGAGGGGTGGTACTTGTAAAAATAATATATACAGATGTTAGTGTCTAATCCATAGTTTTCAAGGTCGCTGAGAAGAATAGTGACACTCCTGATGCCCTTTAAGTCCAAGTTAGCCCTGACAGGAAGGGGGTGGAAAGGCAGTGACATGTAAAAATAACCGAAAACAGCAGATATTAGTGTCTAATCCATAGTTTTTGAGGTCTCTGAGATTAAAGTGACACTGCAATGCGCTTCCAGAAAGTTCAGCCCTGACAGGAAACAGGGGTTTGGGGGTCTTAGAAGGGGTGGGATAGGTGGTGTTTATGTAGAAACAGATCATTTTCCGGATATTATTCTAACATACATTTTGAGGTCACTAGTTAAACTTTAAATCACTCTCAGCAGTTTATATTCTTTACCATACGTCCTCAGCTATCTCTACATTGCTTTTCTGTTGAATATTTCAGAAGCTTTTCTCAGTTCAAATATGACACATGCAGCTTTTTTCTTTTTTTCAGACTTCTTGCATAGCTGTTTCAGAATAAACCCTAGATATGCACACCTTCTACCTTGTCTAAAGTTTAAATCCTTCGATATCAATCCTTGGGAAGTCATCTTGGGAAGGTGGTGCAAATGTTACTATAACCTTCCTTAAAATAAAAGATAATATTGTTCCATAATCCATTCAGCTCTGTTGCCTTTATCCTTCTACAAATAAACAATATTTCCTCTCACCAATAGCTTTGCAACTTTTCAATTATCCAAGTCCACCCTTGATGAACTTTTTTCAGGGGATGAGAAGGGGGTGGAACCTTATCATATCACATGTAAATAATGAAACATCTGACGCTTTATTGGTTTCTGATCCTTTATTTTTCAAAATCCCTGAACGGTCACACTACCCAGTGCATTTTTAAGTCCAAGTGTGTCATTTAGTTCTTCTTTACTTCTAAACTCCATTTTGAACTATGCTTCATTATATTTTCTCCATATATAGACAGAACTGAATTCAGTTAAAACAATTAGTGTCTAATCCATATCCGTTTCCTGATATCTTATTTTCTGAGATGAATAGTGACGTTTTCCTTCAAGTCTTAAAACAAGATTATTCTCCCCAGAGGTGACATTTTAACCTTCTGAAAACAACTCTTTTCCTAGTAGTGTCAAAATTCTTCTTTTTGAGGTCACTTGAGATGTTTTAATGACATTCTTCCATCCTTTAAGTCCAAGTTCAGCTGACTCAATGGGGGTGCCCCAAGTGATGAAATATAAAATGTCAAAAATTGTTGCACCTCTATCTTAACAGGAATTGTCTCACATACTCTCCTTTGTACCTTTTTCAAAGAGAGTGGTCATAATTACATTCTCTCTGTAGGAGAGAACTCTTGCTTATTTTCACCTTGTTCAAATAAATAACTATCAGGTAAATATCTCTGTCACATTATTTCCATCAGTCAAAATGATTCTCTCCTCTATTCTGTAATATATAACCCAACAATATTTTTCTCTATTTATTTTTACCAATATATATTAATGAATATCCTTCTAAGGCATTATTTCCTTTCCTGACATTCCACAGGAGCGAAGGGTGGTTTATAATGCCTTTTCAAGTGCAGTGTTTTAACAATCATTGAAGCATTTACATTTCATGAATTGAAGTGGAGCATTTTTAGATAGCCACTGGCACTCCTCAGGCCAGAAAGTGACCTGGTGTCTCTGTTTACTACCACTGCAGTAGCAATCAGTTTTAAATGACTTACATGACACTATATACACACGCACACACACACACACACACACATATATATATATATATATATATATATATATATATATATATATATATATATATATATATATATATATATATATATATATATGTATACATATATACTTTATAAATACAGCATAACAAGAACAAACACACCAACATATATAGACTTTTAATAGATCTAAACTTACTGAATGAGTTAAATTTCAATCCAAGACTTCAAATAAATTCTTTAGTGTTCTTTAGGTTCAAGTGGTTAAGTTGAACTAAAGAACGGAAAAAGAATTTATTTCAAGTCTTGGCATTATTTAACACTCATTAAATTTAGAGTTTTATGCAAGAATTATGTTGGATCCATCTTGTTCTTGTTATGCTGTATTTATTAAAGTATATATATACATATATATATAAATATATATATATATATATATATATATATATATATATATATATACATGTGTGTGTGTATGTATAGTATATATATATAGTCATTTATAAACTGATTGCTACTGCATATGGTATAAACATATATATATAGGTCACTTTCTGGCCTACATAGTGCCAGTGGCTTTGGAGATAATAAAACAAGTCCACTTCAATTCATGAAATGTAAATGCTTCAATGACTGTTAAAACACTGCACTTGCAAAAACGCTCCTGTAATTATAAAAAGTGCCTTAGCTAGGAATTCAATTATACTTGGTGAAAAGGAAAAGGAGAGGAAAAAGTTTGTTGGATTATGGGTTAGGACAGAATAGAGGAGAGAATCATTTTGACTGATGGAAATAATGTGACGAAGAGATTTACCTGATAGTTATTTATTTGAAGTGAGGTGAAAATAAGTAATAGTTATATATAGAGAGATATATATATATATGACCACCGAGTTTGAAAAAAGGTAGTGAAAGGAGAGTATGTATACAATAATAGAAAACTTATGGTGTTGAATATATAGGTGGAACAATATAGTAGTGTGCAAAATATAGTTGGGGCATAGGTCATTGAGTCAGCTGGGAGTGCTTGTATGCTGTAGGATGGAAGAGAGAAGCTATTAAAACAGTAAGTGAGGGAAGTAGAAGTTTTGTGAGGACTGATAGAGGAAAAGAGTGAAAACAGTAGGCTAAAAATGAGCAAGAACTCTGAGGAGAATAATAAGTTGTTCTTCAGAGAAGTAAAACATAAATACTCTCCCCATTCCTGTTAAGATAGGATATCAGTAGAACGGATATTTTTGAGATTTTGTTTTAATCACTTTCAGTTCAACTATGTATGGAGAAAATAGCTGAACTTAGTTCAAAATGGGTTGGGAATGTCACTATTCAAGAACTAAAACACAAATTAGACAGGACTATTTGTTGTTTTAAAAATGCTTTTACATGTCACCGTTCCCAAGGGAGACCTATCAAGACTTGAAAAAGGAAAAAGCATCACTAGTTCATCTCAGCAACCTTGAAAATGATGGATTAGACAGCGTCATCTGAATTGTTTTCCAATTATATTAAGATATCATGGATAATTGAAAAGTTCTCACCACCCCCTCCCTATTGGGGCTGAAATTTGTTTAAAGGGCACTAGAAGGATAAATTTCTCTCAGGGATTTTGAAAACTATGGATCAGACACTTTTATCTGATGTTGCATAGGTTATTTTTTACATGTAAGGAAGATGACCCACCCCTTCTCATAGAAGAGCATTTATGGGTTTGGACAAGGTTGAAGGGGCATCTGAAGTGGTTTAATCTCAGTGAAACAGCTATGCAAAACTCTGGAAAATTAGAAAATTATCTGTTGTTTTTGGTTATTTTGAATGTCAAAACCTTCCCAAATATTCCCAACCCCCTTCCTATCTGAGGACTAAACTTGGACTTAAACTGCTGAGGGATTTCACTGTTTAACTCAGTGACCTCAAAAACTATGAATTAGATACTAATATCCGTCATTTTCGGTTATTTCTACATGTCACCACCTTCCCACCCCTTTTCACCCCCCCAAACCCCATTCCTATCAGGGCTGAACTTGGACTTAAAGCGCATTGGGAGTGTCACTATTAATCTCAGAGACCTCAAAAACTATGGATTAGACATAAGAATGCTGTTTTAGTTATTTTTACATGTCACTGTTTTAGTTTTCCTGTCAGGGCTGAACTTGGACTTGAAAGGGCATCAGGAGTGTCACTATTTATTCTCAGCGACCTTGAAAACTATGGATTAGAGTCTTAGAACTACCTATATACTATTCATATATATTGATACTATTCATATATATATATATGAATGTATGTAAATATATATATTTATCAAATATATATATATAAAAACAAGTGTACAGTAATATATATTATATATATATCATATAAAGTCTATATATATATATAATATATATGTATATATATTATATTCATATATATATATATATATATATATATATATATATATATATATATATATATATATATATATATATATATATATATATATATATACGATTATATATATATGCATTCTTATATGTGTATATATGTGTGTGGAAGCTGTTTTTCTCTTCAAAATAGGTGACACTGGATAAAAATCAAGACAACAGTAGCTGTCACATTCTTATAAGTTCTATCATGGAAGAACCCTGTATGCAGCAAACTTCCACAAAATTTGCTGCCCTACACATCATCAAAGAAGGCTCATCAGCAGTGTCGAACCCCTAGATATTTAACCATCGGCACTGAATGAGGGGGACAACCACTACAAGAGGTACAACTGAGGATTTTTCCCAGCCAAACATGACATTTGTCCTTGTGACGGGAAACATCGTTACCCCTGGGAGATCCAAGGAGGCTGGGGCCGGCGTCACTTTCAAGTTTGACTTCAAAGGAGCATGGAAGGCCTCCCGGTTGAACTTTGTTGGGCACTGATGCCCTTGTGTTGTGGGACACTGTCACCCTTGGGGAATCCAGGGAGTCTAGGACCAGCTTGCTTTGAAAGGGTGTGGAACTCTCTCAGTATGAGCTGTACTGGACTTATGATGGTTGAGAACTTGTGGAGCTCTCTTTGGAGCTTGGGGATTTGTGGAGAGGCATACTCGCCTGAGAAATGTATTAATCATTTTTCAATATGAAAATTTCAATGAATTTTTAGAACTTTAAATTTGCATTTTTTATTCATGTTTTCTATTAATTTTTGGCTTTACTCTGTCTTATATAAGAATGTCGTTCCATTGTGAATAGGGTTGTCCTGAAAAAGACTGGATTTTTGAAACCGCTGTTGGCTTAGGAATAGATAAATATAGCAGTGTTGCAGCAGTTTTTTTTTATCCTTCTTTGAATTCTGGTAAGATCAATGGAGATATCTGAAGATTTGCCAGAAATTGTAGAAGTCGCATGTGCGTTAGTACTTGAAGAAAAGGAATTAATGACAGAGTCAGAAAATCCTTCCTGAAATGTAGAAAGGCATGGACAGGCTGCTTCATCATGGAATGAGGGAGACCATGACACCAGGGGAATGCTGCTGGGGTATTTGCCTGGCAAAACCTGACATTCACCCATGTGATGGGAAAGATCGTTAACCCTTGGAGATGAAATGAAGTTGGGACCTACGTAGTTTGCAAGTTTGATTTTGGAGAAGGACGAAAAGCTTCTCAGTATATGTTAGGGAAAACTGTCACCGCTGGGGGAATCAAGGGAGTCTAGGACCAGCTTACTTTGTAAATGCAAACTCAGGAGTTGCCTGGAAGCCCTGCACTGGACCTGGAGTGGCTGAGGACTTTTGGAGCTCTCTCCGGAGCCAGGTTTATTTATGGAGTGGCATCCTGGTCTGGGAAACTATGAAATTTGTACTAGATTCTTAAATTTTAAATATTCATTTTTGATGCCTGATTTCCGAAAACCTTTTGGTTGTACTCTACTATATATTAGAATGTAGATCCAATTATATATATATATATATATATATATATATATATATATATATATATATATATATATATATATATATATATATATATATATATATATGTGTGTGTGTGTGTGTGTGTGTGTGTGTTTGTGTGTTTCTTTTACCAGTATTCTCAGGACATATTTTTACAGAAAAATGGTTCTCATGCCGTACTGGTAGTATCATTAACTAACGATGGGGAAGACCCAGATTCAAATCCTAATTGGTGACGGTGGGTAGGCGCACTCCAAACAGCACAGTGTGCAACTATGTATATAAACACTGAATTGAATGCCTGTTAGATAGTCGGTGGTAGTGATGACAACCACGCCTGTGCCATATGGTCACAACCATGTATAGAAAGACGCAAGACCAGCAACCTCATCTGTGAACTGGCAGGCTAACTCCCCGGGTCAACCCAGCACTCGCCATGAGAAAAGGTGTCTGTGTGTGTGTGTGTGTGTAAACGTGTGTGAATGTGTGTGTGTGTGTGTGTGTGTGTGTAATCTATGAATATCAAGTAAGATATTGCAAATCATCCTGCAGCACGTGTCCTTTGTGGAAAAGATTAGCAGTATCCCTAAATTCAGTTGTCTTTTCACTCGCCCAGAGATCCAAGTATCAGGATGAAGCAGACCGAAGTGACTTGTAATCCCTTCCAGCCGGAGTTAATGACAATTAAGCGACGCCAGAGTATGTACTAAGCAATCGGTCAATCACTGACGAGCACTTCCGAGAGAAGTATCCGCCTCTCTTGCAGTTCTCCCGCTGATAGTCTGCTCTTGAAAAGAGGCAATTCAATCAACCAGCAAAAAATATCGGCGAGTAGTTATGGAGCCAGGGAAATAAAGTGGTGTCATAATGACGCAAGTCTTCACCAAAAGAATCATTTAATACACAGGATGTGGATGAATGGGTTCTCAAAAAGCATTCTTATGATCGCATGCCTTGGATTCATTCGATTAAAGCCTACTTATTCTACATAGAAATATCGATTTTTCTTTCTAAAAAAGCCGAAAGTTATATTAAAGGATAAAGATTTTATTTTGACGTTATGTGACTGGTAGTAGAGTTGTAATATTATATGCGTATATATACATATAGGCTATATACAAAAACACAAAAGCACACACACATATCTATATATATATATATATATATATATATATATATATATATATATATATATATATATATAAATATATATATATATATATATATACATATATATATATATGTTTATATGTTTGTGTGTGTGTACGTGTGTGTGCTTGAGCGCAATTATTTTTTGTATTAGGTGATGATAACCCCGTTTCTCCTACACATATTACATATCCATCCTCACTCTAACATGGATGAGCAGAACAAACAGAAACTGTAAGCAAGAACTGTGTTTGTATTTGATGAGAAACTTTTAATTCTACTCTTGTCACGCCAATATAAACCTGTGCGAACTTGCCAGAGGCGTATATGTGACACCTAATGAGCAAACCAGCTTTTTAGAATCACACATAACTTAGTTCTTGATATGAGCCGTCCAAGACAAGCCATTAAGATTTCCAAGCCTAAAATACTGACAGATCAAGAGCCAAAGAAATGTAATCTAATGATATTACGGCCTCTTCATAATATCATTAAAAGCATTACACATCATTATGAGATTCTGAACATAGGTTCTGACGTGGTCTGAAAAGGAAAGAGGAACGAGTTGCGAAGAGTAGAATCTCATTCACAGGAATAGGTAGGGCAAGGGAGGATTTCAAGAAGTCATTAATGGAGATAAGGAAATCTAGCTTTGTTGAAAAACTTACAATACATTTGCAGGGGAGTTTGGAAGAGTGGCCTTACGAACGCTGGCTACTCCTGGATGGATTTGAAGTCATGGAGCTGTGGCCGAATTCTAACCTGATTCTATCGGGCGACCTCCTGTAGGTTAAAAAATTTGTGTGGTGTCGAACGTTACTTTATTGTTGTTTGTGTCACTTCGCCTCCCTAAATGAGAGCTGGCTCAACAATCCCTTCTTGCATTCCGACCTCGGTTTTCATCAACACTACGGTTATCTAAATACTTTTTTGAACACACACCGCTTCCTTCTTTGCTTCACATTTCCTGTGACCCACCTCTTTTCTCAACGTACCATAATTAGTCGCAGCGCCTCCCAAATGTAATTGGTCCACCATCTTGATTCTCTGTTTGCCGCATAACCTTCCTCTTACTCACATTTACTTGCAACTCTCTCTCTCTTGTACTTTCTATTGAACCCACGACTAGTTTTTCTGCTTTCCTTTCGAAAGTAACTTCTGGCCTATTTTAATTAGATTACCAATAACTATAGCATTCAAATGAATTGATCAAATTTTATTTCTCAGATGAAATTAACCTAATCACGTCCTTATAAAGTTCAAGTATGAACCCCAGCGGACACAGTAATAATAGTTGGTTCTGCCTCTTGCCATCCCCTTTCTTGTAACTCAAGCAGTAACTTCTCACCAAATAAGTTCATTAACAGCAAGATCATATTTCACTTCTTCAAAGACCAAGTCCCTTCAGTGATAGAGTTTTCCAAAGAGAGGAATTTCATTGTCCACATGAAATTATAAGAAACCCTTAAGCGTAGGCACAGTGGGCCTCATCTTAAACGTTAGTGCCTTCTGAGTAACACGAAATCATTGATATAACTTAGCCTCACATTACATCGTAAGTTATAATCTTTCGATTGCGGGCATTTGTTTATATCTATCTATCTATCTATCTATTATATATATATATATATATATATATATATATATATATATATATATATATATATATATATATATATATATATATATATATATATATATATATAGATAGAGAGAGAGAGAGAGAGAGAGAGAGAGAGAGAGAGAGAGAGAGAGAGACATAGTCCAAGTCAATGTCTGAAAGTTTGTCATCTGAAGAATGAATAAAACACATTCTTATAAATTAAGATCTACTTCTTGAATGATGCCTTTCATCCTGTAAGAACCCTTTCATTCCTGACTTTTATTTCCTGCCTTGTCTGCCAAAGCCCTCATACATTAAGCCTCTTCCACGATCTCTTTACCTCTTCCATTTCATACTTCTTACTCCATCACTCTCCCATTCTTCCCTCCCCAACGCCGTCTACAGTCCTATCCATAGCCCCACATCTCCCCGCCTACTCCGCTAGTCCCCAGCCCCCCTTCGTTAGTTAAAACCCCAGAAGTCAAGTGGGGCTTTGAGCTCTTCTCCTCAGCTTTCTCTTGAAGGAGGGATTAAATTAGGCCGGTAATATTAGGTTAGACACAAGAGGTTTCGTTCGGACCGGGAGACTTTGAGGATATCAGAGCACTCTCTCTCTCTCTCTCTCTCTCTCTCTCTCTCTCTCTCTCAACTTTTTTGTGTTTAGATAAACTTTGCCATGACATTGAACAGAACTTCAACGGAAACATTATTCAGCTTTCTTCGTTCTCTTTTGATTACGTCCCCCAATATAGATGAAGTGCATTTAGCCCATTAAGGCTCACAAAAGGCTGAACGTTTCTTGAATAATCACGAAGAGACAAGAGCGAGGATGAGCGAGAGAGAGAGAGAGAGAGAAAGAGCGGGGAGGGAAAGTGCGCATATGTTCATGCGTTTCTCAAGAAGCGGGAAATCTTTTCCTCGGCGAGCTTAACTTTTACCTGAAGGTCTCCCGCTTCGTACGACGAGCAGGTGCAGCTCTGTTTAGTTAGCGATTCCCAGGTGATTTGTTAAACTCGCTAACGAGGGGTAATTGTCAAAACGTCGGCTGGTAGCGCACAAAAGACTCGTTACGTATTGAAGGGCATCCAGCCAGAGAGGCAGCGACGACAATGGGGCCTTCCAGCGAACATATTTGATTTGGGAGGTGCCCTAATTAAAAGTGTTTTACTACAAACAGTCTCTCGAATCCATCTTCCCTGTTTTCTCGTATTTCTATCTTTTCTGTGCTTTTTTTTTTTAAATGCATATTTCATCTTTCTTTGTTTTCCTCCAAGGGACTAGTTTCTGCTTGTTCCCCCTTTCAGCTTCTTACATTTTTAGTTTCTTTTTCTGCCTGTGTTCACTTTCTTTATTAGCTTCACGGATCCTCCTTCCCAACTTTCGTTCCAAAGTCTTTGATTCCCCTCACAACCTGGCTCATATCTGCCACGCCTCACTTCCCCAGCTAGACGTCGATATTCTGCAGAAGAAGAAGAAGAAACCAACGTGTCATCGTCCTATTTGCATAATTATACGTAAGATGATTTATTTGCCGAGATCACACGTTATTACGAAAACTATGGCCTCTTTTACCATATGTTAGGCACTTTTGAAAAAGTGTAATATTCGAATAATACGACACTATTTAATGGTTTTCTTTCGCAATGGAAAGGGATCTGATTCATTTAATAGCAACGTTTACACGAATCCTTATTAAAAGCTCCGCTAACTCTTGCTCACAGCAATGCATTATTTACGACAAATAGTATCCCGTAGATTTCATAGACCTCCCTCCCTTCGACATCAAAATTGTAATAGATTGTACATAGAGACCTGATCAAAGGCAATAAATTAATCCAAATTAATCATTGCAGCGTCCGGATCCATTTTGCGAATATATGAATTACATTTATGATTACATTTCCAATTACATTATTGATATATACAATGGACCTACCTTTAGCGCTACAAAGCAAATAATTGGATCTAAATTTTTCCAATGAGAACTTAATTCTATTTACCCGTAATTTCCAAAATGTATTTTTATGATTTGCACTTGAAAGGGAGAAAGGTCTCTCGTCGAGTTAAATTCAAATCCATTTTTTCTCCCCCCCCCCAAATAAAAGGCTAATTATACGACTGATTAAGTAAATCATTTGTTTTTAAATAATATACAGGATCAGTTGTATTAATTCGTCGATAATCGGCTGTGTGCATTCATTAATGCCATTGGAAGTTTTGGAAGCCGTGCGCTTTAGCCTACGGGTGTTAAGGCAGTGCAGGCATGAATTTCTTTATTTCTTTTATTTCATTTATTTTCTTTTTTCACCATATATGCATTTATTGACGGTTAAAGACAACCGTAAACTTTAATTCCTGCTATAGATACTGGTATTTACTGAAAGTGTTCCTGAGTTGTCATTCCACCGGCACGCCAGAAAATAAGCACCTACCACACCAATGCTGAGAAAGTCTTTGTAAAGGCAGACAACTCATGTTGATATTTATAAATAGTTATTAATGACCCATTACAACAGTGGGAGAGGATAAGTAAATTACATCTCATAAGAACCACTTAAATGAAGTGCATAGAAAAACCAATTTGCATTCGGAATCTGGGGCTCAGACGGAAAAAATTAATCTGCTAATGAATGGTTACTGACAATTTAATCAATGCCGAGGCCAAAGTTTTGTGTTGTGAGAGAAAACGATTATGTAATATTATTCACAGAATCATATATTTTTAGATTTCCCGTATGCCTCTTTCCCTGTTTTACTAATGTCGAGTCATCTTAGTGAGACTTCAATTAATCTTTTGCCGTTTCCTTTCCTACATCGTATATGTGATTTTTATGTCGGAGCAATATCTGTGAATTTTTGCTTAGCAGTCAGCGCTACTGTACATGATCCTTTTGGAACACTGATATAAGACTTCCCGTCAACTTTGGCGAGATCAGGATTCTTGTGACTGGTTCTGTCTCTCTCTTTCTTCCCGCTTTCCTCTTTTACTATTCTTTAATATCTTCTGTCTTTCAGGGTCGTCTTCATCGTATGGTTTGAAGTTTGTTGTATACGGTTGCAAAGACCACGATGACAAGAAAGAATGAATAATTGTTATTGATTTCTCTCATTCTGATTGAAATGATAAAATGTGATATTATCTTTATTATTCAAAGAACTATTGCCTGGTTTATGATTTACTCATATAAATCGCTTTAGGATTTATTGCTTTATTTCCAGTAAGTAAAGAAAGTCTGAAGTTTGAGCCTTGAGAGTTGCTGGGGTTTAAGTTCGACTTAAATTTCAGTGGACATTAAGCTGGCTATGTTGACGCTTAAACTAAACCTGTGATGTCATGGTCACTATATCCTTAGCTCTAAAATTAATGTTTATGTGGCTAATAAGTTTGGATTATTCCAGAAGGGGGTGAAATAGTTTATGAAGCTCTGATATTAATCTGGTAACCACTGAGATCAGCACACGAACTGCTGGGAGCCACATGTAATTCTAATGAAATCAGCTTTCACAATATTGATAGAACAATTTAAATGAGTAATCTTAAACTGGTGTTGAAGAACCTCCGGATATCAGAGCATTCTCGGCTGTTTGTGCTAAAATCAGCATTAACAATTATAGGTGTGGAGTCTCATGAACTAGAAAGACCCTAGAAATTGATCACGTCATCTTATGGAAAGTTAGGAAGTGCACTATCCCCACCTTACAGTATGTATGACTGCTAGGAGTAACTGCTGTTCTGTTTATGGCTGTTGAGTCCTTACAGGTACCTGGTTATATAATTACCTGACTCGGGATGGGAACTGCAGTACCAATATTCATGAAGTTTGGGTTTTCCCTCAACATCTTTATATGGCCTTTTGGTTTTCTTACCTAAGGTTTCTCTTGAGTGACTCTTCCCTTCTTTTACCTATCTATCTATGTATATATGTACATACATACATACATACATACACACACACACACACACACACACACACACATATATATATATATATATATATATATATATATATATATATATATATATATATATATATATATATATATATATATATATATAGAACAGGAGTAGTTGCTAAGAAGTCGGTCAAACATCAGAAGCGGGAGAAGGTAAGACATGTCGAGACCATATTTGTCCCATTTTAAAGGCTAAAAAGACAAACAAATTTACAAACATTAAAATGACTCATACAGAAATGAAATTAAATCAATCAAATTATGATAAAATGATTAAATCAATAAATAAGTACTGAAATACAGAAAAGACGGCACAGCTATATCAAACAGAAAGAAAGTCGAATGACAACGAAGGCTCCTTGGACAGGTCGAGGCGTGGCAGAGGACTTGAGGGGTATAACTGGGGAACATTTTGTTTAATAAATGATTCAACAATTGTCAGAAGTTGGTCATTCGAGGCTCTACCCAGTGTCTCCACATGATCTTGTATGTTGGCGTCTGAACCCTGTTCTGTAACTAACACCGCGATGAGAATCTATTCTCACCTTCAGCAACCTCCGTGTGCAACCGACGCATATAACCAGGTCACATTTGGGGCAAGCAAATTTTTATATTACACCGGAGGTCATTAAAGGGCTTAGCTTTTCTTTGTATCTAAATAGAGATTCAGTCGTTAAAGGGTTTCTTGGTATTGGCTTTAAATTAATAAAAGAAATATGGCGACTAATGATTTTGTATAAATTTTCATAAAGAGACTTTTTATGTATTAGTGGAAAACTGTCAAAAAAAGGGCAGTTTTTGACAGTGAATTTTGGAATAATTTTTTTATTTGTTAACTAACCTAAAAAAAAAAAAAAAGCTGGGATGGGAAGTAGCTGTCAACAAAATACTTTTAAAGACACGTTATATCCTCATGGAAAGAGATCCAGCCCGAAGTCAAACTAAAACCACTGTGTGATAGGGTTGATAATTTTTGTATACCACTTCCTCTTCTTCTTCTTCTTCTTCTTCTTCTTCTTCTTCTTCTTCTTCTTCTTCTTCTTCTTCTTCTTCTTCTTTATAAACAGGCTTTTTGCTTTTGTGTGTGTGTGTGTGTGTGTATGTGGAGAGAGGGAGAGAACAAAAATTACCATTAAAGAGGTTTTTATAGGAAGGGAACTTCCAGGCTGTTTGCTAACTAAAAAGATGAGAACAAACACATCAAAATATCCCTGTGATTATCTTGAGAGCAAAAGAAAACATTTGCCCCAGATAGAACAATCAATCAGTACCAAACATAACTGTTTCATTTTAAGCAAATGTACTACATTCCAGAACCTAGTAATCCATAGATCTAGTCACGAAAATTTCATCCATTTGGTTAAAGTAGGGAGGAACGTCCTTGTTAATTTTATGCAAAGCCAAAAATCACAGGTACCTTAAAATGATCTAGTATTCTATTCATACTGAATTGCTTCCTATCGACCATCAAAGAAAATCAGTTATAACGTCCACTTATACGTTGCATGTTGAAAACACTTTGTGCAAGGGCAATGTACGAGCCGTATAAGGACAGCAATTATTACGGAAACAAGTTAAGGGGAAATGTTTATATTGAGAACCGCATAGTTAATTCTGACTCCCTAAAGTAAAGTAAGCACATCGCATTAAAGAAACTATTGTAGAAATGAGACAATATTCTCAACTAGGTGTTTCGGTCTATGACTTTTCTTAATTTTTCCATTGTATTGGGACCTGCCAAGGGACTACTTGACTTCGGAAGTGTCATTTCCTCTACCCGAAATGCGGGTAAAATTGAATAAAATATCAGGAGCGTAAATTAACTGTCATCTAAAGTTTGACCCTCAATTCTCTGTAGCCATAATTATTCGTTGTTTGAAAAAACGAAAGACGAAAAGTTTCGGATGCAGTTTCCACGGCAAACAGAGATCGTAATTAGCGCCATCCAATTAACGATAAAAAGTCTCCCTTTTCTTCCGAAGACTTCAGTGGCCAAACATTTCATTGACGGCTGGCTGACTGACTCACTCACTGAAGGATATAATGGCCTTAGATTCAGAACATTACGGGATACAATGGCGTTAGATTCAGAAACATAGATGAACAAAACGATGTTCGGTTAAGTAAAATTAAAAGATTTAATATCATTAGCTCCTATACCATTTGACTTTTAAACTTTTTTACTGGCTGTCAATTAAATGTCAAATTTTGACGCCGAGAAACAGTTGCCATAACATAGAAGCAATGGTATCAGAAATTGACCTTTAATCATGGAGAGAGAGAGAGAGAGAGAGAGAGAGAGAGAGAGAGAGAGAGAGAGAGAGAGAGAGAGATACAATAGTGGTCCTAGTGACTGTGGTAATTTAATCAAGTGGGAACTGGCTTGAGGGAGTTGTTTAATGTGTGCTGTTATACTGGGGTGGATGACAACAGCTTCTCTCTCTCTCTCTCTCTCTCTCTCTCTCTCTCTCTCTCTCTCTATCATTATACACATTATGAGGATCCACAATATTAGACACCTTTAAATCCCACAGCAGCTTGAGGTCATCATCACCTTTTATCATCACATCCAGCGCTTTCTGCAAAATTCTCGAGTTTTTTCGCTAATTTGGTAATTCATTAGAGCGCCCCAAACGGCGCTTCATCTTGATACTTCAGATCCATAGACAGAGACAATCCACAGAATTCGACAAAGGGCTTCACTGACAGGAATTTATGCTAAGATAGGCAGTTAGACAGTAGAACAGTGTTTACTGGATAATTTAAAGTAGTTCTTTTATCTTAGCTGACAGATATGTTACAGAAGGTTTTCTGCTAATTTCATAAGACATCTCATTTTTCTTGATTGAGTCCATTTTGTTTTGTGGAAAACTGATTTACGTCGACCTCTTAGTTTTCTGCTTGCTGAGTTCTCTACAGATGATTGTAACCTTGTGTTCAATACCTCTTGTTTATTCAACTTGTTTATTCAACTGAAACGAAACTTTTCATATTTCTTTGTTATTCCCTTTTAGCGTCATAGAAATAATGCTGGTATGTGGCCTAGAAATTCCAGAACACTTGCTATTCATGCTGAAGCCAGCTTTAAATCTCTGTTACGAAGCAGCTGATACTCTTCTGACAGGAGATATCCTTCTTCAAAACATGCTGAAAGTTGAAGCATCAGTAAGGATTTCTTTTAATTTATCCACTAAAAATTTCAAAGCTGACCTTTACAAATAGATTACCCTTCTTTGTACAATCGTATCTTGTGTCACAGGTATCAGTTGACAGGTGTAAGAAATTTCGTGACTTGATTATTCACTTGTTGGTCGGTCTGTCAGCATGGTAGGACATTAAGAAAGATCAAAATTAAATTAATTAAAGTTTTCTAAAATAAGGTTTCCATCCTGTAGAAGATTCAGTCTTCAGTCCTTTTACTCACAAATATACTCACAATCAAAATTTCGAAGAATCTCTTCTAGTTCAATGAGGAATCGAATAAAATCTATGAAGAAAAAACCTAAAATCAAAATTTTTTACTGAACAGCTTTTTCGAGAAACTGAAGTAGTCTAACCACCAATGTTCAAAACTACATCATCAAAAACTTGAAACAGAATATAATTAATGAGGCCCTTTCTCAGAGGGAACGCGTTCAACAAGATGCCTTCCTCCAACGCTACTTGAGTAATCTTCTCTAAATCACTGAAGTATGTTAGTAATCCGGCAGCCATGTGCATTACTTACACGATATATTGTACAACAACACAGGAACGATCCATCTTCCTAGCATGTCACTGTATATCTATAGAAAAAAGACCTTAGAAATATAATTGTGAAACTTCATTTCAACCTGACTACTTGTCAAGGAATTCTTGGTGTTGTCTAATGGCCGATCTCGTGTCCTTTATAAGAGAAGTTCTAGCCCTTGCCAGTGGAATTCCAGACAGTCAACAAATCAAATTATGACAATCATGAAGTGCGCGCGCGCGTGTTTCTGTGTTAGCAGGTTACCCCAAGTATGAGACAAAGGAATGTTTTGAAATTAACTTTCTTCGTCTATCATATCTGGTTTACGAAAATGAATAAGGGTATAACATAAATCATAGAAGTGTAAAATTGTTGCAAGAATATTTTGGTACTTATTTTTCTTCCCTTTTCTTCCTGCCAGTATTCAAGTTCATTCTCTTCGTTTAAAACGACAAAATTTTTAGATTACTTCCAACTTTTTCCTAAAAGAATGGGGAGCAGATTATGAAATCTACTTCTTAATGATCATAGGCTTATTATTTCAGTATCATAGACAAATATCTTCATCTCAGAAGTAACAGATTTCTTATGGACGTTCTTGTCCCATCAACTGTCCTTCCGACAAGTTCTCAGCGCCTATTCCTTTATATATATGGATGAGGGGCCTCAGTGTCTAGATTCTGCAGAACAATTTCCATAGTATTTCAATTGACCTTAAAAGAGAGTCCAACCTCTTCAGCAACAGTGTACTGTCTGTCAGGTCATAACATCTCACATTTACTGCGTGAAGGCCAGCATCCCCCCGGACTATTAGGTTCAGACACAGTCTTGTGCTTTTTGACAGCCACTGTTTGGAATTCTGTCACGACTCTTGCTCGCCCGATACAGGATCTTACTAGGGAATCATATTTTATTTAACTTATCACATTTGTTCGTAGAGTTTGCAAAACTGAAAAGGAAAACCACAAGTCACAAAATCTGAAATTTCCCATTAAGAAACAAGTACATTAAATAAACATAGTAAAAAGAAAATTCAGAAGTTTGAAAATCCTAAAAGTATATATGGAAAATACCGTTTACCAGAATATTAACAAAATACAAGGAATATTTAAAGTATGTACTGAGAATAAATTAAACATACATTAGAATGGCTAAAATATAGAGAGTAAAGGCACTGCTGTCTTTGGTTAGTCTTGGTTTCCTCATCTTAACAATAATTGCATATTGAATTCTTCATTCTAAGAAACGATTTTAGTTTACTAATTCAAGTTTCACTTCATAAATAATTTCACAATGGTTCTCTATTGAAGAGATAGTAGTTCTTCCCAGTGGCCTCTTCGTTGTGGTCCACTCTCTTAAGCTAGAACCAGCAGAGCCCTGCTTTTCTTTATTTTTAAAAAAGGATTTTATCGTATAGCTGTTTTGCATAGGGAATTTAGTGCTATTTGTGGCAGGATGGTTCTGAGATCATTGCTAACCCTTTTTTTCAAAAACTGGTTGTTTTTGTTCGAAATAAGAGAAATCCTGAAAGGATACTTGGTCGTAGGTCTAATATCCTCATTTTGGGGTTATATTTATTATTAAGACACTGTCTTACATTTTCATCAAAAAGTGTTCCACTAAAACCATTCTTCTTAAGAAAGTTTCCAGAACTTCTACTTCATTTTCAGCATTTAAGTAACTGGATGTTAGAGAGAACGTTCTGTGGAGCAAGGTGAAGATGGTGTTTGTTTTATATTTTCGAAAGCAAGCACTCAGGACGCGAATGCAAAGGCCAGTAAATGTAGGTTTTCTGTAGACTGAGGTACCGAGTTAGTTTTTGACATTTCTTTCAGTAACACGTTCGAAACAAAGAATTTTGCTGTTTATCTCTTTCTTCTTCGGTAATCTGATTTTGTTACACTGACCGTTGATGTATTTATATGATGTCTAATGTGATTTTCGTGTTCAAAGACAGCTAAAGTATCGTCTGTATATACAAAATTCAAAGGACACTTCTGTATCTGTCTGTTTTCATTTTCTACATAAAAATGCTTGCAAATGCGGCTGATATAGGATTTCTCATGCCCCTTCCTTCTGTTTGTTTACAAAACTTCTTATTGAAAATCAATTCATTATCTTCAGTTGTTGAGTCTAGAAATTAAAAAAAATTCTTGGTATACTTCTAAAATTATAATTTTCGCTGCAGATTTAATAATAATGATTTCAAGGGTTTCCTTTAAATCGAAGCTGGTCAAAACAGCCGTGAGCGGCTGATGTAAGCTTCTGGTGCATCAAAAAATTGCTGAGAAATTTTAAGTATATACTCATTTCCAGACAGATGTTCAGTTTCAGGTATTAGAAATTTTGCAAGCTTGTAAGAAGGAGCACTGATGGACGACAGAACAGGACGAATGGGTATATTTGCTTTATGAGAGTCTGGAAGTCCGTATTAAATTCCTGCTTGAGATCCTGTAGTATGAAGTCCTTTTTATTCTTTTTCTGCGGTAAGACTCCTATCTTTTAATTTCGTCATAAACCTGTTTATTTGACCATTCATTCTTTAAACTGTTAGTAGTGGATTATCGCAATAAGATCCAGTGAAAGTGGTGGCATCTCCCAGAAGTATCCTGCCTCTTTGGCAGGCAGCTCTATCGTTTCCTGTAAGGTTAAGCAATTCTTTTCCTTCATCAGTCTTTTCCTTTATACTAGCATTGGTCTGCTGGCTTCGTTGGCTTTAGCAAATATTTTTGCAAATTCGTTAAAAAGACCTATAGTATACTGAAACCAGCTAGTGAGACCTACCGTTGGTCTGACAAAAATAAACCGACACCATGGACAAGGATGCACCTTCTGATTCACAAAACAATGATTCTAAACCTGAACTTAGTTTCTCAAGTCCCTCATCTCTCCTCACCCTTGTTGTTAAGAGTAACACAAGTCTCACTTTCAGTTCTTCAAGAAATTTACAAATCGAGCAAAACAATCGTTTTTTTTTTTAACCCAAATAATAATTACCTGACCTCCACGTGTGGCATGTTTCACGGCAACATGAAATGCTGTTACGGAGAGAAGGCATTTCACCAAAATAAAGAAACACAATTTTATACTGCTGTACCACATTGAATCATAAACTAAAAGCTTTAACATTGTCCTTATTTACCAGATACTAACCGTCTCAATCAATTTCACATTTCGGTTATGTAACCCAAAGGCATAGACGATTTTTGCAACTGTGCAAGACATGCTGGTTGGCTGTTTCGATCAAGCGTCACTTCCGCTGGACAAGCTGCGCACTGAGCCGTTATGCGTAAAACATTTCTTTTAGCAAACCTGAGATTCTTGAGTCATCTCCTTTTAATTACTCAACGCAAAAACTCCTTTTTCTACTTCCACCACGAACCGCTTGGAGGATTATCTTATTTCCGCAGTGAGAAGCGAGCTAGAGGGAGAGATCAGGGGGTTTTGACCCCCATTCCTTACACAATATTTGGCCAGTCACCGTTCAGTCATTAGCAGACTGGTCCGAATCCTTTTCATCCTCTATACTCGTTCGTATCACAACTTTTCTCTCTTTCTCTCTGGAACTTCCTTTCATTTAATGTCTTGCCAAGGGTTTCCTTACTATAATGTTTAAATGTATTATTATTTTACACCTCGCAGATTCTGTGCTGTTTAATTGTAGTGTTTTGTTTTTGTCTTTTGCTGGAATTAATTTCTGTTTTTAGTCATAGTTCCGTTTGCAGTTGCAATGAAGCCATCACCGCTGTCTTCTTTCCTTTCTCTGCCTCATAGAGCAATATCATTTCTCTCTCTCTCTCTCTCTCTCTCTCTCTCTCCTTATTCTTTTCCCTTTCTCGTTCCCCTCTTCTTCCTCCTCCTAATAGTGTTTTGGGTCAGGAAGTATCTGGAGCTTATCGGAAATTGTAAGTCTCCATTCATCTTGTAGCCGTCACCGAAGAGAAAGCCGGCCGTCTCACTCCTCGGAAGGTCCTACAAATCCCTAATTGAAAGCTGTGCCTTCAATAAAAACTAGCTCCGTACGTTGCCCTTAAGATACTGAATCCTATTCCTTACAACGGCAGCAGCAACCTTCTGGCAGGGCCTGTTACTATTTAAGACAACCTTACAGTCTCAGATTTCTAAATGAATAATCCGCAGTAAGATAATGCTAACTTGTAATATCCTCTGCTTCCTACATACATCGGTAACATGGTTCAGATGATCATTATTGACTGATGTACCACACATGACAAGTCTAAGGAGTTTCCCTTACAAAATTTGTGATGAGAACAAAATTAAATAAAATTAACCCCTGTGCGTTATGTAAGGTCTATTAGCCTGAAATTGTTGCCAACTATAAACTATAAACAATAGAGTAATGGATGAACGGTAGATTTTTGTTTCATTGCTGTTAAATTTTTTATAAGTATGTATGACTGTACTATATTTCAATTCATAAATAAGACTTGAAATGAAAATTGACTTATATTTTAAATTGTTGGCATGTTTGACATAATAATTATTAAACATATGGAAGCAGTGATCGTGTTTTTGGCAGTTTTGCAATTAATATCACAAATTAAAAAAATAATAGGCACCATCTGGCAACCCTGCTTGTGCCCCCTTGAAGCGGCCCCTTCGGGGCGCGCCCCAGTTTAAGAATCACTGCTATAAAGCAAGAGGAATGCAAAGATTCATTCTCTCTCTCTCTCTCTCTCTCTCTCTCTCTCTCTCTCTCTCTCTCTCTCTCTCTCTGTGTAACGTATGGAGTGGTGTTCTCATTCGCAGACAATGTTTACAAGTGTTGGTGAGCTCAGAGATTTTTGTCAGAAATTCCGCGCATTGAAGATCACACTCTGAGAAAGGAAGGTCTTGAGAGGTTGAGTCATTCCCGTTCCTGCCATTAAAGTGACACATAATAAAATTTTCGTTTTTTAGGGGGGAACACTGAGCCGAAAATCATTAATCTGCATTCGTAATTTATTCCTCCTGTACCAGGGCCATTTTTGAAGTGAAACATTTTAATTTATATTATTGTACGGAAATTTTTTTAAAATGTCATTCTCGCCTTTAATTAAATGGAATATTTTTATTTCTTACCCAGATACTTGTTAACGATGTTCAGTTTTCTTGCCAACTATCTTCATGGGAGGTAAAACTAATTTTCAGAGATTAAAAACACTTTTATTGCCAATTGCATGGTTAATCTGAAATTTGATATTCAATGAACAAAGGATTGCCATGTTCCTTTAAAGCCTCCATTTCCCCTGATTTGAGTATTTTGAATATTTCGCTCTTCAGTTGAATAGGCGAAAGATTAATTAGTAGAGGCTAAACACAACATCCAAAAAAGAGCTATTGTTCTTATCACAAACATCCATATTTACTGAACTGGAACTTGCATCCCTCTGGCGAAGGGTCTAGAGTGACGTCACTTCTAGCTGTCCCGTTTTGCAACTGAAGCATTCACAAGAAGTGATCATCATAAATCGTCTGCTATTTCTGTCAGGATATCAATGATCTATGGTGAACAGTTTTACTCAGTAGAATTTGCTTCGCAAGCTTTTTCAGCAACACGCGTCTTTCCTAAATTATCTGCCTTTGTCTCTGGATGGAAGCCCCTTTGCCCTAAAAATAAAAATAAAATCTTATTTGATCTTTTGTTTCTTTATGCGCGCCACTGAACGGTGATTAAATTGCCTACTTACCTGGCAATGTGAGGTATTCCATGCTAGAAATTCTCCCAGAGAAAATAAAGGCATTCTTACGTCAATCATCGACTGAGTGATTTTGCATCGTGTCATCTCTTGCCACTAAAACACTCATCTTCCGCGTTTCCTTAGTCCTACAAAGAGGCGGATTCTTCATCACTAATGGAAGGACGCTCGTTCATGTTGTCTTTTTTATTTTCTCTGATTCGTGGCATAAGGCAAATCAGGCTGAGCTGTGTTGACCGTCTTGGGCATAACAGGACTGCGAACCACATGTGCAGGTATCTAGACCTTCTGGCCCCATTCATTAGAGCAAGGTAGATACAGTTGACTATCAATTAACTAGTAACCTTTTGATTCCCCAGTATTTTTGGAAACGTTTTCCACTTCAAACGTTGAATCCAAATTTTGGAATGAGATGAAGAAACATTCCACCCGCGTTAGGATTCGAATCTAGTAGGAGTCCAGTCGTGGAGGAAGAATATTTGCATTTCATTCCCCAACTAGAATATGAGGTTTTTAGTGGAAAACATAAGTCAAAATATTCAGAATCGAGAGGTGAAGGGTTCCTTGCGAAGGACCGTTGTATTGACGTGAATATATACCATCATATATAATGATAATAAATAAATAAATAAATCGCACTATGATGGATGCTGCAGGATTAGGCGCGCGTGGTGGTCGGCTTTTCTCCGATGAATTTCCTTTGCTCCTAGAGCTGTTGAGTGAGCACGCCCACAGTCTATAGTTTTTTTTTTTTTTCTGCAAAAGAAAACTAGTGAGATAGCTATTTATCTATCCGTCCGTACTTTTTCTGTCCGCCCTCAGATCTTAAAAACTACTGGGACTAGAGGGCTGCAAATTAGTATGTTGATCATCCACCCTCCAATCATCAAACACACCAAATTGCAGCCCTCTAGCCTCAGTAGTTTTCATTTTATTTAAGGGTCAAGTTATCCATGATCGTGAGTCTGGCACCTCTGTAGGTGCCAACAACACAAGCTACCACCGGGCCATGGTGAAAGTTTCATGGGCCGCTGACTGAGAGTTTCTTGGGCCGTGGCTAAGAGTTTTATACAGCATTATACGTTGTACAGAAAACTCGATTGCGCCTAAGAAACTTCGGCGCTTTTTTTTTACTTGTTTTCCATGGCTGCAGTCTAGGTTGGGTTTAGGTGATATTAGGAGTTGAAAAATCTGTAAGAAGTAATTAAGAAAGGTTATCAGGTGTTAAAGAAATCCCATATTCCAATATAATCACTATCACTCCCATGTGTGCAACAGTACATGAATGTGTCATACTACGTTATACCTATTGGGCGTACGTAATGCAAACACATACAGAATATAGTTTTCTTCATCTTTTTTTTTAATGTTTGTAACGTGTAGCTTCATATATTTTTAGTTATTTTTATTTACTTTCATCTTATCACTGGGCTATTAGTAAGCTGTAATAAAATTAATATTAAATTTCATTGAGATCCGGATAAAGACCATGACTGAACGACACTTATTTGAGTAAGACAAACCTCTTCTTATCGCACCCTAAAAGAGAACTGCAGCGGAATACAGGTTTATTAAATTTCAAAGTTCCTCTGGGGAAGCTTTAGTTTTAGCCTGTGTTATTTTGTTATAATCCGTTTTTTTTTCCTCAGTTTTGCCTTTCTTTTTTTATTGCTTCTTCATGAAATTTGACAACAGGGTATCCCATAGTCTTCTGATCATTTGGCCCTAATGATTATGGTGTTGACGCAATTTCAAAGTCACTAGGCCACAAAGATTAGCAAAACTGGTCACGAACATCTGTCTAAAAATAATACTTATATAGTACTTTGTATAAAATTCCGATTACCCACATTTTCTGAGGAACTGGAACTGTCGTTCTTTGTGCCATCCAGTGACAATGTCCTTGTGCTGAGCTGGAAAAATATCGAAGACTAATCCAAACCTGTCAAAGAGCCGTGAAATTGTAAAGTGAGGTGTGCCTCGGGTGAATAAAGCAGGTTTACTGTGGAATTAGCACTGAAGATTTGAAGTTGCTGTTGAATCGTGTTCTTCCATTTTTTATTCACTAATAAAACATCAAATGAGGATTTCTAATCTGTCTAATATTCTGTTGTTTAAATTAATTCATAATAATAAAAAAAGTATTTATGTCTATTTTTGAAATTATCGGTGTACATCGGAACACTATGATGTAGACAGTGTGCTTTTTTCAGCTGCCGAGGCAAGCAGTCCCGTATAATTGATAAAAATGATCGCTGTCGTTGTAATTGGTAAATTTGTCGCAATATGAAGAAGTAAGTAAGAAATGTGACAGACTGCGCATACTGTGCAGACACCACGAACATGTTGCGTCAAAATGTGACAATCAAATCCAAGCCTCCGTTGGGAAGAAGCCAGGCTTTCCTGCAAAATAAACAAACAAAATATTAAATGGTTAATTGTAGACGTTGAAATATGCTAGGTCTGGCCAAGGAGGTTTCAGGTAGCAATATGCTACTCGTGAAGGACCCTCCAGGTAGCAATTAACAAACTGCATAACATATCATTAGTTGGTGGGCGCCTCGTACCTCACGTTTCTGACTCCCGGCCAACACTCGCAACCTCATCAAGAACCTAATTTTAAACACACAAACCTCATTACCTCGACAAAGGAAGGAAGAAAGGAAGAGAGAGAGGGAGAGAGAGAGAGAGAGAGAGAACAAGATTGTCCTCAGCTTCCTTGCCTGTTTCGGAGAATTCTAAGGTTTCATTGTTGAAGCAGTGGAAGACAGAAATTTGATGATTCTTTCAAATCGGTGGATTTTTTCTTTACTTATCGTCGTGTACATTCTCCTTAGTCCTGGAACCCTTGGTATATAAGATCATAATTCAGATAAATTAGAGATGTTACAGCCTAATCATTGCATTATCTTTTTAACATACAGAAAAGTAGTATTGCTTCTTTGTTACACCTATAATTGCGCAATTTCTTCCAAGCCCCTGAAAGATATGTTATTTTTTGTATGATGAGATTCTGGATAGGCATTTCTGGATATACTCGCAAAAACATTCTCATGCAAACATTGCCGCCAACTCTCTCTCTCTCTCTCTCTCTCTCTCTCTCTCTCTCTCTCTTCAGGTATGTCAACAGCAAGAAGGAAAGGAAACAGTTTCCGTGTTCTGTGAGTCTAATTACTGTGTGAGCAGTATATACAAGTGCCTTACTGACTATCTGACATAGCATTCACATTAAAAGATATAACAAAAATCAAATAGAGTTTGAATAGGAAGACAGAGAACAGATGGAATGAAAAATCAAGAAATAAGGAACTCTGAGTCTTAGCAAATGCCTTAATGGTAACATAGGTAGGAGAAGAAGAGCTTCGACCCAGGAGAGACATTACTCTCTGAAGTGCCACAGAAGGTAGGAATGACGTAGCTCTGATAGAAGAGGGAAGAAAGTCACCACTAGATCTCTCCTTCACTTTCTTCCATTTTCTCGTTCCATCAGAGTATGGAACTTTGGATTTTTGTACTGGTTTTTATTAAGAACATGTGCCATGTAATGTTCAAAATGCCTAGTTACTTTTCCTTAATGTTTAATAGTTTATTAGGGTGTTGCCACAGTTCCTCACTGGAAGGGTGGGTATCGTTCTCAGATAGCATTCTGCTGGTCCCGCGTCCGATTCTCCGACCGGCAAATGAAGAGTTAGAGGAATTTATTTCTGGTGATAGAAATTCATTTCTCGTTATAATGTGGTTCGTATTCCACAATAAGCTGTAGGTCCCGTTGCTAGGTAACCAATTGGTTCTTAGCCACCCAAAATAAATCTAATCCTTCGGGCCAGCCCTCTCTAGGAGAGCTGTTAATCAGCTCAGTGGTCTGGTTAAACTAAGGTATACTTAGGGTGTTGCTTTGGGATTAGATATACTACAATTCTCAGCAAATCAAGAGAATTGATTATTTCCTCGTCTAGGTATTACCATATATCAATCATTTTCTTTCTGCTAACTGATTTAGTAAAATATGACTCCCGATTAAAATTAAGTCTAATGAAAATTGCTAAAGATACTTATGGAAAAATTTTAGGAGTTAGAACTGCTCATGAATTATGTGATATACATTGCAAAGGCGCTGAAACTTCACTTATTCCTTTGTTTTGAAAGGTGGATTTATATTTTGGGATATCTGGAGTAAAATCGAAACATGGAAAGGTAACTTGCTGCTAAAGAAACTGCTTTGATGAAATCTATGTTGCTGTAAGTAACGTTGTTAATGTTATATAATATATATATATATATATATATATATATATATATATATATATATATATATATATATATATATATATATATATATATCTTTATTAACAACGTTACTTACAGCAACATAGATTTCATCAAAGCAGTTACTTTAGCAGCAAGTTACCTTTCCATGTATGTATGTATGTATGTATGTATATATATATATATATATATATATATATATATATATATATATGTATGTATGTATGTATGTATGTATGTATGTATATATATATATATATATATATATATATATATATATATATATATATATATATATATATATATATACGGTTTCTTATTCCGGTTTTGCTATGGACGGAACCGATATGGTAATGGGGTTTTGGTCGTGATGTGATCAGGACACCTCTTTAGGGATGTGGACAAAGAATTCTGAATAATTCTTCGTTAGTTTCTGGTGAAGTCGTGCACAAAAAATTATTTCTATCCTTGCTTTAGAGATTAAAGAAGGACACAGATACAGCAGCGGTTTATGTTATTATCATTCTTTCACCCCATGGTCTTCAAAATATCCTTCCATTATTATTCTGAATGTATACGGTTTAAAACTATTATGGAAAGTTCAAGTTGTATCATTTAAGGAATAAGCACTCAATTTCCTCTTTTGTTGGGGGGAAATCATCTTTTATACCAACAGTCCCTATAAGATGGATCCCCACCTGTCAGGACGCTGACAAAGAGCGGAATAATTACAAATCAATTGAGTTGTGTTTTCTAAGGTATACAAGGATTAAACAAATAAGAACTGTAAAGAAACGTAAATTACATACGAACACAAGAAGAGAGAGAGAGAGAGAGAGAGAGAGAGAGAGAGAGAGAGAGAGAGAGCGAAACTCTTCACACATAGCTGAGAGAGATTCTGCATACTACTTATGTAAGCAAGTTTCATTGTATTCCGTTCTCTAATCCATTTGAAATGATGAAACTGAACAGACCAAAGAGCAGCTGAGCAGATAACCTGGGAAGAACAAAGCTCTCAAAAGGAAATAGTTGTTGAACAAAATGAAGTGAAATGAATGATAGGCTAAGTCTTCTTTGGGCAAATATGGTCACTGGCAGTCTCACAGTCCCAGCCAGCCAGGAAGAAAGCTACTGATTCTTGAAGTATTTTTTGACCGGTCAGCTTCAAGTTTCAAATATTTATAAGTTAATAAGTTACTCTCTATCTTAACAAAGGAGATTCCAGACTAATTTTTAAAGATAAATAAATAAGACTAAAGGCCGATAGATTTCTAGAAATCAAACTGTTGGAAACTATTACGCGAGTCATTTGTTTCTGTTGTGAAGAATTTCACTGGCTTATGATTATTTAAATTATATCTTTACATCCACTGCTACATTTTAATTTTTAAATTCCCAGTAACACGCCGGTAAAGGATGCGCATAAATGCAGGTCCATAAAACACATGGCAGAATTCATTACAATATCAGATTGTAATGTAAATAATAATAATAATAATAATAATAATCCGGTTTTAATAATAATAATAATAACAATAATAATAATAATAATAATAATTCTGCAATAAAGCAAAATGAATTACGATTATTACTTCATTCTGAGAATAAAAAATAGGAATTAAAAAATCGGTACGACGGAAATCACTTGATCCAGATGCATTAGGATAATATGCAACTCGAGTTATATCGACAAAAAAGTAAGCAATCCATTTTTGTTAGAACAGGCCTTATTCTTTTCTTTCCGAGTTGGGGTGGCGGGGAGGGGTTGCGGTGGTTAGTTCTGTGGGTCAGGCAACTAGAGTAACATAGAGGCACATTCGTACTTCAGTTGGTACATCATGGTCCATTTCTTTCCGGTTTTGAAGTTCTGTCGCCGAAGTTGTCAAAATCATACAACACGAATAATTCCATTTACAATAATAGTTTACTGACATAATATATATCTGTAATATTCGTCATAACAAACTTTATGAGCACCAGCAAAGCAAGACGCATGGCTGTGCTGTTGGTTAAAATGGAAACTAAAATAACGCAGAACACCAGAATAGCAAACAGAAAAGAATCACTGATGATAGTACGTGAGCATGTCAAACAAAAATTCGTCATAATAACACGCTGTAATGCAGGATAATGTGAACGTTAAAGAACAGTAAAAGTAATGAAAAATGAAATGAACAGATGATTACGCAGGGTATCATGAGAACAAGCAGAGTAAGTTTCTTACTGCGTTCAATCTGACCGAAAGGAACCAGCGGATAGGTAGCCCAACAATCTCATGGATTAGTAGTTGCTTTTGTTGTTTAGAATGAAAATCAGACTAATATACCAAGCACTTTCAAGAGAAGTTTTAGATAATTTATTATGATTGCAGGAAAGGATTTAAAACAAAACTGTTCGTCAAATGCATTTAAATGGGGAATGAGTGCCTAAAGTACGATATCTTCAAGGATGTCATTAGAATTACAGTAGGCCTGTGATATATTGCGCTAATTCTATTTTAACTTGTTTTTATTTGCTAGATTAAGTGTATTGGGGACAGCAGAAACTGATCAATTATACATCAGGGAATCATGCAGACACCCAGCCCTAAATAGCTAATATAATTTTAACGTCTATGCAGGAAGGTTATTACAGCTGAGTGGATTATAATTGGAAATTACTTGAGGACAAGTGAAATTACAGATGATGTAGTGCGATCAGTTAACCGTAACTTCATCTTATATGCAAGACGGTTACCTTCCACAGATTATTCGTCCCTTACCCCTGGCTAGTTTCTTGACCTTAAGATTAATGTACTTCTATAGGTATGCCTAATCCCTCGAGACTTTTTTCTGAACGTGATATCCGCTCCCAGTGGCTCCTCGGTTATACGACAATGCAGTGTTGAAGGTGGCGCTTGCCTTTCTCCTTAGCAAAGAAATCTGACCGACTCAGCGACTACCATTTTACCTCCACGGTAAAAGCAATTCCCGAGAATGGGAAAGTATGTGTTTGATCGTGTCATTCCACCCCGGTACATAACGAACGCTACCAAAACATGGCCTAAGCATGCCTCAGCCTGAATTTCATTTTGACCAAGCCTCGCACTGAGAGGTCGCGCAGTTTCGCCACACTAGTCATTTCGTTTCTGTGGATGTTGCAGTGATGTTGACGGTTGAGGTATCGAGTCCAGATTACTTTCGACTACAGATTATTGGTTGTTTTTGCAATTCCAGTTGATGACAGAAAATAACACCTGAAGGGGTTGGATGAGAGAATAAGAGGCTCTCCAGAGTTACCTGCAACACCTAAGGTCTACAACAGGCTCACATACGATTAAAAAAATATATGATTTTCTGCAAGGTTATGAATGATTCTTAGTAATTCACCTGTATTAAGGAAATACTGATAAAATTTGTGTGATTTGTCAGGGGCATATATCAGTCGTTTTGTTCTGAATAGTAATTATCCGCGATCAATTTCCTGATAATTTATTGCCTTCAATAGGTTTGCAGGTGATTTGTTTATTCAGAATGACTGAACTTTTTCGGGGGGTGGGGGCGGGAGGTGAAGGCAAGGGTTCATGCTACGATACGTTCATTAACAACCATTGATGACGTAGTACTAACAACAAGGCCCGAATATCATCATTCCTGCAAGCAGTTTTTATCCTCTCTGGTTATTTTCATGTACTGGATACCCGGACGAAAAGTTGCTATAAAACGTTGGTTTCAGGTTTTCTGACAACCTGGATAGACATTGATTATTGTTAAAAAAATTATTTCTACCACGTTTACTCTGTGGAAAATATTTCATTCTACCAGCCCTAGGAGAGCTGTTAATCAACTCGGTGGTCTGGTTAAACTAAGGTATACTTGACTTTAACAGAGAAGATATTTTCTAATATCTGTAAAAATTACATAATTTTCATAAAGCCATTTTTAATATTTTCCTTATTTCCCAAGTAAAAGCCAGCGACGTAGTATAACAAGCAGATTAGGCGTTGGACCCAACGTCTCATACCTGGCTAACAAATATTCTTTCATTCGAAGAAGTAGAGGGGAGAAGGTGGGGTTGCTCATTTTTCTGCAGTCCGTCCTCAAAATGGAAAATAATTAGGTGCTTTATCAAAAAAGCTTTATATCTCTGCTTCTAGTTTCCCATCATAATGGAGAATGAAGCACCTAAAGCAGAAAGAGATGACTATATTGGATGAATATGCTACATTTACATCAGAACAACGTACTTGATGATACGATTTTGATCACGTTCCTGCAGGTGTGATTATAGGCTCGAGTTCGAATGAGTACAATCGTTTACATCTAAAAGGTTTTGTCTGTATGATTATGCATATCTGTGTTATGAATGTTTATTGCATGTGAGTACATTCCGGTCTGTACAGAAATACCTTTAAGATTACGTTACTGCGTATAGTTAATATAGGTAAAAGGTGAAAGCGCGCATTTCAAATATTTCAGCAATTATTTATTTCCAGAGAACGAAAGAGCAACGCCTCATCCCAAGATTAAACCAACTAAATCTCAAAATGCCAAGATTAGCCTCCAACAGGCATAATGGAGAGAGAGAGAGAGAGAGAGAGAGAGAGAGAGAGAGAGAGAGAGAGTAAACACGAACAAAGGATATAACCCAGGACCAACAAAACTCATCGCAGTGAGCACAGAGCCAAGCCAGGGCGAGGTGTATGACCCCCATTTGTGTACGTAATTACACGCACAGAACACCCACCAACTTAACAGCATTTGAAGTCTAATGACTCCCTCAGCCATGGCCTGCGGGGGTCCTTGGTCAGTTCTAAGAGAAATTGTCCACTTGTGTGCGTGATAAAGGGTAAGTAATGTCCTTATTATCGTCATTTGAGGCCCACTCCTTCGATCTCGTTCGCCTCCGGCAAATCGCGGTCGAAGTCCTAGAAACACACGAGAGAACCAGAGGAGGAAGAGAGAGAGAGAGAGAGAGAGAGAGAGAGAGAGAGAGAGAGAGAGAGAGAGAGGGAAATAGGTTCCCGGACTTTGGCTGGAGCCCTGAAATAAGGTCAGAGGGCACTGCTGTAGAGCTCGTCTGGTCAGTACTATTCAAGAGAGGAAAAAAGAAAGGGAGACTTATTAGTTCTCTGTAAAATCTGTTCTAACCTCGCTTCAGGAAACTTTGAAATCTACCTACCAGGTATCTGTTAGGCTGTTAGAGGATGATGCATTGGAGGTGGTTAAAGCTAAGTATATTTTAGTTTTACCAGCCCACTGGGCTGATTAACAGCTCTCCTAGGGCTGGCCCGAAGGATTAGACTTATTCTACGTGGCTAAGAACCAATTGGTTACTTAGCAACGGGACCTACAGCTTATTGTGGAATCCGAACCACATTATAGCGAAAAATGCATTTCTATCACCAGAAATAAATTCCTCTAATTCTTCATTAGCCGGCCGGAGACTCGAACTCGGGCCTAGCGAGTGCTAGTACACAACTCTAACGACTCGCCCAACGAGAAACTATTGGAGGTGGTAGGAGCAGTGATTCAGAATAAGGTTGACAACTTCGCTGCAACATATAATATTGCGGGATATCTTCAGTTGCAGAGGGGAACCAAAGAAAGAATTGATTTACATGCAAGCTTACTCATTTCAGTTCGTCAGAGTAATAACTACACAGCGCTATATTTAGTGCTGGTAATTGAAACAGGGTAGTAACCGTGAATCGTTGTGGTTACAATTACAGGTTAAGTACTAAATGATTAATTATGTTTGTCGTACAGAAGTCTTCAATTGTGCGGAATCCTAAGAAAAAACGGACAATCATGATTTTTAAATTACAATTGCATATTCCTTTCATGGGAGTTATCACTGGGTTTTGTTGCACCAATTCCAAAAATATATGCTATAAAAAGAATGAATATTTTCACTAAAAAAAATATGCTGAGCTGATGTTATATCGAAGGATGTTTATGACCTAAAATGAATTTATACACATACATATATATTGTATATATATACAGATATAGTTTATATACTGTATATGTATATATATATATATATATATATATATATATATATATATATATATATATATATATGTATGTTATATATACTTACTGTGTATATATATACTATACATAAATTTATAGATATAATTTATATATGAGGCCGAAAAATTTGACATTTTTTATTTTTATTTCTCTCTCTCTCTCTCTCTCTCTCTCTCTCTCTCTCTCTCTCTCTCTCTCTCTCTCTCTCTCTCTCTCATGGTCCTTGCTCTTCAGACTATATATATATATATATATATATATATATATATATATATATATATATATATATATAGATATTTATATATATATATATATATATATGTATATGCATGTATATATGTATATATGTATATATACAGTATATATGCATATATACATATATATATATATATATATATATATATATATATATATATATATATATATATATATATATATATATACATATATATGTATGTAATGTGTGTGCGCACATGTGTGTGTATGTGCTTCTATCTCCAAAATTACCGGTTTCACTTTCCAGACTCTACTAGAATTTTAATGAGTGTTAAAGAAAACACTTGACTCACAAACTAGATTGCGTTCATCACCCAAGCGGAGAAAAAGAAAAAATATATATAACAGAATCAAGTTTTAATGGCTTGCCTGAATTAAGGATTGTTCATTGTTTTCTTTGCAGAATGAACGAAGACGGTCGGAGTTTGTATAAATTTCCTCAACCCCTCCAATACTGTAGTTGAAGCTTTGGTCTTTTTAACCTGCCAGAGGGAGTCGTATTGCTGTATTTATATTATTTATTATATTTGTTTTACTAAGTCGTTTATCACATGGGCATCGCTGTACATAATTTTCGTCTTAGGAAACCTCATTCGCATCACCCTTGCAATTCGAGAAACTACCAAGAAATTTGAAACTATAGAAAAAGGCGCGAAATCTGGCCCCTGTTAGTTCCTGAGTCGGCCGCCAGAGCGCAGCAGGGGGCGGGGAAATGGCCCGGAATAATGCCGCCATGCGATTCTCCTCTCTCTCGACTTCGTTGGTATGAATCGCTAATGTTCTTTGCTCTATCTTTATCCCGAAAATTATATCCTTATTTTATGTTTACTACATTACAGAAGTAATATCGAAATAGATAAGGAATGTATTAGCTTAATTACCGCTACCAAAACTCAACGTGCAGTGAATTAAGATGTAAATTATAAACTAAAGCAACATCCCTACTATTGCCGATCTAAGTGAAATTTGGTTGGTGTAATGCTACCCTCTAATGGCTAATAAATCGAGAGAGAGGATGCGAACGCTAACAACACAAACATGCTGATCCAAACTCCGAACAGTGGACTCCAACTGAGTATCGCACTGCGAGCGAAACTCCTTGGGAAATTCTCTTTCGTTTCGCTCTTTTCCAGACCATTCCCAAATCTACAAGAAAGCACACGGAACACTTGCACATGAGCGTGACGGCCATCGAGTTGTTGGCGAATGATGTAGTTATCGACGGGACAATATGAAGACCACTCGAAGACCCTCGAAATGTCACGTGAGCGTGAAGAAAATTCGTCGATGCTCTGTGAAACGAGCATAATGTGGGCGGGTGCAGTAGCTAGTCATTTGTTCCACCACAACACACCACAAAGACCCCACCACCACTTTTGACACTTTTTGAAAAATTGTGAGCGGTATATAAGCCCAATAAAACTGCTGGAGAAGCCACACATTCATATGGTAATTCAACCCCAATTGCCAAGTCAGGAATCTTATTTTTTTTTCTTCTTTCGTTCTTTCTTGCGTAGAGTGGACTGCAAATATCTTTTTTTCTATCCTTCCCTCTTCCTATTTTTCCGTGCTTTATCCGGTTCTCTTTGGCGAGATGAATCCACGCAATTATGGCATAGAATGAGTGCGACTTAGAGCTGGTGATGTAATACTGCGCTTTTCACCACTTGGGAAGACGGTTTATAGGCCCAGCCTGTCCTTCATCCGCACCCAAATGTTGTTTGCAACTTCTCGGGACTTGAAAGATGCTGAGGATATCTGGTGCTTCATTCTTCTGCTTTATTCCTTTCTTTTCCTTCTCTTTCCACAGGAAATCATATCCGAGTGAAGAATCAGTGCTTATTGTTTACTGATCATATGTATGCGTGAATGCCAACGCATTTGATCATCCTTTATCCTCATTCTCTCTCTATGTATTTATTTGCTCACTGCGAAATATTATACTATTGACAATCGATAACAATTGGCCTGAAGAAAAGTCTGAGAAACGCACAGGAGACCGTCGAGCAAATGGGTACCTCGTGACGATTTAAAGCGATCACTCCGGCCACTGACACGTTGCATAAATACTGCAATATGGCAGTTAACAATAAAGCTTAGATAAAAAAAAAAAGGATACGTTTAGGTATATACGGTCAATCTTTACACAACAAAAAGGATTTGCTGACAATCAGGTAAGAAATTTTCCTAGGAAACGACCAGTCCGGGTAAATGCAATATTTTGTCTCAACTTGCATTCTCTGCTTTCGTCTCGGAACTGTGGAACTCTCGCCTCTCTTCCATGTTTTCGGCCCCCGTGATCTCTCCAAATTTATAGCGCATGGCTGGTTTGCCCTTGCTATCTTCTATTCGTAAGAAGTAAAAAAACAAGAATATTTTCGCGGATACATTAAATCTTTCAGAAAGATCCGATAATTTTTTCAGTACAAGGAATCAGTATCAAAATGCGCGAGGTCTGAACGACAGGGCATTGAACTTATTCATTCATATCTAACTACCTTACCTTACAACTACCTTACAGTTCGTTCGGGTTGCCCCAGGAGGTCCCTCAGTGTGAGGCACCTCTGATGTCTACCAGAGAATTGCTAATGCATCTTTCGGTATATTTTGCATCTTCCAGTCTTGGATGGTCTGGGATAAATCTTAGATAAATTAGGTGACGGAAATAAAATGAGCTTAACCGTGTTGCAAAGATTAAAGACTACACAAAGAGACTTATGTCCTTAGAAAAAATCCATCGACAGCACCTAACAAAATGCTGTCGTTCCCGCGCAACTGCTTAATCAGTTGGAGGTTGGTGGGAGATAACTGACCAGCTTAATAAACGGGGCATTGCTAATGCGTTCGCATATCTCTAAATGAAAGTCCACTGAGATTTAAAGAGAAATCGTGATTTACATAAAAGTTTTGATGTGTAGTTGCAAAGGTGTCAGAAGTGACAAGTTAGAATAGCACGTCAAAAGAGCAGATTTGCCATAACAAGTATGAGATCTGTTATCTAGTTTTTCAAGTGCATCAGATAGTATGTAATACTTTCTAAAATAACTTCTTGTATAGGAGAGCTCGTTTTGGTCTTCATTCGTAAGGAGCTACGAGTTATAATGAAACGTATTCATGAGAACATTACACGCACAGTTTATTCGGCCTCTACATGTAAACATTTGACATTACGTTTTAACACCGAGAAAACACGCCAAAATCCTTGTCAAGTCCTAAAGGTTAAAGACCAATGGCTGTATTGAATGGAGAGGGTCACTGGGAAATCTATGAAAGGTCTGCGGGAAGGGACAGCCCAGTTTCACTGTCGACCCGTCCAGCCTCCGACCATTCGTTATTTGCACGCTTTCAACTGGAACGATTTCCCAGTCTTAAAGAAACTTAGAAG